>NC_081342.1:19188978-19395023 GCF_029784015.1 Lycium ferocissimum | reverse complement strand
CTCGGTCATTTTTCGCCCCCTTTTCTTGGGGGGCTGTTTTCCCCGGGGTACGAGCCTTTTGAATCACCACGCGGGATCGGTTCCCTTTTGGAGGTCTCCATTTGCCCCGGAGGATATTTTTGGTATATGTCGTCGTTGTTCGTTTGCTTTGTACGTATACTTATTAGATGCAATGAGACCTGTCCGTCTTGATTACAGTCTGTATATTTAGAGGCACAGTAGACATAAAGAGTGGGTTATGGTCCCTATCTGTACGGTCTATGTATGTATTATGTGTTTGGGCGGTTATCCGCGGCAGCCTTGCGAGCTCGCCCTATACATGTGTATATGAATATGTTATTTTGTGCGGCCTTTATTTATTTTTTTGAGGTGCGGGTTAATTTTTGGTTAGTACGAAAAACGAGGAAACTCTGCCCAAATTTTTCCTAAATATGTAAGTTACCGTTTTGACACGGTACGTAAGGGTGCCCAGTTCGGGCGCTAGTCGCGGCCTACGGGGCTGGGTCGTGACAGCTACCATCACCACTAGCTACTACATATCCACAACCACCAATACCATCACCATCAACATTCAACACCACCACGCTTAATTGGCATCCACAACCATCACAGTTAGTTATCACCATATATATATATAAAAAAAATATATTATTTTATATGAATTTTATATTATTAAGTTATGCTTAAAAAAAATATTCATTCAGATATTAAGACAACAAATAGTCTTAATTATTTGGTATTCAGATGTGCATTCATATTTCAGATACAGAAAATTTCACCAAATGACTTTGGAAAGAGTGATCTTGCACTTTTGGCCAATGGTTGCCTCATAGACAAACCTTCAAAGTCAAAAATCAAAATTTCTTAAATTTGAAGTTTTGCCAATAAGGCAAGTGGAGTCAAAAGTTTAAGATTCCCCACTTATAAAGTCATTCTTGTCAATCACCCTCTCAAACGCTTTAATCTTAATAAAAATAAATTATCTAATCTATCTCCAATTTAAGATTGAAAATCACTTGGAGCATGTTTGAAAAGCCATCATGTGCTTGAATTTGGGTCTAATTATACAGTTTTGACATATTTGTTTGACCAAGTAATTAATTGATCAACATGTAATTTGGTGTAATTGAGGGAGGTAATACACTCTTTAATTCTTAGTTTTTTTTTTTTTTTTTTTGGGGGGGGGGGGGGGGGGAGAATTGCTAGTTACATAGTGTAATTACAAGGTTACTTTTTTTTTTTTAAAATAAATTTCAAGTGAATCCCACTTTACCCCCCCCCCCCCAAACATTTAAGGGTTGGGAAACGATACCCCCCTCACATATTGAATGGGAACGATAACCCCCTATCCAATATTTTCCGGTGAGAATAAGTAATTAATTTCAAAAAAATAATAAAAAGTCACTAAACTAGCAATTGAAACGAGATTTAATCTTTGTTAAATCTTACCTATACTTTTCTCTATATGTCCAAGTTTTGAATCTTTCGTCTATATATATATTAACAATTAAAATTAAAATAGAAAATTTGGTGGACTGGAAACCAAAGAGAAGATAATTCAATTGCTTATGTAAAATAGTGCTAAGTAGTAATTATTAAACTTATCAATATATCTTACGAGAAGTAACAAGAGAAAGTTTCTATTTATATTTTGGATGAATTCAAAATCATGACTAAAATCATATATGATATTATTTTGATTAAACGTAAGATACTAAATGAAAAAGAAAATAATTAAAATATCATAGTAAGAAAAACAGAATGAGAAAAGGGTTAGAGAAAAATGTGTGTGTGTGTGTGTATACACATATTTATTATGAATTAAATCTAAAGATTAAATCAAATAATATTTAAAAACATGTAATTTGTTTCCTTTAATTTCACTGAAATATCGTTAATTTGAGTATATTATATTGAAAATTAGATGATACTTGACATTTTGTTACGATACAATGCACTCAAACAAGCGACATCACAATGTAACATAGATTAGTGTCTTTTAATATCATCCGCTCGCGCGAGTACTAATACTAGACTATATTTAGATTGTATAATAATTAAGATCTTGGCCCTCTAGTCCACCAACCCCAAAAAAAAAAAAAAAAAAAAAGGCGAACGAAATATAGCTTGAAATTTTTTAATAGAATTTTTCAAGTAGTTGTTATACATTATTTTCAGAAGAATAGGTGAATGGGACAATACAAGAGTTATATATTGTATTTAATTCTAGAAAGAAAAAGAAAAAAAATCTTTATTAAAAACAAAAGATTCTCACCGGAAAATATTGGATAAGGAGGTTATCGTTCCATTCAATATATGAGGGGGGTATCTTTTCCCAACCCTTAAATGTTAGGGGGGTAAAGTGGGATTCACTCATAAATTTCTTTACTTTTTAATTTTTCTATTTCTATTATTTTAATTTCTTTTATTGTTTTTAATTTTTAAATTGTTTTTAAAATATACTTTCTTTTAAATTATTTATCTTTCGTTTCCTTTCTTCTCATTTCTCGACCTTTACTTCTTTAATTCCATGTAATTGCTCCTATTTTTTAGTTTTTATTTTTTTACTTATTTTTCTTTATTTTCATTACCGGATGGCTTTCCAGACTGAGCCTTAAAATTGACAATATTAAATATAGCGTGTTGATTCAAAACTAAAAAGGCCCAGCCAAACTGACACCATTAAAATAGTGAAACAAGGCTATTAAGATTAAGACATCTAAATCTGAATAATTAAGATGTTCTTTCTAGATCTAAGCAATGAATGATTGATATGTTGTTTCCAGATCTGAACACTGAATGATTAAACATATTAATATACAACTTAAATAAAGATTAGATATTAGAAAAAATATAAATTTAATAAAATAAAATCATTATTTGATAAAAAATCAAAACGTGTACATTCGTTAGTGTTGGTGGAGATGGTTTGTAGTGGTGGTGATAGTTGGTGCTACAACAACAACAATATACCTAATGTCATTCACAAGTGGGGTCTAGAAAGGGTAGGACGACTGAAGAATTGTGATGTTTGCTGCAAGTGGCTAGTAATGATGATGGCGATAGTTGTGATGAGTGAAGTATGATTTTTGTTGTGGTGACTGGCGCGATGGTGGCAGTTGGTAGTAGTGGTTGTGATGGTAGAGTTGGTCGATGTTAGTAGTTGGCGGCATTAGTAGTGGTGATTGAAGAACGTGAGGTGGTTGATGATGGTGTTAGTGGCAATTGGAGGTGGTGCTAGTTGTTATGGTGGAGGTAATTGGTTGTAAGGATTGATCACAATTGTGGCAGTAGTTGATAGTCATGTCGGAATTGGTGGCGGTGGTGGTGATTATAATGATGGAGGTGGTAGGCGTCGTAACGACTGATAGTAGTGGTGATTGTGATGACATAGGTGGTGGCTAGTGGTTGGCGGTGATGGTAGAGGTGGTCAATGGTGGCAGCGGTAGATCTAGGATTTTCGCTCAGGGGGTTCGGGAAAAACAACAAAAGCTAAATATAAAAAATAATGTTGTCCTTGGGAATTGAAACTAGGACGTTAGAGACAATTTTGAACACCCCGAACCGCTTGAACTAACCTTTTGCAAATGTTTAGGGTATTCAAAAGTTAATATATGACATAAATATAAAAAATCTACCCTATATGTACAATATAATTTTTTGCCGAAAATGTTCGGGTGAACACCCTCCCCACCCTCTAAATCCGCTCCTGAATAATGATGGACACAGTGGCGGAGCCAGAATTTTCACTACGGAGGTTCAAAATATGAAAAAGTAAACACACAAAGAAGCCAAAAGGGATTTAACGTCTACTATATATATACATAAAAAATAATTTTAACCATGCATAAACAGTGTAATTTTCCGCCGAAGAGGATTCGAATCTGAACTCCCTTGGCCCTTCCTCCTTCACCCCTGGGTGGACAGAGTGGTGATGAAAAGTATCCACACAAAAGTATCTTTTAGTGATATTAAGACTTTATTCAAAATCTCTTAATGTAAATAAATGCACTTAATAGTCTTTCCGAACCATTTAGATTCAGACAAATGGATCTTTATTCTGAGATATCTTGACTGTCATCCAAAATAAATACTACTCCTTCCATCTCAAATTATCTGTCATGGTTAATTACTAAAAATAATTGTCTTAAATTATTTTCTTTTTTAGAAGTTCAAGACACAGTTAACTATTTTTTTCCTCATTTTATCCTTAGTAAAATTTTGTCATTAATAGAGATAACACATAAGTAGAGTAAACATTAATGGAGAGAGATTATAACTTAAACATAAATAAGGGTAAAATAGTCAAATACCTCTCCTAATTAATACTCCCTCCGGTCTATAAGAGTGTCCACTTAGCCTTTAATTTTTTATTCAAAAAAGTGTCCAATCACCAAATCAAGAAAGAATTAACATGAAATATTTCTTAAAAGGGTGTGTAAAATAAAAAAACGAGATATAATTTGAGACGATGGAGAAAAAAATTCCGTTACCGGGAATCGAACCCGGGTCTCCTGGGTGAAAGCCAGATATCCTAACCGCTGGACGATAACGGAGACGTTGTTAGGAATTCTCACGTCTGGTTCTAGACATTCTCGAAGCTGAAATGATTACATTAGAGTGCAGAAACTGCGTAATAAAACCTTTTTCAAGGAACTAAAATGTAAATAAACTAAACTTTTATCTGCACTACCATTATTTAATATTTACTCCATTTCCCAACCACTACAATATTGGATTCTTAAAATTTTCTTTTGCAAACAAAATGGCTACCAATTCAATATTGCAAAACGTGTCTTTGTTTTCCTCATTAGCAACGAATAATCACAAAGTTCCACCATTCAAAATCTGCCACGTGTCTCAAAAACCCGCCATAATCAAACAAATTTGCCCGCAAAGCAACTTCAAAGAATCATTTTTAACTCTCACTAATTTAATTACTCATAAAAACTCATCTCAAAAATGTATATACGAGACTTATTCACTGTTATTAGAGCTTTGTGCAACCCAAAAAGCTCTAAAACAAGGCAAACAAATCCATACCCATGTTCTTAAATTTGATTTAGAGCATAATGATTCAGCTTTCTTGAACACCAAGATTGTTTTTATGTATGGAAAATGTGGGTCAATTGGTGATGCAGCTAAGGTGTTTGATAAAATGCCTGAAAGAACTGTTTTTACTTGGAATGCAATGATTGGTGGTTGTGTTTTAAATGGGGTACCTTTTAAAGCACTTGAGTTGTATAGAGATATGAGGTTTTTGGGTGTTTGTTTAGATGCACATACACTTTCTAGTACATTGAAGGCTACTAGTCAGGTTGAATGTTTGTATTATGGAAGTGAAATACATGGTCTTGCAATAAAAGTTGGGCTTATTTCTAATATTTTTGTGGTGAATTCACTAGTGAGTATGTATACTAAGTGTAATGACATTGGGGCAGCTACATTGTTGTTTGATGGAATGAGTGAAAGAGAGGATGTTGTTTCTTGGAATTCTATGATTTCTGCTTATGTGGTAAATGGGATGAATCAAGAAGCTTTAAGTCTATTTATAGAAATGTTGAATGCTAGTGTTGAACCGACGGCTTATACTTTTGTTTCGGCTATTCAAGCATGTGAGGAGACAAAATTTGGAAAATTTGGGGCTGAGATTCATGGTGTTGTTGTGAAACTTGGTTATTCTGTTGATATGTACGTTGTGAATGCGTTGTTAATGGTGTACGGTAAGAACAATAGAGTCGATGAAGCTGCTAAAATATTCTTCCATATGCAAGAAAAGGACAACATTTCTTGGAATTCCATGATATCAGGGTACGTGCAAAATGGACTTTATGATGAAGCGATTAATTTGTTTCATGAGATGAAGAATGCGGGTCAGAAACCTGACCATGTCTCGCTTATGAGTATGCTTGTTGCATCTGGAAGACAAGGAAATTTGTTAAATGGTATGGAAATTCATGCCTTTTCACTGCGAAATGGTTTGGCTAGTGATTTGCAGGTTGGCAATACTCTTGTAGATATGTATGCCAAGTGTGATAAGTTAGATTACATGGTCTCTGTCTTTGATAGGATGCTGCATAGAGATAATGTCTCTTGGACAACAATTATTGCTGCTTATTCTCAGAATAATTTTCCCCAGAAGGCCGTGCAATTATTTCGTGAGGTACAGGCAGCAGGAAGCAATGTTGATGCCCTTATGATTGGAAGTGTCCTCCTTGCTTGTACCGAGTTGAGGTGCAACTTACTTGCAAAAGAAATTCACTGTTATGTGATTAAAAAAGGACTGTATGATCCGGTCATACAGAAAACGCTTGTGAGTGTTTATGGAGATTGTGGGAATGTGGACTATGCAAATAGTATTTTTAGGTTGAGTGAAGTTAAAGATGTCATATCCTTTACAAGCATGATGTGCAGTTATGTTGAAAATGGTCTTGCAAATGAGGCTCTTGGTCTCATGCTCTATATGAATGAAATGGAAATTGAGGCAGATTTCATTGCAGTCCTAAGCATGCTCAATGCTGCTGCTGATTTATCTTCCTTAAGGAAAGGAAAAGAGATTCATGGATTTTTAGTTAGAAAAGGATTCCTTCTGCAAGATTCCTTTAGAAGCTCTCTAATAGATATGTATGCCAGCTGTGGGACTCTGGAGAACTCATATAAGGTGTTTAATTATTTAAAGAGCAAAGATCCGTTTTGTTGGACGAGCATGATAAATGCTTGTGGATTACATGGACGTGGTAGGGAAGCCATTGATATATTCACGGGGATGGAGAAGGAAAATATCCACCCAGATCACATAACCTTCTTGGCTGTACTTCGTGCATGTAGCCATGCCGCACTAATAGAAGATGGCAAAAGGATTTTCAAAATAATGCAAAGCAAGTACGGATTGGAGCCTTGGCCGGAACACTATGCTTGTTTAGTTGATTTGCTTGGACGTGCAAATCACTTGGAAGAGGCATTCCAAATTGTGAAAACAATGAACTTGGAGGATATACCTGCCGTCTGGTGTGCTCTCCTTGGTGCTTGTCAGGTATACTCTAATAAAGAGTTAGGAGAAATTGCTGCAATGAAGCTTCTTGAATTAGAGCCCAAGAATCCAGGAAATTATGTTCTTGTATCTAATGTGTATGCTGCGACAAATAGATGGGACGATGTAGAAGAAGTCAGAGTAACAATTAAAGAAAAAGGGCTGAAGAAAGATCCTGCATGTAGTTGGATAGAGGTAGGAGATAAGGTTCATACATTTGTTGCTCACGACAAGTCCCACCCTGAGTGTAATAAGATTTATGAAAAATTAGCTCATCTCACTGAGAAATTGGAGGAGGAAGCAGGTTATGTGGCTCAAACCAAATATGTTTTGCACAATGTGGAGGAAAAAGAAAAAGTCAAGTTGCTTAAAGGACACAGTGAAAGACTGGCTATTGCATATGGTTTACTTGCTAGTACTGATAGAAACCCCATTCGAATCACAAAAAATCTTCGCGTCTGTAGTGATTGCCATACTTTCAGCAAGCTAGCTTCAAAGTTCCTAGAGCGAGATATCATAGTCAGAGATGCCAAAAGATTTCACCATTTCAGGAATGGGATATGCTCCTGTGGAGATTTCTGGTGAAACCGGTAATTGGTTATCCTATCAAGCAGATCTTTCTGATCATAACTAACTTTACTGCTCGGTAACATCCACTTTAAGACATGCTCAGTATATTTTTCAATAAGCGATGGAGCTAGCTTGCATGTCCTCTTGTAGTGAACCAACGGCAATATTAGTTCTGTTGCCTTGACCTGATGTTCAGAGAATTTGGAGGTGGTTCGAGTCTTTGGCAACTTGGAGGAGCTCATGAGCTCTACAACAATCAACAGTGGCGGAGCCAAGATTTCCGCTAAGGGGGTTCAAAATATAAAAAAGTAAGCCTAATGGGGTTCAACATCTACTAATGAGGTTCAACATCTACTATATATACATAAAAAATAATTTTAACCTTGTAAAAATAGTATTTTTTTCCGCCGAGGGGGTTCGGACGAACCGCCTCGGCTCTATGTGGCTCCGCCACTAATTGGGAGGATTTTGTTGTAATCATTTACTTTCGTATATTCTTTACCCTTTGGTATACCCCTCGTATAAAGCCAGTCTTTTGGCCATGTTTATGAATAAAAGTACATCTACCTGATCACATTAAAAAAAAAAAAAAAAAAAAAAAAAGCACAGGGAGTTGGTGAAGTTTGTCCAAGGTGAGTCAATTGACACTCCTCCGGAAAAAATAGGTCATATTTTTATTTTATTTCATGTATATATACTAGTATTAGTATGTGTTGAATCCTTTGAAAGGTGTAAATTGATATTTTGACTCTTTTTAGTGACTTGGCTCCACAACTGGTTGTCAAAGTGTTCGTAATTGTATCTTACGCTATTTGAGAAATATACTCCGTCTATCCCAATCTAAGAGATGTGATATCTTGCTATATTACTAAAAATAACTTAACTGTGAATTTCGCATTTACTTTTAATGTAAGGATTCATAACCACACAAATATCTATAGTTTATTTTTTTACTTGTTCAACAGTCTTTCTTTCTTACATTTCATGTTAGGTCAAATAACATCACATAAAATGGGACGGAGGGACTAGCTTATTGGAGAGGACATTTGATGTTCTTGCACTCGTAAACTGAAAGGACATTGGTACATGTTTGTCTTGAACTGTTTTAAGTTTTTGGTTATATTTGAAGTGTTTGGCTCAACTTTTTTACTTCTGATTTGATGTATAATATGTCTTCCTATGGATATTTGCTAAAAATAATATTTTTAAAAAATGTAAATACACAAATTGTTGCATATTGTTCAATTAAATGTTATTTTTATGCGTTTTTAAGTCAAATGAAAGCATGCATGTCTGAGGAGAAAAGACTCGAAAGGTCTGAATTGATATTTGCTTTCCCTCATGGAACAATGAACATCATCATAAAACGTTACTGAAGTATGACGATATCAGCTTAGTGCCGCTCCCTCTATCCCAATTTATGTATTATATTTCACTTTCCGAGATTCAAATTGCATGAACTTTCATCAACATTTTTGTTGGGATCGAAAATAATAAGGTATCATCCGGAAGCTAATAATTGCAAACCTCGAGCGTCGATAAATCAGACTGCAAAGAAAATATATAAAAGACGCACAATACTTTGATATTATTTGGTTAATTGACCTATATAAAAACTAATATAAATGAAAGTGTTATAAATATTATTTATTATTGTGAATGTCTATCTTTAGGAGAAATATTAGGGTTAGTGACTTTGGGATCAAGTCACTTTTTCCTATAAATATAGAGGTTCTCCTTCATTGTAAATGAATCCCTAACAAGAGAAATAAGATATCTCCTCTCTTCTCTCTTTCTCTGCAATATTCTTTTTGTAACTTTATTATTTTATAACATGTTATCAGCACGAGTCTCTAATCTTTTATTAGAGTTGAATCCATATTACAATTACCGAGTTTGAGAGCTTGACGGCACTGAAAATAAAGTGAACGATTCATAGTGAATGCAGTCAAGCATGCTTACAATTTTTCATGAGGTATGTGCTTTATATGTTATATTTTGTGGTAATAATTTACACAAGTGTTTGGTTGTTTTATTAACACAGAAACCCAGTAATATTGTTTTAACTTCTTTCTCTTTTGTCACATACGGAGGTGCTGAGGTAAGTGATGCCTTAAACTAATAGGCTAACCAATCCCTTCTGGACTTGATTGGATTCTTTATCGGTCCATTTACTCTGTATCGCTTTAACCATATGTACGTACACCATACATTTTATTTTATATTAAAAGAAGAACTGAAATTTTGGTAGTTTATAAATATAAATGACCATCAGCAGTGGTAAATATTTTGGAGGCTTACTGTGATTATAATGGAGAATATGTTAGAAATTCTCTACATTATATATATATTTCGATTTGCTCATGAAGTAGCAATATCTTAAAAGAGTACTAAGCTATCATTATTTGATATGCTTAAGACACATTCGGATATGCTCAATTTCTGAAGAATGAGAACTTTTGATAGATATCACAAATACAGATCCATTCTCTGAAGTGAATGTGACAATATTTAGTAAAGCTTATAATTACGAATATATACTTGGTTGTTAATATATCACGCCTCACCTCCAGAAGAGGTAGAATAATTGAGAAAAAATATTCTATGTATTACTTCCGAAGTAGTAAATTCAAAAATCTACTCCTCAAGTAATAAATTCAGAAATCTGCTCCTAAAGTAGTAGACTCAGAAATCTGCTCCTGAAGTAGCAAATTTAAACTCTACTCCGGAAGTAGTAGAACTCTTAAATTTACTCCCGAATTAGTAGAATTTTAAAATTTATTCGTAAGTAGTAAAACTTTGAAATTTACTCTTGAAATAGTAAACCTTTAAACTTTAATCCTGGAATAATAAAACAGATAGGAACTGTTTCTCCTTTACATGAATAATGACGTGATTAGTTGAATACTTTTAAGTTCTTTTTATTTTTGTTTAAATCAACAGTCATGTTCATATATAATGCAATTACCATGGTTTCTATATCTACACGGATAAATATGTGACGATTATATTAAATTACTATGGTTTTGCTTTTTGAACTACTTCTTTCTTTAACGAAAGTACTTAAAGGATTAGAGCCAGAGGCAGATTTAGAGCTACAGAACCTTATAACCGCATCCTCCAATGAGATTCCTAAAAGTCCCTCCGAATTTCTACAAGCATTTTATGTGGCTTCCAGATTTTTATATGAATGTTAATATTCTATACGGGTCTATATATTAGACTGTTATTATCGCACTATTTTTTGAGTAACTTGTTTCAAGGTGTATTAATTCTATATTATGTGAATGTATGTGCCTGATTCAACTAGAGGCAATTTCGTGTCATACTTAGCACCAAGTATTATGCCAAGAAATAATTACACAATAGCCATGGGACATATTAGATAACTGAATATAACTTAGTTTGATGTCTTTTTCTGCCCTTTCATATGACATTTCATCCGCATATTACATTTGATATTAGAAATACATGTTAGTCAACGCATGCACCAATTTTCTTAAAATTGGATCTCTGTAAGATCACTTTGAAGATTTAAGATTGTGTTACTATAGGATTTTACTGCAATTCATACTAAAAATTATAAAGTGGACAATAATAGGTTCACTTAAGTTCCAGCAGATTTGCGCTTGAGAAAAATAATGAGATATTGAAAATTATCATAAAGCTTATCTAAATGATTAAGTTTTATTCCCCGAAGTGAATGAAGAAATACCACAACACACCTTCTGAAGAGATAAAATAACAAAGGATATAAATGCTATTTTGTGATATGAAGGTCATTGTTGCACGTACCTGTCGTACGTTAAATCATCTTGGATACTTTTATTATGTATCATTCTAAGGCAAAAGGATACAAAATTTTGTAGAATACTTTCTACCGGAACCACATTAATATATTATGTTTACTTACTAATTTTTTAGGAGAAAATGACGGTTCATACAAAAATTTCCTGAAGAAAGAAATAATTATGTCGTTGCCGACAAAATATTCGGATGTTAACTGCCAGTATTCTCCCTGAAGGAGATATTTACCATAAAAGTATCAAAGACTGTATAACTTAATGTTTACTTTTTGTCATTTATGAATTTAAGAATGTCTTTATAATATTCATTTGGCTGCAATATTTTTTTTTTTTTTGTCATGACACCAGCGACGTTAGGGTAATATTTGATAGTACAAAATCAATTAAGTGCTCCAGAAGAGCTAACTATTTCTCTAGAAGATCATGGCACTAGTAGTTTCCAAACAATATGTGATTACGGTAAATAAATTTAAGGTTCCAGAAGAGCTTATATAGTATTATGTCATTCGTTCTAGATTGTAATATACGAAGGTGTTATGATCGAAACACAAGTTGTAGTAAACCCGAAGTTTACTAAAGTAAATGACTATCATATTGAAGATATAAATTATTAGAAGATTAAATATCTTCAAAATCATAGTAGGTAAGAAATATCTATGTAAAAGGTTACACGCCTTATTCTCCGATCCAAATTGTACTACAGATATAAGCATGAAGAAATCACATGTCACGATAACTAGAAGCTTATCGATGTGAAAAAGAATTCATGTCATAGTAAATCAGAAGTTTTACTAAAACAAATAGCACATGACATGGTAAACTTGAAGTTTACTAGTATAAATAATTTTATTAGTCGGCATGAGCGATTTAGCCATCCCGATTCAAATATGATGTGCAGATTGAGTATTTAACATATATTAAAGAACTAGAAGATTCTTCAAGAATTTATTTTTGTTTCTTGTTCTCATGATAAGTTGATTATACTAGCTAATGTTGGGATTGAATTCCTCAAATTCTGAAAAATTATAAAAGGTGAATATGGGCCCGTTTCGTTATATGATATCTTAAATAGATGCATTAATGAGATGGTCACATGTGCGTTTACTTTCGTCACAACTTCTTGAGTTTAAGCGTTTACAAAATTACTTGCTCAAAATAATTGAGCAAAGAGCATAATTTTCAGATTATGTAATCAAGACAATTCATCTTGATGACGCTGGTTTATATCCAAGTTGGTTTGGCATTAAATGCCTCTACTAAATAGCTAAACCATTGTTTATGAGAACAAAGCTTCATGTGCTAGTCTGATATATAATATATGGTATACAACATCACTTTTATGCTTCAAACTAATAAATTATGATAAATTGTCCCCTCACAATTGGTTCAGGGTTAGGAATTAGATATTTTCATCTAATAGTTTTTTATGTGCGGTATATGATTAATTAATCTACCATAATGCACAAAGATGGATTTTCCCGAAGAAGATGGGATATATGTTAGTTTTTCTAACATAAGGGGGAAAGAATAAGCAGTTGTGGAATATGTTATGAATTATCATTAGTATGATCCTCATTCAAAAGTTAATTCAACTCAAATGCTAGAAGCATTTGTTGACCCAAAATTAATTTCTAATTTCAGCTGCAAAATGGCCCTATTAAATTCATGTCCCTGAAGGACAGAGTCTACAACATACATGAAGCGTGGTAGATTAATCGGTTTCAAACGCAATAATCATTGAAAAGAAAGAGGAGTAAATGATCAATGATCATTATAAGGAGGCAATGTGCTCTTCAAGAGCCTAAGACATAATAGTTTATGAAACCTCACGAGAGGTTTAGGTACCTAAAAATAATGAAAGTGATGAGATCTCAATAAGTTATGTCCTATTGCAAACCGATACAAGATAATATATCATCGACGATATCATTGATACAATATAGCGCGTAATATTGTAAAAGATTGTGAGGATCTTAATTCTACGTCTATTAAAGCATGCTAACGTAGAAATTACTATCAAGTGAAATGACACATCTTGGTAAGCGTAAAACTTATCGGACCTGCTGCCCAGACATTAGAAGATGTCACATCATTTAAATAGAAATGGATATTGTCACAACCTATATGAAATACTTGACAAAATTCATATGAAAATTCTTGAAGAATTTTAAATGCCTGAAGCATATACAAGTTCTAGAAATTTGTTCATAGTTCTTATATGAATTAAATCAAGCAAGGTGAATGCAATTTAATTACCTTAATGAACATTCATTAACTAAGGCTATTTATCCTTACGTCTTTCTGGAAATCAAAATCTGTCATATTGTTGATATAAGTTGATGACTTGAATATTATTGAAACTCCTGAAGAGTTCTCAAAAGCAGTATATTATCTTTTGAAAGGTTGAAATGAGAAACTTGCAGAATTCTTTGGTCCTGAAGTGCCATATTTTTATGAAATTGATGCATTTATATATTTTGCTATGACTATGAGGGATTATAGTTATACGATGTTGTTCTACATGGCAGTCAAATCATATAAAGATAACATCTGTTTATAAAGCAAGTTAGGAATGCACTTGGAGTGATTTCAATAATGTTATATACCAATGCAATTCTATCAAAAGACTGAAGATGCAGCAGCATACATAACCCAACTAAAGAGAGGATTCATAAAAGCACAAGATATGTTTCACAAACGTTGTTATTCACACATGAGCTCCAGAAGAATGGTGATATCAACGTGCAAGATATTTGTTCAAGCGATAATATGACTGATTTATTCACCAAGTCTCTACCAACTGCAACTTTCGAGAAGATGGTGCACAAGATTGAGATGTGAAGATTCAAGTTTTTGGATTGAGGTTCTCATCGGGGGGAGTTAATACGCGTTGTACTCTTTTTCCCTTTCAAGGTTTTTGTCCCACTGGGTTTTTCCTTATAAGGTTTTTAATGAGGCAACCAAATAGCGTATTATTAGAAATATATACTATTTTTCCTTCACCAGAATTTTTCCAACTGAGTTTTTTCTAGTGAGTTTTAACGAGACACATTATCTATCAAATAGACATCCAAGGGGGAGTGTTATAAATATTATTTATTATTATGGATGTCTATCTTTAGGAGAAATATTAGGATTAGTGACTTTGGGATCAAGTCATTTTTTTTCTATAAATATAGAGGTTCTTCTTCATTGTAAATGAATCCCTAACAAGAGAAATAAGATGTTTCCTCTCTTTTCTCTTTCTCTGCAATATTCTTTTTGTAGCTTTATTATTTTATAACAGAAAGCATAAAACTATTAAAAGAAAATCTCCCCCTAAACAAGACTCTTTTATAGACTACATTGTGGATGCTCTTTGTGTTATGAATGAAAAGAATAAATCTCCTCCAAGAAAAAGGATAAATATGGTAGAGTCCTTTTCCATAAAGAAAATCTTTTTTACCAAGAAATCCGTTTGAAGTAAAACACAATTATGTTAAAATTCAAATAAAGTAGGAAATTCAGGGCAAACCCTAAAAAATCTCCAACTTGGCCTGAATTTTCTGGCAAAATAATCTTGATTTTCTTCTTCACATAATTTTTATCACTGCTGCTTGCCATGGTTAAAAATAAGGTTAAAAATATTATGGGTTAAAATTTAGTTTAAGAATATTTTGCTTTATTTTCAAAGATGTAGTAGTAGGAATGTTGAAAATATAGTTGAAATTCATCTCCACGTGTAGTACTTTGAACAAAATCTTCTTTATCGGGAAATAGATTGCAGTTTGATTTGAACTGGCCGCCTTGAGCCTATCTTCAACCCGTTGAACCATTGGCTGAATCATCGACTCTGATACAACTCGTTGGGATGGAAAATAATAGGGTGTCATGCGGAATCTAATCATGGTAAACCTCGAGTGTCGATAAATTAGACTGCAAAGAAAATATACTAAAGAAGACTTTATTATATGATATGAGTTTGGTCAATTGACCTACACATGATAATAAAAATTCTAAAGCTATCGAGAGATTTAAATATCCCTTAAGTAAAACTATCTAAACGACTACATTGTGGATGCTATTGTGTTATGAATGAAAATATAAATTTTCTATTTATAAAAGTCTAAAACTTCTTCCCCAAGAAAAATGATAAATATGATAGAGTCCTTTTCCACAAAGAAAATCTTTTCTACTAAGAAATTTTTTTGAAGTAAAACACAATTATGATAAAATTCAAATAAAGTAGGAAATTCAGGACAAATTCTAACAATTTTAAGATGTATTTTTTTCACCAAATTGATATGAGAAAAGTTGTAACTTATACTCCCTCCGTGCCATAATAAATGTCATCTTAGCCAAATTTTTTTGCTCAATAATAAGTGTCACCTTGGAAAACTAAGACATAAACTGACTAATTTTTTTCAATTCTACCCTTAGACAATAAAGTAACATCTAAATGATGATTGAAAAGCCACATGACAAAAGACATAGATTAACCCTCAAACTATACCCAAAATATCACACTTAAACTTTCATGTCGTTCCATTACACACCTTATGTATCTAAAGGTGATAATTTTTACCCCTGAGAGCTGATGTGGCATAATATATAAAAATTATTTAAAAGGAGGCGCGTTTTGGTTATATGTTATTTATTTTTCCTTTTTTTTAATCATGAAATTCAATTTTTTGTAACCCCTACCCCACCCCTCATTTTCTTCTTCACTTCCACCTCCGACGAGCTCGCCTCCTGCAACTGCCCACCAACTTTCCCCACAGTGTCTCCGCTTTAATTTCATCATTATTAATCTTAGCTTCTTCTTCATCAACCCAATTCGGGTCCCAAATCGGTTTTGTCATAACCCAATTCATCATCTTCACTTTCCTCAATTTGCATCAGATAGTCTTATTTAAGGGTGAAGCGAAAAAGTTACATTTTTCTTTCTTCCCATCTCTCTCTCTTTCTCTATCTTCATACCCACTCACAAATTTGCTATCTTGAGTTTCTTTTCTTTCAAATTTAGGATTTTGACTCATTCGTTTCAACCGATAGAGATATGAAATTGCACTTTTTTCACTCAATTTCTTATTTGACCACTTTGTTGGCTGATCCGTAAAGTTTTGATTTTGGATTTTTTCTTGAATTTGTAGTTCATTGGTTCCGTTAGAGAGTAGAGAGTAGAGAGGAAGAAGATGAAGCTAAGAAAAATATTAAAAATTAAAAGATTTCTGATGTGGTGTTGACATGGTGTTGATGTGGCGAGAGAGTGTGTAACACCTCTCACTATGTGACTGGTTATATGTGCGTTAGGGAGTAAATAATATCATTTTAAATATATTAGGTGTGTAATAAGTCACTAGTAAAGTTTAAGTGTGATATTGATTTTTGGGGACAAGTTTAATGGTCAATTTATGCCTTTTCATAGTAACTTGGTATTATTGGATTCCCAATGTCAAAAGATTTATTTTTTGTGCATCTTTCTAATCAAAAGGTAAAAAAAAATTTATTTTTATTATATAGGGGTAATTTGGTAAACTTTACATTACATTATTAGTTTCTTAATATGCGTGTTTTTGACTAAGGTGATACTTATTATGGGATGAAGGGAGTAATACTTTTCAAATATATAAATTTTAATCTTAAAATATTAAATTAATCTAATCCAATTTAACTTTAAACTTTAGCTAAATTAACTCTCAAAAAATAAAAAGTACCACATAAATCGGGACAGAAGCTGTAATCAAATTAATTGTAATCAAATTAATCATAAGTATTTATAGTCAGATTCTAATTGGTGTCGAACCTTACGATGTCAATACAAGACACGTGAATACTTAACAGCCCAATTGGTTGGATCAGACATTGGGATGGTACCCTTGCTTCGCATGATTTTAAAATCTTGAGACGCGATATTCTTTTCCAAATAAGTTGTAGAGAAACTCTTAAATATTCGAGGATTATGTATATTCTTTTCAAAACTAAAACTAAAGCATGATAGCTCGTGAAATTGAAGTAATTGGAATATTATTAAGCTTGAATAGATTTCAAATTTAATATATCGACCGAAATATTTTTGTACTCATTAAAACGGGTCGGTGTACATGCGAAGAGATTATCTTTTGGAAACACACCTTTTCGTTGAAGAATATTAGAAACAAAATTCTCTATTTCAAATTAGATGGTATATTTTCCTCTTCAAGACGTTTGACAAAGTTCTGTTTTTATACGATTATCACGCTGTTCAAGAATTCAATTTTATCAAAATATTTTAATTTTAGATGTTAACGTGAATTTTTCATTATAAACTATTTTGAATCGGACTTGAATATTTCTTCAATTAACATTGATATTAGTAATAATAAATTATCAATATTTAGGCATTAGTCAAATACTAACAAACAAAATGAGATTTTGCCATTTCAATCTTTTCTTTTTTTCAAAAATGTGGCTGGTTATACATTGTGTCAATTTTTCACTCCAAACTTGAAAAACAATTTTTTCAAGTTTGAAAAATTGGTTTAAAGTGTACTTTTCTCTCACAAAATTTTAACATTTTTTCAAATGAATTGCATGTTAAAATATTCTTTTTCTACTTAACTCAGTTATTGTTTTGCAAAATATCTCACAATTCATGTTCAGACGCCCTCGAAGCATTGAATCGCTCAAGGACAAAGTTTTCTTGCGATTTTGAATTGTGTTTCAAAGTTTTAGGAGTATAAAAATTGTGTTTCATTTTTTTTTTTGTAAAAAGAGAAAGTTTTTGATAACAGTCAAAGAGAGAGACCTGAGGTCCAGCTGCTGTATCCTTTAGGCTTTAGGTCTTTGCCTTAAAGATTGTGAAATTAGCAAAACCAAGAATGCAGGTTTCTGCCCCTTCTTTAACATTCTGGAAAAACAAAGAATAAGAAATTTATGGACCACTCTAAGCTTAGAGTGTACTGAACACTATTTGTAGACTCGTAGGCCTTTTTGACATTTGGGGTCTCTCCTCTATTTACTTAGAACCCGTTTGGCTTATAAGTTGTTAAAAATAACTTATAAGTTGTTTTTAATTTTTTTAATTATTTGACTGACTAGCTTATAAGTTATTTTATGTTTAAAGTAAATTTAAAAAATAATTAGACTCGTTTGATTTAGCCTAAAAAAATAACTTATAAGTTGAATGTAGCTTATAAGCTGCTTTTTTTAAGCCATCCAAACAGGCTTTTACTCATTTCATCATTCCATTTGCTTTTTGAGTTTGACCCCCAGCTACTTAGTCCTCTATGATTAACAAGTATCATCATCTTGTTGAATGCAAGTACACTATGCAAAAGCTTGTTTGAGCTGTCAACTTCAATTCCACCTGCAAGTACTTAAATTTTCATAATTAGAGTATGTTTGGCTAACTTATAAGGTGGTCAAATTCATATAAAAGTACTTTTTGATTTGTTCACGCAATTGATAAACATAGAAACTCTTTAGGAGTCGTTTGGTGTATAGGCAGGGATATTTCAGCATTAATTTTTTATATCGTATTTGATAGGAGGTATAAATTTATCTCATAGAAACTCTTTAGGAATCGTTTGGTGCATAGGCTGGAATATTCCAGCACTAATTTTTTATATCGTATTTGATACGAGGTATAAATTTATCCTGAGATAAATTTATACCTCCTATCAAATACAGTAAAAAATGAAGCATAATCCCAAGGGTGGGATATCCCACCTTATTTCAAAAGGTGGGATAAATTAATCCTAAAATTATAATCTCGGAATAATTTTAGCTACCTACCAAACGACCCCTTAGTACTACTCCATAAGATGGGTGCTTATAAGGCCAAAGTCATAAGTTCACTCGCACGTTATGATTTTTTCATTTTATAATAACTTTTTAGTTTGATTAAGACTTTGACTATTTTATCTTTGATTTTTTTTTTTAATTCTCAACATACTTCAGGAAAACAAACTCTCTAACTTCCTCTACTTCATATTTGTCACTCCTCTGCCTTTTTATTTATACTTTTAAATTTTTAATTTTTTTATAAAACTTAAAAGATATTTTAATCATTTTAATAAAAGAACAACTTATTAATATGAAATTTTATAAATAAACATTGATTTAAAATTAAAATATGAAATCCTGATTTTAAATCGCACACCAAACCGCCTACTTGGAACTGTTTGATAATTTATTGTTTTAGTGGCTCAAATGAGGCTTAAGAGCAAATAGTGACGAAGCATTAGGTGCAGAGAGGCTAAGATAGATAGCTGGGAGTTTTCTGAGGCACTGAGCTGTGAAGTGAAATGTCAATGGGTTACTTAGATTCAGTAGTTATCAACTTTAATTTCCTTGGGCACTTAAACTTCAGCTTTTGTCGTGCCTTAATCACGGGCGTGCATTCACCCATGCCAAAACCCTAAGGCCTCGTTTGGTTGCTGGTTTGGATGGTTATTACAAAATAAATTTTGCGATTAAACTTATCTAATGTACTAAAATCGATACTCCTTGTGTACTAATTTATGTAGTATCTTTTTCTTTTTAGTCTCAATTAGAAAGGATGTTATTTTTTTATATTTAGAAATAATTTAATTTTATGAGTTAATTTTACAGTCATACAAATATTTAAGGCTTATTTTAATATTTTGAACCATAAATTATAAATTTTTTTTCATAAACTCCACACCTAATCAAATGACGGCATATAAATTAGAACAAAGGGAGTGCTAAGTTTATGTGTAAAATCTTTGTATAACTGATCCCACATATATACAATTATAGATTGTTTTGTAAATTTTAATCTCTTAATGATAATATAATGCTGAATTCATGTCTAAACTTTCAGCATCAGGAAAATAAGTATCAAATTTAAACAAAATCAGCAGATAGGAAATAAGTGATTTTGAAATTTTGCAAGACTAAATCATATTATTATGGGAAATATAATGATATTTCGGTTTAGATATTCGGTAGATAGGAAACAAGTGATTTTTATACATATTATATTTTTACAAAATATTATTATATAATATTTGAGTAGGATTCTATTTTTATAAAAATTTATAAAGAGTGTACTGTTATTAATTAGTGTCACTATTATTATAAATAGAATATTGTTATAAATAAATAGAAATATAGTAATATAAAAAATTGATTTCGAAGTAAATGATCGTTATAATGAAATGCTGTTATAATGTATAACAAATACGGAGAGATTTGATAGTAGCTGGAGGAGTAATTAAGGAGAAGTAGCAGACGTCAATTCATGTTGCTAGGGTTTTGTGAGGCTGTCCTTGCAGTAGTACCTTAGCTGTGGATACCAAGAAAGAAGACGAAAATCGTCACCCTGTCCTCTGCCTCCCTAATTTCCACTTTCGGCTAATTGCCTCCCTCCATCTTTAATTGCCTACATATTCGGCTTTAATTCACTGTTATGTTATCCTTTGGTCCTTGTCTCTTTTTTCTCTGTCTTCTATTTATTTAACGAAGAGTACAATACAGTATGCTTGTTACCTCCCGGTTCTTACTAGTAGTATAAATAAATGCTAACAGCTCTTACTTTAAGAGTACCCGCTCTATCTCCTCATTTTCAAGCATATCAATCACAAGTTTTAGCCATTTTATTCTCATGAGTTTTGTTCTTGCTGTTCCACTAGCTATAGATCCAATCTGAAAGTATACTTGAGGGATGTTAACATACTTTTGCTTAGTTTATTATTGATCAAACGTCTAGAGAGGAACAAGTGAAGCTGCCAGCATGATCTAAACTAGGCCACTCAAAGAAACATGCACTTATAATATATTGAACCATCTATTATATGAATGGGTGACCAAGGTTAGGTCATGCTCGGACAGCCTCACTCCTTCCTCTCTTGATAATATATAATTCTGAGGAAGCCTACATATATAGATGCAGTATTTTGATCTACAACTGTGAAGCTAAAGTTAGTTTCACCGACCAACAACAAAATCACTGTGTTAGGGTATGTGGTCGATCTTATAATATGCATATTCCTCTACTTTCCATGTGCACTTGTTTCATTGTCATTTCTCGTATCTTTTAACATGCTTGTGGCCCGTGCAAATCGTTTAAATTGTTTGTACTAATAATACTTTCTTTTCTCTATTTGTTTGGATTGAGATTGGATTTTAATGGGGCGATATGGGCAATGAGGTTAGTTTTTTTTTTCTTTGTGTTACAATGATCTGTTTTCCCCTCTTACATATCCATTCTGACTTTTGCTTGTCCTAGATAATACAGAATGAAAGGTTGTCAAGGAGTTTGAGTTTTGATCCTTACATCTCTCAGTTCTTTGTCTCAAAATTTTGGTGCAAAATATGGCCAAAATGAGCATCAGTGTATCACTGAATAATATTTTCCATTTTCATAGATTTTGTGAAAAGACAATGATTTATCTGCCGATAGTGTTAAAAGAAGATTTAAAGGACGATAATGTAGAAGAGTAAAGGAGAAATTCGTGGGATGCACATATAGCAGATATATTTTCATTACGAAAAAAATAAGTAAGCACACACTAGTAATATCAATCTCTTCACCATCTCTATATAAATGTAATCAATCCGGAATTTATAGGTGAAAGTATTTTGACACCTAATAAATTCAAGCTCAAAAGTTGGGAGAAAATTATGTGTTACAAGGTTTCCTGAAATGACCAGCCAAACAAGATTTCAGAGTCCCGGGAATGCATAGTTCTGATTATAGTAGATTCCATTATATCTTCTATATATAGTGAAGCTAGATTTGGTACATTTTTGGCGGGCAGCTTATTTGCATTGTGTTATTTTAGCCACTCAATTCAACAGCAGCAGCAATCGACATGCAAAGAAATCAAATTGCAACACTTCTAAACCACTGGCATCATGTAAGAAGACTAGTGTTTGCAAGCATACCTAGAATTAAACCAAGTATGATGATTGGGATAGAACTGTACAGTTTAGCATGGTTAAGAATACGTAGTTGTTCAATATATGTATTTAAGACATTTGTCTTTCCCATATATAGAGCTAATCTCTTTGGAAACATACAAGAAACGGCAACTTAGGTGCTGTTTGTATATGGTTTGAAATCATAGTTTGAAACCCTAAATAATGTGTTTTTGGATGGTTTGAGAGTTGATGAAATTGCATGTCAAAATGCTGATTTCATCTTATGGTTTTAAATTCTGATGTTTCAAATCACATGTCCAAACGCCTGGTTAAGTTCTATAGATTTTAGTTGATTAGCTCTCATAAAAGCAAATGTGCTAAAATTTTCATTTATGTCTGGAAGTATTGCTGAAAATATTGAAGGTTTTGGAAGCCAAACTTCATATAAAAATGTTAGTTTTGGTCCAAATTTCATACTTCGTGAGTTTGATTGCACAGTCTAATTAATATGCCAAAATTTAGAAAAATTGTAACTTCAAATTGAAGTTTTGCAGTGTCTGGTGTTGTTTCTGAAATAAGTGGACTTATAAAAATCTATGAAGTTCGATCAATGGCGTAAGCGGGGGTCCCAAAATAACACTATATATATATGGGCTCTTGCCCCACCTGTGGTGTTGGGAGATTTGAGACTAACATTGACGTTATATATTAAAATTTTCAGATTTAAAGGTTGACATATGGATAAAGGGATATGCAATCTTACCTCCTTGAATCCTATGCAAGTGTTGGTCATGCTTTTACACTTTACAACTGAGCTTACAGAAACACGAAGCCATCCTAGTACAACTATCAATAGCACACCTATATACATTTAATCCTAGTATTAAAGCAACAAGTACAGTTACAGTACGTAACAAATGCATAAATTAAGAGGACTCATCCCTAATACAAGAAGTAAACATAGTCATAAAGAAATAAAACAGTTAGCAGGTAGACTTCATTTAGCTCGTTTGATTTTGAAGGGTGGCAGGAGAGCCTTGTCCATCTTGAATTATAGGCCTTCAGCTTCTCTTGGCATCTCTTGGACAGAGTGAAACAATTCTACAATGAGGCACTCTGGCAGACTTGCTCCGTATTTGGGTAGTGCATCGACAACAATATGGTAGCCCTCCGAATCTGTTTCACGGGGCTTGAGAGATTGATCTTGAATTGATGAACAAATGAATTTGATCATGAACCAGGAGATAGACATTGATCACTAACGTTAAAGTAGACTTTGATCTAAGGGGAGTTTTTGATCATTGCCGAAGAGGAAAGCTGCTGGATACTCTCTAGGGAGGAATATGTGGAAGACTTTTTGATTATTACTTCGTCACCTGAGAAAAACGTTTCTTGAATATGTATTTTTCGCCTCCTATTTTGGCCTTATGGGAGCTCGCTGTTCATGGTGATAGAAGAGGAGTTTTTATACAGCCAAAACAATTTGATATTGATTGGTTCATTTGATTCGCATCCAAACTCAATTTATCTTGTGATAAGCTTCAATGTGACTGGCCTCACTTTACTTATACACTTGCTGAGCTTGCATTGGCTTGTTGACTTGGCATGCCACGTTGCTCGGCATGGGACATGATTTCATGTGACTTGGCACCACATAACTTAGCATGTCCATTGATATAGACTTTAAGAGCCATTTGGACTTGAATCTAATTAATTAGATGATCACATTATCATTACAAGTCTGAATAGACGATGAACCTGGACCTTGGATTTAAATCTGTCCTGGGACTTTAATTGATTTTGATCTGGATTTGATTTTTCTTGAATTTACGAATTATCCAAGTTCTTTAATGTAATAAAATTCATATGTCTACAATAAGTATCGTGTCCACGGGTGATGTTAGGGATTGGGTTGTCGTCGACGCTTTATATCGTCGATCATGCTCTTAATGATGAGCGACTCTCTGGCAACAACCTGGTCAACCTCAAATATATGGTTGTCGTGATCAGAGTTAATTTAAGATTTGAAATTTATGAATTTTATAATGATCTTATGTTAATATATAATGGTTCTGGACCAACTAACTGGATTCCAAACTATTTTTTTTTATATATTTAGTGAATTTTTTAAATACAACACAAATTTTAAGCAAAAATTATGAGATAATTACATCTTATGTTAATTAGGATAATAATGCTACCAAAATTGATTCATTTTTTAAAATCTTACAAAAAATAACGCCGCTTCTCCTCCTCCCTCTCTCTTGCTCCATCCACTCTCTCCTCCTCTCTCTCTCTTTCTGCATACCTCAACCCCTACACCAACCCATTTCTTGGTGAAATACCTCATTGATTCACCAATAAAGAAGCAATGTTGGCATCTTTCAAGGCAACTTCATCTAAAACCTCAAAGAATCTCGATTTAGTTATCGATTTCTTGGTACAAACTAGCTTGGAAAACACCCAAATGAAAAAAAATGGTTTTTACAGCACCCAAATTGCTATTCTCTGATATTTCCAAAACCCTAAAGTCCAAATTCTAGTGACTTGTGGATCTCGGGTTGTCTAGGTCTGACCTAGTGAATGTAATTGCTAGAGATGTACAAATTATCAGAAGAGGCTTGTACGCCAATAAACTCCATATCTCTTTAGAAACTCCATAAGCAGCTATTGTTGAAGTTCAAAACTTCAAAGTTTGAAATTGAGTTTTCATAAATAAGCTCCATTTTAAGTGGGTATTATTACAAAAGATCGGGTACGTATTGATGAACCTAAATCTGAAATTTAGGGTGATGTGGTGTAGCTTTTGAGGTGTTTTGGATGGATTTGGTTTTTGGATTCAAGGAAGAAGACGAAGTTAGTTTTTATATAAAACTATATAATATTGTATAATAGTGTATATGAGTGTATAAACACCTCTTATAATTTTGTACAATATAATGTTGTAGAATATTGTATAATGTAATATATGAGTATATAAACAATTCTTATAATTTTGTATAATATTTGTATACCGGGTGTATAATATTGTATATCGAGTTTTTAAACATTGTTGTAAAAAAAAAAAAAAAAATCGGAGTTTTGTAATTTTGCATACCATGTGTATTATAATATATACCAGATTTCTGAATAATTGGGTATAAATGTGTATACGCACGTATTTTTCAATAATTGAGTATAAATGTGTATACGCACGTATAATTATATTTTTTAGTGTATATACCTACACATTATACAATACTTGTATAATTGTGTATAAATATGTATATGTTCGTATTTTCCTGTATAATATTGTATAATTATATTTTTTTTTGTGTATATACCTACACATTATATAATACTTGTATAATTGTGTATAAATATGTATACGTTCGTATTTTCGTGTATAATACTCCCTCCGGATAAAAAAAAGAGTCCACTTAGCCTTTTTTCTTGGATAAAAAAAAAGAATCCACTTAGCAAATCAAGAAAGAATTAACCTTATTTTTTCATATTTGCCTCTATTAAGTGTTAAATGATCAAATCCTAATGTCTATTTAATTAGGGGTAGTTTAGTCAAATTATCTATTTTTGTCTAGGAGTTCGTATTTTTTTAAGGGGTGTGCAAATGGCTAAGTGAATTCTTTTTTTTGATCCGGAGGGAGTAGTATAATTATATTTTTTAGTGTATATATCTACACATTATACAATATTTATATAATTGTGTATATGTTCGTATTTTCGTGTATAATATTGTATAATTATATTTTTTAGTGTATATACATACACATTATACACCTTCAAACGCTTATATACATAATGTACCTGTCTTTCGTATATAAGTGTCTATGTATAAAAGTATTTTTGGGCTAAAGCTTTACAATGTAACTTTTGGGCTATTTTTTTTGCAATGTATGTGAGCAAATTGTATATTTCTGATTTTTTTTTTCCTAATTATTGGGTTCACGCGAACCTGTAACTAACAACATATAGATCTACCCATGGTTGTGATCAAAAGTATCATTCATTTTGGGAGAGATCAAAAGGAAGCGTATCATATAAATTGGAACAGTGGGATTATTATCCAAACTCGTACGATTTACTCCCTACGTCCCTATTTATTTGATGCACTTTTCTTTTTAATTGATTACAAAAAAGAATGATATCTTTCTACGTTTAAAAATATTTTTTATTTTTATTTTATTGTATCATTTGTAGCCACGTAATTTAAACTTAAATTGAGAGGGAGAGAATATTAATTAGTCTTTCTTGCAAGTCAATCCCTTGCCCTCCTCGTAAAGTCACAATAAAAGAGAAAAAGTGGGAGGAATAAACTATAGTAGGGGCCAAATGAAAATTAAAGAGGAAGGTAGAGCTGAAAGTATTATCTAAGTACGCGTTTCGACATGTAATTTGAAATCATGGTTTGAAATTATAAGATGAAATCAGCATTTGGACATGCATTTCATCTTATGGTTTCAAACCATAGTTTGAAATTCCAAATCATCCAAAAAGGCTTGTTTTGGGGTTTCAAAATTTTTAAATATAAAACTTAACACATAAGTTTATATTTTGTAAAAAAAGACCTATAAGTTGATAGATATTTTTAACAATTACTCCACCACCCATTTACCAACCTTTATTTATGTCTATTATGTGGGAGGATTATACTAAAGAGTAGTTACATTACTATTTATGTTTAATTTTCTTTTTTATTGAACTAAAGTTTGATCAATTGATGTTGTATTTTTTAGAAAGGCTTTAGTAGTGTATTAATTTTTTAATTTACCATAACTTGCTCATTGGTAAGATTGTATAAGAATTGAGAATATTTTGATAGTTTTTCGCAACTTGTGGGGTTTTTATGTCATAAAAAAATACAACTTAAATCCCAAATCGTATGTCCAAGCATGATTTAAATCCGTAATTTATCGTGATTTCATCTCATAATTTCAAACCATGTCCAAACCGCTCCTAAGTTGAAAAGCTGTTTCTCAACAACAAGGCTTTGTGTCTATAAAGCAATCTGCAAAGGGATAATTTTCTTTTTACTCTGTCGCTAAATTTAGCTAAAATATAGACGTACTAGTGAAAAAGAAAAAGAGTGAATGGAATAGGCGTATTAGCTACTTGTTGTCGCCTGAATCAAGCCAATAAGTTGGGAACTATTGTTTAGAAACGTAGTGATTTTTTCTACTTTTGACACTTCGATTAAAGGAGGTGACATTGTCATCCATCCACTGGTTCCCATCTTGTCAAACCAACAAAAGGAATCAAAACAAGTTTGAAACAATAAAATGTCAAAATCACAACTGCTTGCCATCATAAGGGTCACGAAATGCCCCCTTTTTATTTTTTATTTTTTATGTTTCTTCTTTTAATGTGACATGAAAAAAGAAATTCAAGCATCTAGTAATACACCTTTACTGATTAGACACCGATCTCCATAAATACGACATAAATTATGGCCATATTTAGCAACTCTCTTTTTATGAGTAATTGACAAGATATGGAGAGGGGGTAAGGGTTCAATCGCTGATCCACAGTCAAGAGGTTCAATTTATTTCTCTTCGTTAAAAAATAGTATTGCGACAAATAGGTAGATAATGATAACTTTTTTATGTATCTACAAAGTTTTGAATCCCTTTAATACACAAGACATTTATAAGGTTTACGCGCTCATTCTTTTGGTTAAACATGTGTGCGTCATCTGGCAAAAATTGTGTGTCTTAGCTACACTTTGAAAAGCTTGAGTTTGTAAATATTTTGCCCGAGGTGGACGAGTTTGTCACGAGAATTTGATATCATGTAAATAAATGGATCTTGAAAATTTAAATTAACTCAAAAACTAGTTAAGCGGAGGGAGGATTTTAAGGCCCAGTATACGGAGATCGTCCTTTTTTAAATTCGATGTGGGACTTTCAATACCCACCTCACACCCAACAATAGGGATGGACCCTGCATTGATAGCGTTTAAAGAAATAGATATTGGGTCTAACTCAAACCAAAAGCTAGCTTATGTGGGAATGATTGCCAAGACAATATAAAGAGACCACCCATCCTTTTTTCATCCGATGTGAGACTCTTCAACTACTTTCAATACTAAACTATGTATTATGCCAAAATTGTTTTTTAGATTGTGCGCATATTTAATTTTTTGTATTGTCTTATATAAAAATTCCTGACTTGGTCATTTATCCGGGAAAGCCACCAACAAACGGCATTCCATATTTGTAAAGAAACTCCCTCAATCCTCGAAGAATTTAAAGGCTAGATACTTAAAGGAAATGGAACTTTATATGAAACGTGAAATAAATTTGATATGATATATATCAACGACTGATCAGTCACCACATGAAAGTGAATATATTGTTTGGTTTGAGAAGTAAGAGCCGTGCAGATCATGCTTTATATATATATCTGTCTTTTCTTGATGCTTTTAAGTTTTACCCTGTTATTATAGTGGCGGAGCTAGATTATTCATTAAGGGAATTCAAAATATAAAAAAATAAATATACGAAGAAGTCAATGAAATTTAACATCTACTATACATATATAAAAGATAATTTAACCTTATATATAGAATATAATTTTTTAACAAAGAGGATTCGAATAAATCCCTCCTGATACTCTAGCTCTGCTCATGCTGGTTAAAAGGAAGAAAGAAGGCCATTCATTCAGAATATGAATTAACGGTCCCCCACCATGAACAACCATGTGTTAATCTCTCGTTTTGCGTGGATATTCAACTTGTTTATGTCTTATCTTTCCTACAAGTGGTGGACACAGACAGGGATACATGTGATCAGAGAAGAAAACATGGATGCGGGGTTCATCATAAAGTAATTCTGCTGCTTTAAAGACCAGCCCCCTTGATTGAATTTGGTATGCTGACACATAATATAAGTAATCACAATGTGGTGCTTTTTTAACTGTTTTAACTTTTATATAAAATGGTCATAGTATTACAACAAATAAGAGGTGCTTAGGTCTAAGTATCATTGTCATCCAAAACTACAACATTAATTGACAAATCTTATGTTGGCTGCCAACCTATATATTGCAATCTTTCTCTTTTATTCAGATTTGAGACCGGCAATATAGACACGTTCACATTGCCATACAAATAAATAAATAAATTCACATATATGTTTGGCCATGAAAAAGAATTAGACCCATAAATAGAGACCCTAAGAGACATGTTAAAATATACTAATAACTAGTGGCGGAGCTAGAATTTTTACTAAGAGGGCTTAAAAATACAAAGAAGTAAAAATACGATGAAGCCAAGGGGATACATACATATATATGTGTGTGTGTGTGTGTGTGTGTATATAATTTTAATCTTGTATATACAATGTAATTTTTTGCCAAAGGGGGTTCGGATGAACTCCTGACCCCTTACTGGCTCCGCTCTTGCTAATAACCGAATAATTAAAAATTATGTTATTTCTAACCACTTTTACTTTTAAATGTCACACAATTCAAATATTAAACTTAAACAATTGCAAGACAAGGTGAGCATATCTTCACAAAAGTTAAGGCTTTAAAAGGGGCATATTTTGGAAAGTCTGAAAGAGGTTGCCTTTAATTTGTCTGCATGGATTTGTGGCGTGGGCGTGATTATATTCAAGTTGTCTCACTATATGTTATGGCTATGCTAATACTGGACCACTTCCATGTGTTTTTTTTCCACACATGATGACTAATCACTATTATGCATCTTCCACAAGTAGCTTTCACCTCCACCCTAATAAATTATACTAACACCTAGAGAATATCCCAAAGAGTTACCTAGATAGATCTCCCTTGTGCTATGTCTCCATACCCTCTTTTCCCCCTTTATATACACCTGCACCTCCTGCTTAATTTCAAGTACTTGTGTGTGAAGCAGTTGTAGATTCAGCTAGCCATGGATTTGTGGAGTCAACACAACCCCATATCTGGGGTTAATCCCTATATATACGTGCAAAAACTAGATAGAGTTAGATGTACATTTCAGAACCTATAGTTCTGGATCTGGCACCAATATGAAGGATATTGAATCGTGAACCACTAGCAGTTGAAGCTGCCAGCATGATCTAAACTTTTCTATTGCTCTCGTCGAGGAAAGATCAGATCATGTGGCAGCATCACCTGTTGATGGTTTCACGAAATTTGCATTCCTTGATTCATTTCACTGCTAACTTCAAGCATGTATTCTTCTTCTTTTTGTTCTTGTTTGAGTCAGACAAGTTTCAAGTAAGCCCTAGCTAGCAACAATTTCTGTTGAGGTATTCTTCTTTGTTACTTTTTGTTGCAATTGTGCTTGCGGAAAAGTAAGTAATTCTGTTGCATTAGTTGTTGACTTCTTATACTCAGGGGCGGATATCTTTGATCAAGGGGAGTAATTGGTATTCCTTTGTCGAAAAATTACTGTTTAAATGGGCCTGATTTTTTAATTGTACATACTATATGTTGAATGACCCTTGATTTAAAATAAAAATAAAAAATTGTAATAGTGATTATTAATAAACAACACAACCGTAGAGCAGGAAAGTGGAAATTTATATACAACTGAGCAAAAAACCATAGTATAGCCCTCTTCTAATTTAAAAAGATTCTAGGCATTCTAATAAAACTTCTGTCTCATTTTCATAATCCTTTTTGCACTTTGACTTTTTCATGTATTTATTTTTTATTTTTAACTTTTCTTAGTGAAAATCTAGCTCTGATATTGTTTATACGATATAAACGGGGGAAATTATGGAAAGGATATAACCTTATTTTTTTCTTCTTTCAGTTCAGGTTAAGTGTTAGTAAAAACAAAGAGGAAGAGCTAGAGGGGATCTCAAATTAGATTTTTAAGGTAAAAATGTGGATATGATTGAGATTAATTAATATATAGGTTGCTTTTTCTTTCACAGGCCGACTTTATATATAGCTAGGATCTAAGACATGGATATGCAAGAAAATGTAACTGTTGGTGTTCTTAGTGACAGATATCGCCTGTTTAGACTTGATTGTTGCTTTTGAGATCCCTTTTTTTCCCACAATTAAATTAATTAATCTCTTCCTCATATTCTTTTTTATTTCATTCTTTAGACAGATGTTATTGCTACTGATCATATCATTAATCGCATGCTCATTGATATTTAATTTCGACTACTCAATGCATGTCCCTATCATCTGGCATAATTTATTTTTCATTCTTCGAGGATGAATACCCAAAAAATAAATAAAAGCATTTGAATTTTAAGTGGCTTACAATGCTACAATATATTCACCTTTTTCTGCACCAGTTCTTTGACGCTTAAGATAATTTTATTTACTCATACGAAAAGAGATTAATTGTGGAAGCCTAATAACTAGCGAAAAACTTGAAAACAAGGGAAGTATATGGTACCGTGAGGCGAATGAAGCTAGTTATTATTAGTAAGGGGTCATTTGGTAGCTAGTTAGGATTATGCAGGTATTAGTAATTAAGGTATTAATGCAGGTATGAGTAATGCAGGTATTAGTCATGCAGGGTTTAGTTATGCATAAATTATTTTTTTGGATGTTGGTTTGTTAAATTAAAAGTTAATAAATATTATATACTTTTTAAAATTAAATTATTTGTTTATAATTAAAATTGATTTTCTTAAAAAAATATTATATTAAGAAGTTATATAAAAATATTTGTTTAGAAAAGGAAAGTATTTAAGTGGGGGATGATAAGGATAATATTGTCATTTCAACTTTTTATTCATGTATTAGTTATTTCATATTCTACACCACATAAAATAATATATAGATTCTAACTTATACATGTATTAGTTATGCGGGTTTCTAAATTGTAAACCAAACAACAAGAACAACAACATACCCAGTGTGATCCCACAGGGTAAATTGCATATCAAACGTCATACTAATTTTATACATGAATAACTTACTTCCTAACTAATTACCAAACGCGACATAAGTATGCAAAAATTAATACATGAATAAGATGTCTCTTTACTAGCTACTAAACGTGGTATAGATTAATGTAAAAATTATTACATGATTAACTTGCCTCTTGTAGAGCTACCAAATGAATCCTAAAAGAGTAGAACAAAGCAAAATCATAATGAAACGAAAACACAACAAAATCAAGCCAAGATGTCATCCAATCGTCGATTTAAATTGCCAATGCTTTCCTCCTGCTTTTAGGCTAATTTGTTACCTGATACAATTAGAGGAACTACAAGAAATCTAATGAAAATGAATTGAACTTTTTTTTGTTTCCGGAGGACCTGAAAATTTTCCTGGCATTTGTTTGAAGTTGTTAACTAAGTTCGCAAACTTAAACGCCTGTTTGGCCATGAAAATTGTGAAATTTGAAAAAAAAAAATAGTTTTTTTATTTTTAAATGAAAAATGATATTTGAGAATTGGAGTTGTATTTGGCGATGAATACAAATTGAAATTGTTTTTGAAATTTTGTGAATGATTGAAGTGAAAAAAGTGAAAACAAATTTTGGTGTTTTTCAAATTATGGAACTCAACTGAAGTTGAATTCCGTAATTTTCTGAAATTTTATGGCTAAACATAATTTTCGGAATTCAACTCCGATAAGAAGTAAAAGATATTCATTTCCAAACGGTCACCTTAGTTTTTGAGTAAACTGTTTCTTTGAGCTCTTTTTGTTGTTGAAAAGACCAAACATACCCCTTTGTGAAATAAGGGGTACGTGTATTATTCAAAACTATAGGAATTAAGAGAGGTATATGTTGTAAGATGAAATCTCTGGGAGGTTGTAAATTATCCCATTTACTATTTGAAATTGAGTGAATTGGTTCTTCATTAAACTTTGGTCTAATTTATCTCTCGGTTAGGAAAACAATTCATTTACTGTCCTTCACTCTTAATGAAACTCTAACCTAAGGGTAATGTTAAATTATATAATAAAAATTGAGGGGTAAATTCTTCATCCTTTTCTAAAAAATTTGGACATATGAATATCTTTTTCTGATAATTACATGGTGTAATTACAAGATTACTTTTTAAATCTTTTTTCCTTTCTTTTTTATTTATATTCTTTATTGTTTTTAATTTATTTTTATTTTAATTTTTTTAAATATTATTCTTTTTACATTTTTTTTATTTTTTATTTCTCATTTCCAACCTTTCTTCACATGCTTTTACATAATTTCTCATAATTTGCTTCTTTCTTATTTATTTTTTACATTTCACTTGCTATGTTATCTTTCTTATTTGTTTTTTTTTTTGGTTTTTTTTTTTATTCCATTTCACTTAGCTATGTTATTATTCTATTTTAAAAAAATTAAAAATAAACCTCCTAATCTTAAAAAGATAAGTCATCCACAAACTTGACTTATAATGATTGATATCATTAAAGTTGAAATACGTTGTTGGATGATGTTATATGCAAACTTAGCTTATACCGAGTGATGTTAGAATTGATAGATTACTTTTTAACATTTAAATACTATTATGAAATAATGGTTATAAATATTTAGTTTTTATGTCAAACGTGTTGTCCATGATGTTATTGCAAACAAGCCGTCGTAATTACCAAACATTATGCTTGTAATAACACTATAAATACGTTATGATAAACAAACAAGCCGCTGTAATTACTATACTGTGTAATTACTACCCTAGTAATTACACCAATTCCAATTACCAGGTGACTTTCCAAACAGACCCTAAGTTATTTGAAGTAAAATAAGTGAAAACAATTTTTTATGTTTATTCAGGATTTTCGAAAATCAACTCCGAAAAAAGTAAAAAATATTAATGGCTAAACGGCTACGTAGTTTTTGTGTAAACTGTTTATTTGAGCTTTTCTTGTTGTTAATTTTTTTTTTTTTTTTTAACCGAACATACCCCTTTCTGAAATAAGGGGTATGTGTAATATTCAAAACTATAAGAATTAAGAGAGTTATCTGTTGTAAGATGAAATCTCTCTGGGTGGTTGTAAATTATCGTAAGTACTATTTGAAATTGAGTGACTTTGTTCTTCATTAAACTTTGGTCTAATTTTATGGAGTAAATTCCTCAAATGGTCACTCAACTTAAGCAAATTATCTAGTAAACTCATTTATCTATCATTTATTCCAAAGAGAGACGGGTCTATTTAGTTTTAAGTCCACCCTTGCGGGCTCAACCAACATGTGCTCATTTGCTTGTCTATGTCACCCGATAATACCCTCAATAATACACACACAAAAAAAAAATCTAGGCGGGTCATAGGACCCTCACAAAGTTGAAGTGTGTTATAGCAATTTCGGCCAAAGTTAGAGCGTGTTTTGTAACCTTTTCCCTAAAAATTAATCATAAAGCGTTTTTGCAAAGAAAAAGACATAGATGCATATATAAAGATATCATCCTAATAATATAAGTCATTCGATATCACATGAAATAAGGAGATTCTATATCATCATTGTGTACTTCAAATATTATTTTTGTCAATCTTGTAATATTATTTGGGTGAAAATTATTTCCCCCCTACAACCCTGCTAAAAAATGTTAAACAACTCTCGTAACTCCGAACAATAGTTGTTCGTCCCTTTATCTCATTTAAAAACTTTGGTACCTATTTTACCCTCTATGTTAACACTCTTCATTTTTTTTTTTTTTTACCTTTTAAACATTATGATTTGTTTTTCTTTTTTCTTTTTTATAATCTATTTTATGAACTTACTTATATGACGAACATAATCTAATTTACGAAGTAAGAAAGTGAAAAATAGTTGGAGGACTATTATTTTTCGGTGTTAAAAACATAAGGGATGTTTTAACTCAAAGTCCAAACTTAGAGTCAATTCCTCAAATGGTCATTGAACATGTAGGAAAATCCCACTAAAGTCACTTTTAAATTTTTTTGGACAAAGTCATCAAACTATGTCTATATTTCCAAAATGGTAAAACAATTCATCCCCTTAACTCAAGTTTAAATTATAAAACTCATTTGATATTTCTATTTTATTTTCAAAATGTGAATATTAATTCCGAAAAAAATATGAGAATATTGCAAAATTATATCTAAGTAAACAATAAAAGGATACGGCTGCATGATAATAGAACAGAGCATAGAGCTTAACTATAGGATTTTTAATTGATTGTAAATAATTTTTCCTGGTGTATAAAATTTTCAATTATCAAAACAAATGTTTACTACTATTTTTTTTTTTTTTTTGGGAGATGAACTGGTAATATTTTGATTTTTATTTAAGTTTTATAAATAAGTGGAATACAATTAACATAAACAATTCTAACATAAACATAAACATTCTATATTTTTGGAAAGCTATAAACATTCAATTAACAATTAACATAAACATTCTATATATTTTTTTGTTTCATAAAACTTTAGTTCTAAAAACTAAATTCTTCTGTTACTTTGAGTCTTTTTAGTTGCAGTCCTTCCACTCTCAAAATTGTTTGATCCAAATAAGTCTAAATTTATTTCTAAGATTATTCTAAGGGGGTTCTTACGTAAATGTATAGGTCAAATAAACAGTTTACAGTTAGCGTAGCTCACTAAATTTTACATCTGGAATAACCAAATTGCAGCAAAAAAAAAAGTTGTCTCTTTTAACGTTATCTTTTAACTTTTATAAATTTTACTTTTGTATTTTCCAAGGTTGTAACACCTATTTTCGTACACTTTAAGTGCTTTATTTTCTTCTATTTAAACACCTTATATACACGGTTATATATAAATATATATTTATTATCCATATATACATTGACCATACACTATTTATACAATTGATATACGTCATTTGATATACATATATATATATATATATATATATATGTATATATATATATATATATATATAAACCGAAAATAATAATTACATGCATCATAGATTTATATAACGTCTCATGTGTTTCAATTATGTCCAAGCACTTACATTCAGTAAAATGTTTAGTTTCCGACTTTGAGTAATAGAAAAATATCAAGATAGTTCAAAAGAAGTTGATATAACAAAGAAAAACTTATAGCATACTTAAAGTTTGAACGATTATATTGTTTTATTTTTATAGCTTTACGTTGATTAAAACATGAAAAATATTAAAGAATTTTGGAGTATCCAAAAATTGTGCATACATAATAAATTTTATAATTTAAACATGAGTTAAGGGGTTTTATGTCCAAAAATAAATTATTTTACTTTATTGGAAATAAGGACATTGTCTGATGACCTTGTTGTCCAAACAAATTCAAAAGTTACTTTAGTGAGACTTTTCCACAGGTGCAATGACCATTTGAGGAATTGACTCTCCAAACTTAAGAGACTACTTTGGCTCTTTTTCTTTTATTTTTTAAGCGACTTCTGACCCTTGTTACTTTATAAGTCAAATGCATAAATTTCAATGACCATATGAGGAACAAAGAAAAGATAAATGACTTTAGTATGTAATTTCCTTAAGTTGAGTGACCATATAAGGAATTGACTCAATTTTATCTCTCGGTTAGAATTTTTTTTTCATTTACTGTCCTTCACTCTTGACGAAACTCTAACCTAAGGGTAATATTAAATTATATAATAAAAATTGAGGGGTAAAATTCTTCTATCTTTTTCTGAAAAATTTGGACACATGAATATACTCCTATTAGATTGAAAAATTTGGACGCAAAACCTATGAATAGTGTTACTCGATAGGAAGAGATTCGCACCTGAGAACTGGAAAAAATTCATCCAGGTTGGGACGGGTCTTATTGAATTTGCGTTGGGTCTTCCATTTTCGAGCCTCCACGTTTCCAATCCGTTAAGTTAGGAATATATATGAAACTTTAGCTTACAGTAAGAGCTCATATAGTCTAAAAGTATAACGGGGGATAGGCTTGAACAATAAATAAACGTAGAGGGATATATCCAACCCTTTTCCTTTTGTTTTTTAAAAATAATTTTTTAATTAGTAAAGATGATTATGAAGTACATATCTGGATTTCTGGAAGATAGTTAAACTAAGAAAAATGATTTTGTTATACGATGCATATGGTAAGATCTTTCAATTTTAGTAGTAAATCTTTTTATTTCACTAATTGGATTTTCCTTACAAAACACGCTGATTTGGTTATACTTTTCCCATTATAAATATCGCACCCCTCTGCATTAGGCAAAGTTGGCATTCTGGTTCTCACTTCCTTAATCCCCAACTGGTTAGTAACTCATCAATGCAAATTACTTTTCTTATTTTTGGTGAAGATTTTTTTTCATAGTTATAAGTAGCACTCACGTGCGTTGTATACATATAAAAATATAGCTTGACACGTGGCGTAATGACAATGGAACACATGGCAGTTGAAGACAAAACATTGTTTAGTCGTTTCACTTAATTAGATTGAGAGACCCCGGATAAGCCCGGAGCAAACCTACCGAGACAATTGCCTCGGATCATTAATGGAAGAGTACTGTTGTGTGATCGGTCCATATTCAAAGCAAACGTTACGATTTAGAATTAAAACAACATTTATTGTCCATTATTGCGCATTAATTATTAGAATTTAACCACGGCTTAAGTGTTGATGTATGTGTACTATAAATGGAGCCTAAAGGCCTCTCAGAAATCATCGAATAACATTTACTTAGACATATTCTTACCATTCAGTCTTTTCCAATTAGCTTATTTTGTCACTCTTTTGCACCGGAATAATATCTGTTCTTCAAGGCTAGAGCTTATAATCGATCCACCGGAGGGAAATCCATCAGAAGATTCATTTCAAGGAACAACAAAGCCCAGACTTAATTATTTCATTATTGCTTTATAATTTCATACTGACTTATTCATTCAATTTCTTTAGCCTTTATTGGTCTTTTTATTGACTGTTTACAACAAATCATATTACGTATCCTTTAAAACACAAACAAATTCAATTTTACTCTTTTAGGGGTAAACAGTTTGGTGCCCATCGTGGGGCTAAGGATAATAGTGATATTGTTTTGTTGCTCTAATTACTGTACTTATCATTTTCAGATTTTTTTATCAGGTCGTTTGGAATCATGACAAACACTGGAAATCAAGCTGGTGGGGCATTGAACAATGTCAATGCACAAGAGAGAGATCCGGTGACAGGAGAAGTCAGGGCAAGGAATGACTAGAACCTGGTTTCACCTCATGGATCAGAGCACACAGGAAATGATTTGCCTCCCAATGATGACCATGAAGAAGAGCAACAGTTGGTGATCTAGGGCTAGCAAAGATCTTAAACGTATTGGAACAGTAGCAAAAAACTATTGCTGACTTGCAAGCAGGAAGAAATAACGCTGGTACAAATCAGTCCAATACGGATGCGGAGCATGGTGAAGGTGTTAACAATGGCCGGAGTAGCAGAACGCCACCTGATCTTATGTAGTACTTGGAGGCCCTTAACAAACGATTGGATCGGAACGAGAAAGAGTTTAAAATATTTAACTCTCGGATAGACCAGATTTCAGGGGCTCCACTAGTGCTAAAGGGACCGGATTCAAAGATATGTTCAGTTGCCATTCCCACCAAGTGCGGCGCCCAAATTGATCCCGAAGAGGTTCAAAATGCCGGATCTACCCGAATATGATGGGACCACTGACCCTCAGGAGCATGTGACCTCTTACGCATGTGTTGTTAAAGGGAATGATATGCAGCCGGACGAAATTGAGTCCGTTTTAAAAGTTTGGAGAAACGTTGTCCAAAAGCGCAATGACTTGGTATAAATTAGTTCCGGAGCATTCAATTCATTCTTTTGAAATGCTTGCGGATGCTTTTATCAAGGCACATCTTTGAAGCAAAGAAGGTTTCGGCAAGGAAAACTGATATTTTCAAGATAGCCCAGGGCGATCCAGAGTTGCTCCAGGAATTTGTGGTACGATTTTAAAAGGAATGGATACTTTTGCCAGCCATCCCAGACGAATGAGGGGCGGAAGCATTCACTACGGATTTGAATCCTAGAAGTTCAAGTGCATCGTTGAAGTTGAAGGAAAACCTATTGGAGTTTCCCACTACAACATGGGCGGATGTTCATAATAGGTATAAATCAAAAATTCGAGTGGAAGATGATCAGCTTGGGTTACTGGCCGGGTCAACTGGTCGGAGCCGGAACCATGAAAGATCTAGAAGGAATGTCGATCCGAACTCCAGATTTGGAAAAGAAAGGTATCAACCCTATGGTCGACCGGATAGATCCCGTCTTGGATCAGATCGTAGCCGCGTAGCTCAGGTAGAGAGAGCGGGCTTCGACGGCAAAAATAGCCTAGATAAAGAGACACTTGAACCAAGGGATAGCACGATCAACAGTATTGAAAATCCTAGTTTATCGGATTATTGCTTTAATGTTGACACGACTGGGGGTTCTTTGGTCCTGAGAAAATTGATAATACCAGGTGGCCCGATCCCATTCAAGCGAATCCCAGTAGGAGAAATCCAAATGTAATTTGTGATTTTCATGAGACTCATGATCACCGGACTATAGATTGTTGAGACCTTCGAGATGAAGTTACACGGTTGCTAAAGAAAGGGTATCTAAGAGAATTCCTAAGTGATCGAGCCAAGAATAGTTACGGAAAGAACAAAGGTTCAAACAAACATTTTGATTAGGCCAAACCAAGTCAGGTGATCAACATGATAATAGGTGGAACGAAGGTCGCAGGAACACCTTTTATTACAAAAAGGACGAAATTCTCGGTGACTCGAGAAAAGAGGTCACGAAGCTTTGTTCCAGAAGAAGCAATCATATTCACCGATGAAGAGGCATATGGCGTTAATCTTCCCCACAATGATGCTTTGATAATCTCAGTTATAATACTTGATACTCAAGTCAAGCGAATATTGATCGACCCGGGTGGTTCAGCAAACATAATCCGGTGGAAGGTGGTAGATCATTGTCGACGATTGATAAGCTTACACCATCCTCCAGAGTGCTTAATGGTTTCAATATGGCTAGTGAAACTGTGAAAGGGGATATTTTACTGCCAATCAATGTGGGAGGAATTCTTAAGCACACCAAGGTTTATGTTATAGATGGTGACATGAGCTACAATGCGATCTTTGGAAGACCTTAGATACACGATATAAAGGTAGTACCTTCTACACTACATCTACTTCTCAAGTTTCCAACACCGGACGGAGTCAGACAAATTCGAGGTGAACAATCTGCAGCAAAAGAGATGTTCGCTATTGAGACACACGAGAAGGAAGAGTCACTTTCAGCAATTGGGAAGGGGTTGAAACTGAAGCAAAATAGCAATTACAACAATGAATTTCGCTCCTGATAAGTCCGCTTTAATGGCTCAAAAGTAAAAAAATTGAAAATCCGAAATATCCAAACAGATTAATCTGAAACGGAACTTAAAAAATCCAATCCGATCCGAGCTTATTTGGACTGGATTTGGGTTGTGATCTCTTTATCTGAAAATCGAAAATTCAAACAGAAATTTTCATATCTAATCCGACAGCCCGAACGCCCATCGCTAGTTCACCGAATGCAAACAACTAAACAAAAGGAGATGAGAAACACCTATTAGAACTTTGTTACATGAATACTAGTTAAAGCGAAATGTGTGCCACAAACCGTTTCCTTTTTATAATTTTTCCTTTTTTCCTCCTGATCTCAAGTATTATGGGCTAAACCCACATTCAGTTCTATATTATTAATAAAATTCCGGTTTCAATATTCAATATTCAAACTTCAGGTCGAGTTACAAAAAAAAAAAAGGGCTAGTTCTTAGATGACCTGCTTAGATTAAACTATTCCATCGAGTACTTGCTAGTTGTTACCTCCACTAGCACAGGTATTGAGTTAATTATGCCCACCGGATTAAATTTGGAGATGGAGACACTCAGTCTTTTTCTTGCCTAACATGAAGTCTCATGATTTTCCTCTCATTTCATTGACTACTAGGCGCATAAACATATTTATTGATTGAACGCTACTTTTAGAGCAACTACCAACATGAACTGGACAATCGTACAGATACTGTTGGATCTGTCAATTGCTCCTAGCGTTTTTCAGGTGTGCATAACAAAATGGTTCGCGCCAGCTTCCAGGCACCTCGATAATTTGACCGTGTAACTTCTTAGGAAAAATCACTTATTACCCTTTGTCTCTATTGGAATTAGAACCTGAGATCTCATGATCCTCCCCACCTCATGATCACTTCAACTAAAAGAATGCCTCTGCAGCATAACCATGGACACTGTGTTGCAGTAGTGGCTCATTTACAATCCCAATCAACCATTGTTAGTGAAACATCCTATGGAGAAGGCAATGCGATAAGGTAGCAAAATACAGTGGGGAAACAAGTAGAATTAAAATTCTTTTAGACTACTCCCCATAAAACTGTTTAGGCATTGAATGGGACAGTTCTTTACTTAATCAAATCATTGTCAGCTATCTTAAGAGCATGTTTTCTGTGCCCAATAAACATATACATTTCAACTCCACAAAGGCATAATCTATAGCGGTATATCATTACTGGAATACTTGAACCATCACCCTTTTTTTTTTGTTTTTGTTTTTTTGATAAGGAATGCTTGAACTAACCATCACTTTGAGCAACTGCATTACAAGAGATTCTAAAAATAGCATATAGTTTATGGCCACTGATAAGATTATGCAAGGACCAACAATATCTGATATTAGAAGGTTAATGGTTTTCCTTCGACATCCTTCCAATAGTCATCACTAAAGTACAATTATATATTGCCGTTAAAAAGTTTCACCTTCATGTATTGGAAGCGTAATGAGCTTTTATACTATCAACACAAGGCCATTGACAAGCAACAAGTTCCTATAGCAAACGTAGATTGGCAACATGCAAAGGATGATAAACTACCTATCACGACCTCCAAAATAGAAAACTCTTTTGCAATTTCACTTAAATAAGTTAAATTCTTGCCACTAATATACATTAACAAGACAATAAACGATCAAATTTTGAGAACATCAGCACATGTGAGGATCCTGAAGAAGTCATGGATGATGAAAAGTGAAAACGATTGTATTCAAGGAAGCTCGGCAAGGATCACTAATTACATTTTTCAAAAATCATACTGAGTGTAAAAATAATGTGTTATTGTCTTGCGGTATAACTGAGTGGTATATAGGGCATTAACCACAATAATGGCAGACTTGAAAGTGAACAGCGCATCAAGGAGCAATAACAAAAAGAAAGTCACGCTTGCACAATTAACATAACTCGTGGTAACCATGCTTTGATTAGTATATATGATACTAGCTGTGTCAACTTCCCAATCAAGGCAACCCAATGTCAGGGAATGTGATGTGCTAAGTCTTTGCAGATAGGACTATGATAATGCCCCCCAGTCAATAACACTAAGATCTAATTGACTATGAAAAAACAAAGGGACATAGAATAAGCCTAACTTCTCTCATTCATTCTATTAGATGAAGCATGGCCTGTGCTTTGGCGTCTCTTTGGAAATTTTTTATGCAAAATGATGTGTTTCAAGCTCTGATTTCCCTACCCTGTGAATAAATTCATCTACACTTACATGAAAGACAAAGCCATATTAGATCAAATATACATATGATATGAGAAGCTAAGAGAATACCAATTCCCTAATTTAATTTTTGTTGAATTGTGGTAGGAACTGATCAAACTTGAAGTGTAAATTTCCTGAATATGCTTTTAGAAGGAGAAAAATCTGCTGCCAAAGTATTCAGGAACCTTCACCAAATAGGAGGGCATATCACACTTAAAAAGAAGTACTAAACTCCCATCCAAATTTGGAGTCTAAGTCATCACTTTCCAGAAGAAAAAAAAAATTGAGAAGAAAATTGAAACATTAGAATAGAGGCACAATCCAACTTTAACAATTCTCATGGTTATGGTTTCCTTCTCTATGCTTTTAGCAATTACAACTTTCACTACCTACCACACAGTTTCTTCACTAAAATATACGGCAGAGAAGAATCAGGAAGAAATGAACAAAATTTCCAGCAGCAATGTTCAAAAACCCACCAGGACCCTAGGCAGCCCAAATTTTGCGAACTTCCATTTCCACACTCGGCTCCAAGATCATAGTGTCTTGCGCCTTAAACTTATATTCCTGAAAGTCTTATGTGTTTAAGAAGTGTTAACATGAAATAAGCTCTGAAGCATCTAGTACTATGATGTTACAGATTTTAAAACGTATAAAAGAACCGTCTTTGGGATAAGGTGAAATGTATAAAAGAAACTCTTTCTCAATGCCTTCAAATTTATGAAAGTTATAGTTAAAATACTTAGGATCCTACTTGCACAAACAACACTTCCATGTTCCGAAACACCCCCGTCATCTCTTAAATCATCAAAGTAAGAGATTGGATTTTCAATGCGAAAACCAGGTGTGAAAAGGATCGCTCTACAGAGTGGGCAAGTTGAATTTGGCAACAACCATGCGTCTATACAACTTATGTGAAAGTCACGACTATATAGAGGGAGCAACCCCAATTTGTCTTGTTCAGAGAACTCACAGAGACTCTGATCTAGACCTGAGTCATGGAGATGACAAGGTTGTTGTAGCTGCCTTTGATAGGCACCAGAATCAGACTAGGCACCACAATCAGACATTTCAGGGTCTCTATTAGATTGAGAAATAGATGAAGAGGCCTATATTTCATCAGATACCTAACTAACAAATGCAGAATACAAAAATAAAGAATAGCCAGCATTGTTTATTACTATGATAAAAAGATTTGCTGGGCTAATTTATTTCCAGATGATGATGGTGGTGATGTAGATGATTCTTTCTGGGGAAAACATGATGAAATTGAATGAAGAGGAGATTAGAGATCTTTCCCTGGTTTGAGATTGAACCCAAGGCATTCTTGGCAATGGCACATACTTAAAAGACAATACTTTGCTTGTACTTTTTCTAGAATCAAACAGTAATTTCATCACTTGAAGAAAAACATTTAGTACTCCTCCTGGTGGCTCAACTACAAAGCCAACTCATATATAGGGGAATACAGGAAATAGACCCACGTTTCTTCACATTTACACAAAATCCAATTTCACATCAACCCAATGCTCCAAGAAAGAAAACTTATATAATCTTGAGCTGGATTTGTTTGAAAACACACCTCTTTGCAGGAAGTTGAAAGAAAGAGAACTTGGTGTTTATACCTTACCTTATTCTACTCCCACAAGCTATGTTGTTACATGACCAGATGCTGCAACAACAAAAAAATTGTAGTAATTAACTCCGGATGATGGTACTTGGCAATACTAAGTAGCTTCCAAGAATAGTTCAAAAGGCCAAAAGAACACCCTAGACCTTTGAGAGCATTTAGTTATTAGTTTAACAAAGAACACAGAGAAGCAAAAAGATCAAGTATCTTCACTGAAATTACGCTTTTGCTTCCCTGAAGAAAGGATTCACCATTTACTGTCCCAAGAAACTAAATAGCTATACCTACACACATACGGGTAAGCTTGCAAGAGAATTCCCGTCTCAAAAACAAGTACACAAGTATGTAACAAAGAAGACCGTACATAATGCCACCTAGATAACCATATATTTTTCTTTTTCATCTTCACAATTCTTATAAAAGTAACACAATGTCGAGCATACCAGGAATAAAGTAAGGAGTACATGTGAGTCTCTATTTTACATGAAAACTCTTATCAATATGTTTCCTCAACTACAGAGAAGTTATTTTTAGGAGAGATTATGTACTCTTAGATACCAATTTCTCAACTATTGCAAATAAGATCATGCTCATGGAAGCCAAATAGTTTGTTACCCTACTCATGGACAGTAATAATTGATATCTCAAACTCCTCTTTCTAATAATAGTAGAAGTTGAACTGACCAAGTTCTGTTGTTCCAGCAATAAAACACGCAAAAGATATACTTGTATTCATTATCTAAAATAGAAACTGTGTATCCCTAGAGGGACATCAAAAAACTTTGGAATGTGAGAAACCATTGATTATTACAATAAAAAAAATACTGTACAACTTCTTTTCTGCCTAGATATTTCTCCACTCAACTTGTTTGTGTGTAGGCCGCTGGATCAATTTTTCTTTTAACAAATCGAGGATATGAGTAAGTAAAATTACCCGAAAACAGGCAATTAATTGTTTGAGTAGTCTATTAGCTTAGAAGGTAAAATAAGAGGGTCCATGAGCGAAGGTATGAGAAGATTTTCCACTATATTTTCTATTTTGATCACATTCTTTTACTCAACAATCCACTTTCTCGTCAAATCCTACCTTAATTAGTCCACAACTTTCAAGATTGTTAAGAAGTTCATTAAAAACATGCTCCATGCAGTAGCAGAGTTCATTACCCGGGTAACAAACAATGGCCCCGATTTTAAGGTACATCAAAATAAAGAAACATCGAAGGAAAAAAGAAAACTACTGCAGGGAAAAAAGCAAATAAACCCTCAAAGATTATAAGAAATTAAACTCCAAACGACACCCAATGATATCACAAGATGCAGTAAGTACCCGCATATAGTTAAATCCCCTTTGCAGTTAAATGCAAAATATTAGAGTAGTGATACAACACAAAAAGATTACCATAACCTCCTAATGCTTAGGCTTGCAAATACCAATGGCTTCAAAGAATATCCCTCATACATATAATTTTAAGTCGTCATCTACATGGATACCTAAATATTACAAATATAACGAACTCCTAAACAGATATGATGAACAAAAAGTATAAGAAGAAGGAACCAGGAATAGAAGTACCTTACTATTGCTTTTTCAGAAAAATAACAAAATAATTTGTTATCACCAAGATAAAACAAACAAAAAATACAAGCTTAAAACGGTTGAATCTGCAGCAACGACATAGAGACCAAAATGACACAATGCGTGGATTACAATAGGCGCGACGTTAAAACTTTAAAATCTAGAAAATTGGGGAACACGAAAATTGAATCAAAGAGAGAGGAAGTAGCAGAATGCAAGAGGAAAATAACCAACATTAGAACCATATCCATAATCAAATAAAACTTGTCTAGTCTAATAGCATAAATTTCGTACAGTTGACACAAAAATATAATCTACTACGAAATTTAAACTTATTCTGCTGATGAGGAAATTCAGTCACGAAAGTTTCAAGCGGTGCAATAAGCAAAAAAGTTATTATTGAGTAGATTGGCATATCTTCAAACACCTTTGCTGCATCAAAGTTGTTCCCTTATTTAAGTTCCTAATGGTAAATTCTGGGTGCTTCCATGGAATATTTTAAACGAACCAAAACATGAAGAAAGAGGAAAGAACAGATATTAATAAGTTAAATAACAGACATTGGACTAACAAAATTAAAAATCTAACTAAAAATGCTAAGGGCCTGTTCGGAAAGCCACCCAGGTAATTGGAATTGGGTGTAATTGGGTGTATGCTTTTAATTTTATCGCATTTTGTTTGATCGCGTAATTATACGATTAGGTGGGGAATTGAGTGTAATTGATAGGGTGTAATTACTCTCCAAATTTACAACCCGAGAGTGGGTGTAATTATTTTTACACTGTAATTGGGTTACTTTTAGTTTGTTTATTTTTTTACTTTAATTTCTTTTTATTTTTTATTTCTATTATTTTAATTTTTTTGATTTTTAATATTTTTTTATTTCTATTATTTTAATTTTTTTTATTTTTACTTTTTAATTATTTTTATTTAATGTATTTTTCTTTTTATATTATTTATTTTTCATTTTCTTTTCTCATTCCTAACCTTTATGTAGTTCTTGTAAGTATTTTTTTATTTTATTCATTTAGCATGCCGTATTATTATTCTAATATTTGAAACTACACCTCTTAATATTGAAAAGAATGATTCATTAACAAACTTGACATATAACGAGTGACGTTATTAAAGTAGAATTTCATTGTGAATGAGGTTATAGACTTATCTCTTTTGAATTATTCTTAAGATTACGTTGGGCTTTACTTATGTAATGTTAGAATTTGACATAAGAGTATTATGTTGAACTTTTTCTTTTGGATTTTGAATTTAGGTTATATTTTCAATTTTAAGTTATTTCAAAATTTTCACATTACATGTTGTTTATTTTTAACTTACATTTGATGGATTTTTTTGTGTCAAACATTTGAATAATGTTATGGCATTATATTTATTAATATTATTTTTTTATCAAACATCCAATCCATGATGTTCTCACAAAAAAGTCTTCTTTTAAGTTTTATAATTAATTAAAATTAAATATTAATTTGAAAAATATATATTAATTATTTTTTTTGTTACAATATTAGTTACAAATATATGATTATTAATTAATATATTTTCAAGAAACAATGTGTTATTAAATAGCTAATTTAATATCATTTATAAAGGCAATATTTTTTAAATATTAATTTTAAATTTTTCATAATTAAATTTTGTTTTTAAATTAAACTGACCGTGTAATTACACTTGTGCAACCAAACAAGACGCTTGTAATTCGGCCTTGTAATTACGTTATGACAAACAAACGAGTCGTTGTAATTACACTACCGTGTAATTCTTGAAAATCTTGTGTAATTACTACCCTAGTAATTACACCAATTCCAATTACCAGGTGGCTTTCCAAACAGGCCCTAAATGAATTGTTGAAAATTGAAGATACTAAATCAATATTGTCTAGAAATAGAACCAAGTCAACCAACTTGACATGCCCATCAGGAAAGAACTAAGAGGAAATCAAAAATCCACATACATACTAAGAAAATCTGGTCAGAGAAGTAGTGGCAAAGCATGTGCACTGAGAAATAGGATAAATTTTAGCAGTATATGGAACAATGAAGAGTTTGAATAAGTAGCGAAATGGACAGATATTCACACAAGTACAAAGACTAAACACGTGTATACAAAATGAAATACCCAAATCGTACACTTTATGCTGCTACTATATGATGCTGTGTTGGTACCCCATTTGTTCACTTATAAATATGTTGTTCAATTTCTCTAATAGAAATCTATTCCATCCCATACATAGAGCAATCTCAGTGAAAACTCAAGGCATTACAGAGAAGCTATAATAGGATAAGAAATTGCTATAATATACAATAGCATGGCTCTCAAGTTGACACACAAATTCTGATCAATCAAAAGGTGACCACATTTCTGATCACGAAGACTTGGCTAATATTCAAATAAAGCTTTTAGTTTATCCTCCGTCCTCCTCACGTTTAACCCATTTGACATTCCCACAAAGCATAACGCAACTAACATTGTCATTAAACTTCAATGCCTATAACAGAATGTCACTTTTCAACTAGGCCAGTGCAGTAGAAAATTTATCAGTGGCAAAGAGCCACTATATTCTCAACCCACTAACTAGCTATTCATTCCAGATAAATAACATTTCAGTCAGTTGCACCAAAATTTCTGAAATCAATATTACTACTCCCTTCGTTTCAATTCATATGAACCCATTTGATTAGGCACGACATTTAAGAAAGAGCGAAGACTTTTGAAACTTGTGATTCAAAATAAGTCTTGAATATTTGTGTGGCCGTAAATCATTTTATAAAGTGAATTTATTTCCAAATTAGGAAATAGGTTATTTATTTTGGCACGGATTAAAAAGGAAATAGGTTCACATAAATTGAAACACAGGGAGTACTACAATACCATTGAACCATCAAACTCTAAATCCTCCCCTGGTGCTATTAAGAATGGAACCAAGCGTGCCCAAGACTGCAAAAGCCAAAAGTGGACTGACATCCAAAGTATCAAGTATTAGGAATTATACTTCTGAAAAGATTCAAATAAGGATCCCTAATAGCTGATAATGGCTGTCTATCCCAAGGTATATTAGGAAACCAACTAAGCAAAACCCGAACCATCAAAACCCCACTGTATATATTAAGCCATTTCGCCATTCCAGCTGCAACTACATACAAAGGGGGTGTTCAACCCTCCTGTTGTTGTAGTAGAAGTTTAACACACAGTTAATTATTTTTTTCCCATTTTACTTTAGAAATTTTTTGTCATCCATGGAGATAGCACATAAATAGAGTACATATTTAATAGAGAGATTATTAAAATTTAGACATAAATAAAAGTAAAGTTAGTCAACGCCCCTCCTAAATAATATTCTTAAAGGGCGTATAAAACTAAAAAATGACAAATAATTTGAGATGGAGTGAGTAGTTTACCAACATCGCCCAACTATATATTATTTATACACTGCGGTTGTATATATTTGTATATAGGTATGTATTGTATATGTATATATAATTTAGTATAAAAAGTATACAATATTTATATGTAGTACATATTTTATAAATTAGATGATCAAATAATATTTGACTGTAATTTTCTTTTTGTTTATTAGGGAAAATAGTATTTTAACCTCTCAATTATTGTTAAGTTTTAATTTTGGTTATTCTAACATTGACTTAACATATCTAATCTTCAATTATTAGGAATTAATTTATAGTCACTTTATGTAGAAATAGATTGAATAAAATTACTTTCAAAAATAGTTTCGTCCTGTTTGCTAGAGCTTGAAGAATTCCTATAAAACCAGCATATTCAGGCAAGATCTTTTATATAAATCAAAGAATGAGCATACTTTATGGACTTGGACTTCCATACTAAGCGGGCAAAACAAACTAACTAACAAGCAAGAAGGCAGTTAAAGTCGGAGAAGGGCAATCTCTCATTCATAAAATTAAAATTCTTAAAATCAAAGAGTCGAGAAGGCTATCCTGTGCAATTACAATAATTGGGTTTATTGATATTTCTAATATAGTAAATGCTATCAGACATATGATCATACTCGACTTGATGAGAGGAAAGGAATAACAGTTCATTCTGATAACCTTTTCTAGGCAAATGAACTAACAAGCAAGAAGGCAGTCAAAGCCGGAGAAGGGCACTCCATTCATAAAACGAAATTTTTTAAAATAAAGGAGTCGGGAAGGCTATCCCGCGCAATTACAATAATTGGGTTTATTGATATTTCTAATATAGTAAATGCTATCAGACATACGATCATACTCAGTTTGATGAGAGTAAAGGAATAATTATTCATTCGATAACTTTTCCTATAAAAAAATATAGTAACAAGAAGATTTAATCAAAAATATCAACAAAGTAAGAAAAATACATAAATTACCCCTAAAACTTAGTGCGAAAAGTCAATTGCACACTCTAACTTTAAGGCGACCTCTTACCCCTGATCTTGTTTAAGGTGAAATTTATACCCTTCTGTTGATGTGGCAAAAAGTTGAGGTTAGGCGCGTCTGGAATCCAAAAAAAATACTCCCTCCGTTTGAATTTGTTTGTCTTACTTTTCTTTTTAGTTTGTTTAAAAAACAATGTCACTTTTTATATTTAGTACTTTACCCCCAATATCCAACACGGCATATTTAAGACTACAAGATTCAAATGATATTTTAGTATATAACACACATCTTTAATTTAAAACCACAAGATTCAAAATTTTTCTTTATTTTCTTAACCTCTTTCTCTATCATTCCTCCAGTCATATTTGTTAGAAAGTTACAATTAATTTTTTACAACTTTATAATTTTCTTGTATTTTATTTAAGGAAATAGTAACTGGAGCTTGTTGCCTTCCACACCTCCGGTCGAGTTCATAATTTGGTGCATACCGAAGCTATATATGTTGATAAAGAGGTCTCTAGAATCACCATTAAACTCGACGTCGCACCGGTTGTGTATAAATACGATCTCGATTACGATCAGAGGCGTGCGTATGAAAACTAGTCTGCACCAAATGAATGCAAACCCATGTAATAAGTATTCCAGTGGGCCTCAGAGAATTCTTTGAAGGGTAAGAGGGAAAACCAAAAGTCTGATGTTTGGATAGTGGGCATTATAGCCCTTGAGTTGACGTATGGTCAGATTCCTCATAAAGAGCTTAAACAGCTTATAAAGTATATCCTAAAAGCGAAAAAATGTGCAATAAGAGTAAATCGCCTGCCAACAAGCTATACATGCAACTAGACGTCGAACATTTAAGTCATAAAAAGAGAAGCTAATTAGCAATTGTGCGATAACTTATAATTTTGTAAGAATAAGATACATTATTAGAAGTAATATACCTTTTAGGCTTTTATCAAGAGTATCATGAGTGATAAAAACTTGATATATAAAAGAATACGAGAAATGAGTTATTACTTCTTTTTTGGATGAAAATTAAAGGTGTATCCAAATGTCATTATTTGTGAACCATATATTGTCCATAAACGTATGAAATAAGCTAGCTCATGGTTGAATTGTTGGACCATGTATAGGATCAATTGCTTCTGCTGAGAAGTTGCCCTTTAGTAAGCTTGCTTATTTCCTTTCCGATGTCTTCAATACCTAAATATGTGCAGACTTCCCTTAGTTAGAATAAATTCACACTAGCTTGTTCATATTTTGCATGAAAAATGCAATCCACTGAAAACAGTACTGGAGGCGGAAAGAAATATTCACAACACTACAACATGCACGTGATGAGGTGTTATCGACGTGAAACGGGAGGCCCTTATATCTAGAGCTGTGATTTTTTTTCTGGATTGTGTTTGCCCTTTAATATAGAGTAAAATAAATTACACAACAAATGCCTCAGGAAAAAGGGACAAATTGTGCAGGAAATGATTGTAACACCTATATCGATGAGATTTCATTTCGATGAATGATCGTCTCGGCACATTAGAAACTAATCTTAATTTTATTTTTTGATGTATTAATTGTATTTTTTAATAATTATTTGGTGTATAGTACACTAATGTCACGCCCCGAACCATGGCCCGGGCGAAACACGACACTCGGTGCCTTACTGCATGTTACCGAGCGAACCGCATGGCTTGCTGAATCATCATGAGGCATACATGAGCTGAATATAGCATGAAACATGATGGGCTTTAAGAAAACACATGAAGCCATAATAATTAAATAGATACTCGTTTAAAACATGAATGCGGAAATACCATGAATCGAGTCAAAGATGGCTAAACAACTTTGAATATCTGACATAACATAACTGACTAGTCTATAAAACCTCTATCATGAGTCTGGATCGTAAAACATAAAACCTCTATCATGAGTCTGGATCGTAAAACATACTTGCTGGGACAAGGCCCCTAGCATACCTTTAATGCATGACTAACATAAGAAAATAGATGAATAACTAAACCCCGAAGGAGATGGGGCTCACCAATAAGCTGATACGTGAAGAATCCTACAGAGCAGATGCGTCATCCTGTAAATCCGTACTGCGTCGTGAAATGCGGGGCCCCAGGGCAATAGAAAGGGACGTCGGACACATTGAATGTCGATATGTAAAAATGGCCCGAATGAAATAACATGGGACATGAAATAACATGATAAGAAGTGAAGCGGCGAAACCTGGTCATGAACATGAATATACATAGATATGACACGAGTAAAAACATTTTAAGTAGGGAGAGCATAAATATAACCGACAACATAAAGTCTGGTACTTGCACCCTACCAGCAAAGCCTCTCATACCTTGCCAGGGTATAAGATGTAATATGACATGAAAGGATCCAATTAATACTAAGGAATCGTCCTACTGGGCGGAGCGATCCTTATCCTACAGTGGCTGACGTAGTTTCAGGCTGCTTGAAGCGTTCTCGGTAATTAGTGCAACTCCCAAAAACATGAACATGATATAGTTGGCTAAGAAGCCCATGAATTATATAACTTGCTTGTAAACATGATTCTTGCTTGTATTAAAACATGAAGATAATATATAATATAACTTGTATGGAAATATGGAAAATATGTAGAAGTTCATGAAAATAAACATAAAAGTTCGTATGTTGCATTTAAGAACCCATGGAATGCAAAGTATGGGTTTTCATGGATTATGGGTAGATTCTCAATAACCAAAAGGGAATATTAAGAACACAATAACGAACTATTAAAGCAATTGAAACAGGTTGGGATTGCTTACCTTAATGTTCTTGGTGATGGAGAGTTGTTCGTTCTAGGGCTTGGAAACTGGTGAAAAGTGAAATTAGAATTGAACCCCTCGTATTTATAGGTTCTAGCCAACGCGGGAGAAGTACGGCCTTAATGTAAGGGCCGTACTTTGCGTACTTCAAAGTACGGCCCTTACATCGTGGCCATGCATTGGGTCAAATTTCCAGTGCCACTTAATTTTCGACGGGGGATGTACGAGCTCAAGGTACGCACCGTACTTCAAAGTACGGGCCGTACTTTTCTGCCTGTACTTGGGTTGTAAACCCTCGGTGCTCTCTGCCAATTCCCCTCGATGTACGCCCACCATTGTACGGCCCGTACATCATTGTACGGCCTGTACAATTCTCGCAACTTGTACAATGACCGATTCAGAGGGAATTTTTCATCCCAAAATATTTCGTCTTGGTTTCTAAGTCCTGAATCATGAACGTAGCCTAGTTTAATGTACGAGGTGTTACAACTAATCCGGCTAATATACACTTGTGTCGCCTAAAGGTTTCGCCTTTCCCAGGACTCTGCCTCGAAAAGTTTAATAAAGAATGAAAGAATCTTAACTACTCCATCATACCCCTAGATAATTTTCTTTCACCCGCCATCATCTTACACGAGTAAAAAGTTGAAGTTCTACATGTTGGGATATATATTATTGAACATGTGTTTAAATACGAAAAAGGTCTAAGTATGCCCTTTAAGTATTTGAAATTGAGCAGATTTGAAAATGTCTTTAGTTTAATTGGATCCTCAATTAACCTAATTAGATAATGTTAAAATATCCTACATCGGTGGTTTATGGAATGAGTGGACTCCTTATATGGACTTGTGCAATCCTCCCCTCACAAGCTAGCTTTTGGGTTGAGTTAGGCCCACGATTCATTTCTTTGCATGGTATTAGAGCAGGGCCAATCCCAATTATTATTTCTCGATAGTGGGCCCCATATTAAAATCGTCCATGCACCAGATGTCCAGCCATGGGCGTGAGGTGGGTTGTTAAAATATCTCACATCGGTGGTTTACTCCTTATATGGCCCAAGATCCATTGCTTTACGGATGGTTAATAAGTGAAAAAAGCAATATATACTAGTTGGTAGGTTTGTACATGGACCGGGTTGGTACGGATTTTTCAAATACCAAACCAAATCAATTGTGTCGGGTTTTTAAATCTCTAAACCAAATCAAACCAACAAAAGTCGGGTTTTCTTGGGTTTTTTTCCGGTAAAGTCTTCATATAAAACATATAACTTGTGACTCAAATATTTCTTTAGTCCTAGTAATATACAACTATCTAATTAAGGTGTTTCTAAAGAAAATAACACAAAATTTGAATGGGTGATGACTTTGTACTAAAATATTCAATAAAAAATATAATAAAATCGCATAAAACAAATATTGCTAAATAATAAGTCATAATGAAAATGATCATAATTTAAAGTAGTAAGTTATGCTAAATAACTACGGCTAATAAGCACCAATTACATGACTAAATATTAAAGACCAAAACGAATTAAGTTATGTATTTTCACTGTCTAAACCAATGCAAAGCTAAAGAATACATAGCCAACATTATTATCATTTCTAGTGTTAGAATTGAATTTATTTTGTTAGCATTAATATTGATTTGGGCTTTATTTGAGTTACTAACATTTATGAGCTATAAAACTTATTGATCATTCAAAATTCTAAGTCCAAGCTTGAAATAATATGTTAAAAGACAAAAACTATGAAAACGTTTAAGAAATATTTATAAAATACATTACAAATAAATATTTTTATGTATAAAATATTTCTAAAAATTGTATACATATAATGTCGGGTTGGTTTGGTTCGGTTTAACTTTTTTTCAGTTAAAACCAAACCAAATCAATTATGATCGGGTTTTTTTCGTCAACATCAAACCAAACCACTAGTCGGTTTTTTTTTCTCGATTTGATTCGGATTATCGATTTGGTGCAGTTTGTCGGTTTTCTTTATACACCCCTACTCGTTGGTGTACCCGCCAACGTAGATAAATCTTTACGCTATAACATAATAGTATTACCCATAACAAGTTAACAACCACGTAAATCTTCATAACAAATTTCATAAGTTACTGAAAATTAAATCAACGACATACTATAACAAACCAGTCAAATTACACTGCAATTAATTAGCACAAGGGAAATATCTGTGAACGGAAAAAGGGCAAAGACAAGTTATAATAAGCCTCTATCGATCCACAATAAGGTCCCATTTGAATAACTAATTTCTTCAACATTCGAAAATGACCCGCCATGAACCGCCAGTAAACCACCGCCCGACGTTTGCCTAGTCGAATGCTGCTTCCTTTTCGCCACCTTATGTGTCGGCGCCGCCCGCACCACCGCCGTATCACGGTGGAGTTGGACCATAAGGATATTTCTACACCACCTTTCTTAAGCATATTGTATGAGCTTGTAATAACTAGGGGAGCATAGTTTTTTGTTAGGCATATATACACACACGCACATAGTGTGGTCCTATATATGAAGTTAAACAATAATGGTTTATTATAGAAGTAATAATAACAATCAATAGGTTTATGTACTGTAATGTTGATGTTGTTGTACTGTTTGAACCAGAAGCGGATTCATGGTTTAATCGTTTTGCATTAAATTTTTAAGATTCTTAATATTAAACTTATTACTCTTTTTGAAATTATGGATTCAGATAGATTGTTTATTTTAGTGAATTTATATATATAAATTTGTGTTTTTCGTTAGAAGTATTGAGTTCAGATAAATTCAGTATCGCAACGCTGGATCAGCCACTAATTAAAATATTATTGAAAAAAGAAGGAATTTGATCTTTTGAAACATGTTTAGAGCCGGAGATATACTATTAAGTGAGTGTCATCACTGGGGGAAGATGGCCTTCTTTTAAATGATTAAAGTAATGAGATTTCAGGGATAGAGAGTTGCGATATATAGTTCTTTTTTTGTTTCATTACTTATTAAGCAAAGTAATTTTAATATTTTAAGATTTGGGCTTATGGGCGGTGGCCAACGGGAATATTTCCTTTAAAAAGCAGTATGTAAAACATGCAAAGCAAGTCATGTACTGTAATTAGAAAGTGAGAGATTTCTATTTTCTACATATTAAGCTATAACATATACACATTGAAAGTGATCAATGAGTGTGTTTAAGGGTTTTGATCTAAACTTTATATCATGAGAAAGCCTCGTAAACTAGGATTAGCTCTCATGATTAGCTCAAATGTGTGCGTCGTCACCATATTGTCTCAGACTTCTCATAAGCTACTTTTTAAAATTAGTAATTACACCTAAAATTCATTTTATTAAGGCTGAATACATAGAGACCTTAAACTTGTCTTATTTTTTCATTTAGACACCTAAACTAAGGGTTGTTCCTATTGAACACCTGAATTCAAGTCAAAAGATGCCTATTAGACACATATTGCTTACTTGGCATGATGTGTGAATCACACACCCTTTAAGACCGTAAAAGCAGCTGATTGTTCATTTTTCATTTTTTGTTTATCTCCTTCACCTTCTCTCTCCTGAGTCCGGAACTTTAATAACCCCAAAACTAAGCAAGTGAACCAAAATACCCAAAAAAAAAAAGTTTCATTTGTACCTTTTGCGCAGTAATTTCATGCGCAATAGGTGTTATTATAAACCCTAACACTTCACCATTTTCAAGTCGCTCTTCACCTCCTCCATTTTCTCTCTTTCAGCATACTTTAGCCCCCGAAAATCATGTCTCAAAGCTTCGAAACGTCAAACTTTGCTATAAAACCGATGTTTGTGAATGCGGTTATTATTGTAAGCTAAGAACATCAAGGACCCAAGATAATCCGGGTCGTTGTTTTTGGCATTGTCAAGTGCCCGAAGTAAGAGTTTTTACAAGTTTTTAGGGTTTAGATTTTTTCCACATCATCTACATATTTTACTTTCGAAAATTGATTTTCTTGTAATGTTTATAGGGTATGAATGGTTGCAAACATTTTCGATGGGAAGATAGCATTTCCGTGGATAAAACGGTGGCGGCGAAGTTTAAAAAGCCTCCTGTTGATAGAGATACTGCGACCTCACGTATCACTAGAGATATTGTGAAGGTTGACTTGCAGTTTAAGCTTATGGAAGCTCAAGAAAAACTTGACCTTGGAGGTCTTTCTTAAAGAATCCAAAGAAAAACAAAGTTTTTTCTAGGCTAACCTTAGAGACACTCAACACGAGAAAAATGCTTTGAAAGGAAAACTGAAATTTTGGAAGATTATTTGTGCTATCTTGTTGTTGTTTATTATTTTTATGTATTTTTTTTATTAAGTTTATTATTTCAATGTATTTTTTTGTTATTTTTATGTATTTTGTTTTTACTAGTTGTACGTTTTCATGTATTGTGTAATCGGCATACTAATTTATTGGGAAAAGTGTTCAAAACAAACTTAAACTATGGCCAAAGTTGCCATAACACACCTAAACTTTGCGGGGGTCCTATGACCCCCCTGGACTTATTTTTTGTGTATTATCTACGCTTTCAAATGGACAAAGTCACCCAAACTCATTTGAGTGTATGCACGCGCTCCACTACAGGAAATCTGATATTTAGCGACCACTTCTTAACGAAGGGAGATGAATCTGGTCGTTATAAGTGCACTTATAGTGACCAAATTTTTTTTCCAATCGTTAGAGCTAATTTTTCTTTCAATAATCGTGCCTTTTTGCTTTCCTTTGTGTTGAGTTTAAAAGATTTAATTATTCTTCAATTGGGTATTTTTTATTTCTCCACTTTCTAAAATTTCAAACCCAAAAAAACTCCATTGTGACGACTAAATCAAACGGGTCTTTTTCGATATTATATAGGATTTGTGACATTGTCGACATTGAAAACATGATTAATCATAGTGGATTAAGATAGTAGAACAGTAAACAAAAACTCCATTAGGGACGTCGAGTTTCGACTTGAAGCTTTCAGATCTGGGTCTTCAAATTCCGGATTTGATGAATAAAATTCTTGGTTGTTGATTGTTTGAAGCTGAACTCGAGCTTAGAAGACGTCCGGAACGTGAAGAAGAACCGAACGACTCCATGATCGCCATGAACAAAGCTTGAAGCTTTGAACTCGAATTTTCGAGTTCTTTGCAAATGAGCTCCATTTCGAGTGGGTGATATATCAAAAGAACCGGAACGTCGAGAGGAATTCGAATCTGAAATTTGGTGATGTTTGGTTGAGATTTGAAGTGCATTAGGATCAAATTTCGGTCCGGTTCTCTATGAAGAAGATGAACAAGAATTTCTTGACAGATTTTGCCAAAGTTGCCATAACACACGAACTTTGCGGGGTCTATGACCCTTTCGGACTTATTTTTTATGTATTATTTACACTTTTATATGGAATCTTACGCGCTTAAAGAGAGTAAATACAATCGCTTGTACAGGTCACCATATAAGCGTACAAAATACACAAAAATAAGTGTGGGGTTCATAGGACCCCCGCAAAGTTCAGGTGTGTTATGGCAACTTTGGTCATAGTTTGAGTGTGTTTTGAACCCTTTTCCCTAATTTATTTGTGTTTTCGTTAAAATTGTGAATTGTTGAACTTTTTATGAATTATTAACTCTAAGAAGCTTATATAAATTAATAATAGACTATAACAATCAAAGAAAATTAAAACATACTAATTTTCTTCAAATTGATGACTTCATCATAAATTAAAAATACAAATTAAATCACGAGTCCGGAACTTAAATGACCCGAAAACTAAGCAAGTGAACCAAAATAACCCCTAATCATCATCAGAATAGAAGTGCTCAATATCATCCTGAGAACAATATTTTGGGTTTCTTAAGACATATCTTCTTTTTGTAGATGTTAGTTCTTGTCACGACCCGACTAGGGGGCCATGACGGGTACCTGGAGCTGACTACCGAGTACCACTCATTACGCTAGTCATCATACTCATATCCTTGACACATATAATCTCGAAGGCAACACATGCATATATATAAGCCCTCACGGCTGCAAAAATGATATATAAAAATACAATGTGGTCATCATGGGACATCTACTACCCACACATACGTATCTACGAGCCTCTACTAGAGTATTAAGACATAAGGACGGGACAGGACCCCGTCGTGCCCAAATATATACACAAAATAATATCTCAAAAATGGCACCTCTGGAATAGTGGAGTGCTCCTGTAAATCTGCTGAGTAGCTCCTAGGAATCTGGGCTACCTCCCTGTCTACCTGTAGGCATGAACACAGCGTCCAAAAAGAAAGGACATCAGTACGAACATTGTACTGAATATGCAAGACATGAGTAATACTGGCATAATAAAGAAATAATGAGACATGGGGCGAAGATATAACCCGCTTAGCTTTTAATGGAAAACACATGTTATGCATATCAAATATACCATCATCGTTAACCCGCGTCCGGTAACTATCGCACGCCGCCCACTAGTAGTGTCATGTCCGGCCATTTAGGCACGGTGTTATCTCAAGCCGCCCGCCTTAGCGGTGTCATGCCTGGCCATCTAGGCACGGTGTAATCATAAGCCGCCCGCCTTAGCGGTGTCATGCCCGACCATCTAGGCGCAGTGTAATCTCATCATCATATACTTATCATAAAGCATGCATTAGGAATCAATTAAAAGCTACAGTGCTATCGGGGTGACGTAAGGTCGAGAACCCCCGATTCCATTATGGAGTAGCCGTGATCATTATGTCTCACCTTGAAGGAACTAGCATTATAAGGTGAGTCTAACAACAACGAATAACATCAAAGAATCACATAAGGATCATTAGCTTCGTAGAAATATCATATCATAAGCTTTTGAATCTCTAGACTTAGACTCATCATCATCATTATCATATTCATAACATATCTCTTATCTTTACCTCATGAGTAGTTCTTAATAGTCATAGGTTTATAATTTTCGGAATATGAGAAAGTCATGGAAAATTAAAGGAAGTCATGCCTTAGAAAAAGAAGGGACTAGCCTCACATACCTTTTCGCCTTTCTAACTTGCCAACTAAATGCTTCCTTCCAAGTTCGTAATTCTACATTCAAGGGAATTCGTGCTAAGATTAGATAATCGATAACATACTTAAGCTTAAGCTAAAGCGACTAAAAGCTAATAGAAATTGGGCAGCACTTCCTTTGTTTCTACAACTTTCTCCATATAATATAACAATTCCCAAACATCAACAACGCACCCACAATATCATAATCAATAAACTTTGTTAAGTTCGATATTATCCCATTCTCAAAATCCCCTCTCAAAGTCATTCATAACCATAGCCATAATATAATACCACACCCATCCTCATATAATGCTTCTCCAATATTCTTAATACCATTTATAACAAGATTATACTCATAACATCTCAAGAATTATGGTTAATGTCAAACTATTTTTCAAGAATATTATTATTTTCACATTTGAGCTCCATATTCTACTTTCTTCCATAATCCAAGTCTTTCAACCATTCGATATTCTAAATAACATGAAATGATCATAAAACTCGCCTTTGATTGTGTAGGAGTGGGTTTTGGATGGAGTTGCCTCACTTGGAGAAAACCCTAACTTCAATTCAAAGAGATTTCTTGTCTTCTAGAAACCCTAGAGAGCTTCCTTGCACTTAATTTCAGTGGATTGATGATGTTGTTCTTTGATTTGCATTGGATTTATGTTAATAGGAGGTATAGAAAGTTCTAAAGATTTCAAGAAGTGTGGAGCAGTTGAGAAATGAAAAATTAGAAGTGGGAACATGTTTTTGTACTTGGAAAATACTCAGCCCGTCCGGAGTTATACGGACTCTTATACGGTCCGTATAAGTGGCCGTATTTCACCATCAGGGAGATTCCCTCTGTAAGGTTATACGGACCGTATAAGTGGTCGTATAACTCCATTTTTCTGAAGTTATTCTCATCGTTTCGTTTGATCTCCAATCCTTATAGAGCCTTCTTAGCACTTGTTTAGCACTTCACTAACAGCCTAAGGAGCGTTATAAATTTTCCTCAAGACATTATTAAATCAACATTAGCTCGGTACTTTGCAAACCCTTTTTCACAACATGACTTATACTTTACATTCTTCAACGAGCTTTCTTCTCTTGCCTCGAATGCCTTTGGAATCTTAATTAGAATCGTTAAGTAACCTCTCTTACTCGTAGGGATATCGCATATGACTCACCCTGCGTTAGTCTATTTACTGTGCAACGACATGAAATTTTTCGAGGTGTAACAGTTCTCTACCTATTGATGATGCTTGTTCTTCGGACAACTTTAGCATGTAAAATCTACAACGTCTTGCTAGCATTCTGTTATTTTCTTTTCTAAACCTTTGTATGACAACCTCGCAAGAATGTGTATCAGTTTGAGGCATGGTCATTGAGAACGTTGTTGTTTTGAGCGTTGAGATTTTTCAAGTCACGAATAAGACGACCTGATTCAGCATGTTGATATGCCCATTCTCGGCATAACCCTCAATAATAATCTCGTGGATCTAAATATTTCACATTGCAAAAATCATCATTACTCTATAAGAAGGTAGGGTTTCAAATCGTCTATCTTGAATTCATTGTTATCAAGATAACTCGATTCACCGAAATAGCTGCTATGATTTGAGCTTTCATCACTACTGCTATTCGAATCATTTGGAAGGAATACCGACCATTCTACATTTCTATTACTCGACATTGATTATGTTGTAGTTTAATAACAAATGATAGGCTACTTATATAGTTGCAAACACCCAAGTACCCTTGGGGTCGTCATTATGACCCTACCTATCTACTTTATTATAAAAAAAATATTAATAGGATCACGGGGAATCATCTTTATCGAATATCTCACAGTCTGAATCCCACTTAGATCTGAATTTGACGTATCCACGTTGACCAAATTCTACCCTAAGGCAACGTATTTTCATCTGATTGTTCTCTTCGCGAAAACAGTTAAGAGCAAAATTGAACTCTTGTGGTGTACCACGAGGCATTGACGTAGCATGACTTTTTGGATGTGTGAATCCAAGTGCCCTTAAGTTTTGTTTTAGAATTTCAACCTCCCTAACATGCCAATTCTAATTAGCTCTTATTGTATTCTTTATTGTATCTGTGGTTCGGGTTATTTAAGTATTTAAAATCATCCTCATCTAGGTCGCATGCCCTACCCATTGCTTTGAATATGTTTTCTGGGGTAAAACATGTAATAGAACCAATATCAGAAAATTGGTTCCAAATTGACATAATAACTCGTTTTAATGTGAATGCTAGTTGTTCGTCATTCATGTTATATACTACTCCTTGGTTTGACTACACTATGCTTGCTTTTGACCTTTTTATATGACAGGCTTATATTGCACAACATTTGATGCGCGAAATATGAGTTTTCGGAATGACATCCTTGATTTGACAACACTATGCTTGCTTTTGACCGCTTTATATGACACACTTATATTGCGCATCATTTTGATGCACAAAATATGAGATTTGAGAATGACATCTTTGATTTGACAACAATATGCTTGCTTTTGACCGCTTTATATGACACACTTATATTGCGCAACATTTTGATGCGCAAAATATGAGTTTTCACAATGAAATTTTTTCTATTTAATATGAATTTTGGATGAGGTAAAGACTCATCCATTTCATAAGTTTAAGTCATCTTTTTTCAAGTTCTTGAAAAAAATACCCAGCTCCAAAGTTCATTAAAAAAATGGCCTCTTCTCCTTCAACTGTTAAGGTTTCTTTATTTTGGGATGGAGAGATTCTTCATGCTAATAATACTGTTCGTAATAGTATTAAACCACAATACCATGTTAAATTTCCAACTACCTTGGAATATGAAACATTACTCAATGCCACACACAAAAGAATGAAAAGTAATCATGAGTATGAATTATCTGAAATAGGCAGATATCCAATATCCATTGCACCGCAAGGCTTAGTGCTTTATGAGGAGTGGACCATCATTGATGATAAGTCTTTGAGGGAATATTTGAGGGCGCCGGAAGAATATAGAGGGTTAATCATGCTCAATGTTCTTGAAATGTATGCTAAAAAGATACACCGATACCGTAGTAGTGAAGTCTTGGCCAAGACTATTCAGGAAGGCCCTCAATTCCAACCTACTAATGGTAACACTTATATGGATTTGAGTTCTTATGGAGACATTTTGAGTGGTCAAGTGCTGCTGAAAACTCTAAGCCATCAATTACTCAAAATTACGGTGAAAATTGGTAAATATCCATTTTTAATTATTATTTTGTGTAGTAGCACATGTTTATTTTATTATACCTATGGTAATAGTAATGTTATTTTGTATCCTTTTAGGGGTTATATACTTGATATAAGTAATATTGGACCATCCTCTCAGTTCGGTGCAGCTGATTATTATCGTAGGTATACTTTTTATTAATTAAATAATATAGGTGTTTTGATGACTAGTATTTACAATACTTGAACTGCCTCTGTAGTGAAAATTATTCACAAAACTCGCTAGTGGTACCAAACATTGATTTCGGTGCAATTGATCTTTCTCAAACCTTGACAATATTGATCATTATCAGTAGCTTCGTCAGCTTGATATTAAATAATTCGTATATATTTTTCTGTTGGTATTTAAAATATGTTACCTATTTTCGTGTAGGAAGATGCCTTTACTAGATGGTGATGATTATCCAAATCATATAAAAACATCATCCAGTGATAGTGATGATATACCGAATGCAGAGGTATCCGATGATGATGATGATGACGAGGAGGTTAATGTTAATCCTCATATGCAGGAAAAACATTTAGTAGAAATGATGCAAAGTCGGTCAAATCAGCAAGAACCGTTGGTAGGAAGCCCAATTCACCAGCACGTACCGATGGCTGAAAGCCCAATTTAGTGGCATTCTGATGTGATTCCATATCTTGACAATCTTCAAGGTCGTGCTAATGCCTTTGTCTTCACCAGAGAAGATGATCCAATTTGCCAAAAATTGTGGAAAGAACAGATTATAAGGGATGAAGTTCACCTTGCAAAAGGCATGATGTTCGAATCCAAAAAGGCATTGCAAAGGGCCATCAAAATTTATAGCTACAAGGGAATGAGGGAGTTTCGGGTTGATGATTCAACCAGAAAGATATGGAGACTGGTTCGCAGACGACAGTATCAAGGTTGTCAATGGATGCTTCGGGTATTGTTAGGCATGATAATATGTGGATTATCACAAAATTCCACCCACGTCACACTTGTGATATGGAAGAGAATCGAGCAGATCATTTTAATTTAGATACAAATATGATTGCTTAAGTGTTACTTGTTGACATTGCCGAAACCTCAAGGTAACCTATTCGACCAAGTTCATTATAATTTTGACATCAATTAAATTATCATTGCTAAATATTGCTTGTTTAAACTTTTTCGGGATCCCCATCAAAGATTGCATTAGAAACGTTGAGGGAGTATATCGTAAAACGATAAGCAAGAAAAAGGGATATCTCGGGTGTAGGCGCGCTTTTGAGATGATTTATGGTACATCGGGGGACTCTTTCAAGCAGTTGCCGAGGTATATGGTAGCTCTACAAAAATTCAATCCTGGTACTGTTGTAGAGTGGAAGCTCGACACCCAACTTTGTGTGGGCGGTAATATTTTTAATTTTGTGTTTTGGACATTCAAACCATGCATTGATGGTTTTGCTCATTGCCGGCCAGTCATATCCATAGATGGCACACATGTGTACGGGATATACGACATCAAGCTACTGATTACAGTAGGAATGGATGCCAATGGGTCGATATTCCCTCTTGCTTTCGCCATTGCCGCTAACAAGAGCAACGACACATGGGGAATGTTTTTGACACATTTGAGGCAATATGTTATTAAGGGTCGTATGGGCATATGTTTGTTAATTGATCGACATCATTGCATATTGCACAATATGTTTCATTTGGCGGGGTGGCAGCCTCCCTTTGCTTACCATCACTTTTGTTTAAGGCACATAAAGACAAATTTTCAAACGAAATTTGGAAACAGCACACTAAACAAATTGATGTGGGTTGCTGCAATAGAGGATAAAGAAAAAAAGTTTCTTATGCGGATAGAGATGATCAAGGCAGTGAAGCCGGAAGCATGTGATTGGTTGAATAAAATCGACGTTGACAAATGGACATTACATGCGGATGAAGGCAGGTGATGGGGGATGGTAACAACAAACAGCTCGGAGTCATTCAATGGTTTGCTAAAATCTGCTCGGGGACTGCGCGTTACTGCAATAGTTAAAATGACTTACAAGCAAGTTGTGGAGCGGTTTGTGACTAGAACAATTCATGCCAAAGCCATATTAGCAGATGGTGGGAAATGGATGCCAAATCCTGCAAAAATGTTTGAGCATCATAGGAAAAAATGTGAGCTACACAAGATGGTATAGTATAACCATGTTGAACGTGTGTATGAAGTCAAGACAGGTTATTACCAAGGTCGGGGAGGAAACATTCATATCGTTTATGAGAGGACGAGAACATGTAGTTATGGTAAGTGGCAATCATACCACATGCCGTGTTCTCATGCCATCAAGTGTTTCGAGGCAATAGGAAAAACTGTATCAAATTATGTGGCATCGGAATACAGCGTCACAAGTTATCTTAAAGCATATGCCGGTAGTTTCTACCCACTTAGTGATCAGTCTTATTGGCCAAACGAGCCATATTCAATGATTGCTAATAAGGAGTATATCCGTAAAATGCGTGTTAACGCACGAATTCGGATTCACAATCAAATGGATGTTCCGGATAGAACATACTCTCGAAGGTGGTCGACGTGTAAGGAGTTTGGCCATGATAAGCATTTGTGTAACCTACGGGGCCGTGGTGGTGCAAGTACCTCTCGCAATAGAAGAGCCTCTCGTGGTTGAAAAACCTCATGATTTTATGAATGTATTTTAATTCTTCTTGATGTATTCGAATTGTCTTGAATTATGAATCTTAAGTATTTTGCTATTGGAATGAATGATGTATTTTTTTTTTTTAAAATGAAGCATCTTGAATTAGGCATTTTTAAAATGTGAGTTTTTTTAACCGAATAAGTTATATAAAATTTCTTAACCAAAAGAGTTATATAAAAGTTCCATTATATAGATGGGTCATATTTTGCGGTCAAAATGTTGCGCGATATAAGTGTGTCATATAAAGCGGTCAAAAGCGAGCATAGTGTTGTAAATAGTAAATAATAACACCTATTGCACATGAAATTCCTGCGCAAAAGGTATTAATGATTTTTTCTTTTTTTTTTTTTGGTATTTTGATTCACTTGCTTAGTTTTTGGATCATTTAAGTTCTGGACTCCTCTCTCCCACAGCTATTCCAGGCCACCAACAGTGGCTCAATTCCCATTTTCCATTTCTCAACAATAAGAACAAATAGTACACTAGAAAACACAAATCAAAATAAGTGGTTTATTTTAAAGTTCGTAACCATTGGAAAAGCCACCATTCTTCCGTATTATCTCTCTAGGTAAAGAAATTAAAAGAAAGACTATAATAGTGTTTACACACTGAAACCTAAAACGAAATCAGTACCAGAGATCGTGAGACCAAATATGCAAAAATATAGCCAAATCTAATTTATTGTCTCCAGCTTGTGGTCTTCATATTCGATGGACATGTGCAGCTTATAGTAGCCGACTTTCCAAGAATTTAAAACCAACCCATTTAAGTATTCTACAAAAAGAAATTGGAGGTTCTTCTTCTTTAAGTTTAATCTGGGTTCCTTTAAACCGTACCAAGAAATGAAGTAATGCTTATATGCTCACTAGATTTACACCATTCTTATCGGTTCTTGGTAGACGAGTGTAGCAGAGAGATTGTGGTGAAGTTTTCTGTTTTTTATTTTATTTTCCATGTGTTGCTTGTTGATTCATCTTTTTTGCCATGTCTTGGCGTCTGAAAGTCACTCTCTTTGATTTTGTGGAAGATTGCTCAGGAGGTTTCTATCAAGCACATTTTGGCTTAAATTCAGGGGTTTAATAGAAACGACCTTTAATTCAGATGTCTAAATGAAAAAAACAAACAAATTTAAGGGGCTATATATGTGTGGATAAAGAAATTTTATTAAATTTAATTCACAAGAATTTCGGATCATAATAAATTCAAAACATTAGTCCAATCAAATATTATGGATTAATATAATTTTGAATTAATTATTTAAGTCCAATAAATACGGATTTAATTAAAGGTCTGATTTTATTGGGCTAGTCCATTAATTTGGGCTATAAATAATGAGCCCACTTTGTCAAGCCCAAAATGTCATCTTATTCAAGAGGCCCAAATTGGTGCCACATGTCAAATGACGTGGCACGCCAAGTCAAACGAAGGAGCCAATAGGATCATGCCACGTGTCAAAATGATGCAGCATGCCTAGTCAAATCAAAGGCCAATGAAGATACACCACGTGTACAAATGACATGTTCCAACCAATCAAAATATCGGCATGTCAGCTTAATTTTGATTGGTCGAAAGAAGCCTGTCCTTATCACAACTCCTCCATCCTACAACTATAAATTGGGGTCTCATAATTCCGAAAAGGGACAGAAATTCTAACAAGAAGCCAAGGAGAGTTCGTGGATCAAACACCGCAGATTTCTCTACAAGCTGAAAGCATTCAAGCACTCAAGTATTTCTCTAGAAGTTCTAGAGATCCCACGAAGATTCAAGACCAAGCTCAAAAGCCCTTGAATTCAAGTCCAAGTCAAAATTAAATCCATCAAGTTCAAGATCAAGCTCAAAAGCCCTTGAATTTACTATAGAAAAGGCGAATCAGAGGAATCATAGAGATTGTAACACTCATATTCTAAAATCAAATACAAAAGTTGTTGCGATATTTTTCTGTCTTGATTATTATTTTCTCAACGCGAATTTTATTGTCTACAAATTCTGGCATGCCCAGTGGGACAATCTCTACCTCTCATCTCAACTTTTCGACGATCGAAGCTCAAGAACATTGAAATAACTTCAGAGAAGATCAACTCTAAGGTTGCTAACTCCAAGTTCTCTATTGATGTGGAAAGCATCCTCGGCATTACCTTTAGTAGCATTGGACCAGTTACGAGGAGCAAAGCAAGCTTGTTGGGACAACAAGCACTCCAAGTGCCGTCTGCAACAACTCCTGTTTTTGGATTTTCATCCCTAAAAGGAGCAAGATCCTCTACCGATGCATCAGATGAAGGAAACAACATTGCTGAAAAGATTAAGAAGAATCTAGCTCTACTTGATCTCTCTAGATCCAAAAAATCTGCTATGAAGGAAGATGATGATACTTCAAGTGACAGATCCTCTCCACTCACACCACATGAAGTAGGCCAGTCAAAGATCAACTTATGCGATAATCCATGCTATTCTCCAGCATTCCCAACAATCATGCAAGCAATGGTAACTAACGCTTCATCGATGGAGGAGACACTAGCAAACTTGGCAAAGGTGATTGATGGCTTAGCCAAGCATGTGCAAAATCAAGACGCTCGGATTGAGAAGTTGATGGACAAGATGGATGGATTAATGGAAGGAGAATCTAGCCACGCACCTGGGAAGGGTCTAGAAGCACAGGAGACTGAACCTCATGCAAAACAAGTACCGCCTACCAAGGAAATTCTAGTTTCTTCTGAAGGGATGATTCCTCTCGACCGACTAAAGGAGTTCATCGAATGGACTATCAAGGATAAGTACGAAGTTGCTGCCAAGTCTTCTTTTACTTACGGAAAGCCGTACACTACAAGAATTGATAGCTTGAAGATGCCCGCCGGTTATCAACCTCCCAAATTTCAACAATTTAAAGGCAAGGGAAATCCAAAGCAACATGTTGCACATTTTTTTGAAACATATAACAACGCTGGGACCTATGGAGACTATCTCGTCAAACAGTTCGTCCGCTCCCTCAAAGGAAATGCATTCGATTGGTACACTGATCTTGAGCCTAATTCTATCGATAGTTGGGAGCAACTAGAGCAGGAGTTCCTCAACCACTTTTATAGCACAAGGCGTACCGTGAGCATGGTTGAACTTACAAGCACTCGCCAAAGGAAGGGCAAACCAGTTATCGATTTCATCAATCGATGGAGAAATGCAAGCCTAAACGCAAAGATAGGCTCGTGGCTGCTCGCAATAGAGATGTGTATCCAAGGAATGCATTGGGGGCTTCACTACATCTTGCAAGGAATCAAGCCAAGGTCTTTTGAAGAACTAGCTACTCGTGCTCATGACATGGAACTGAGCATGTCTTCTACTGGGAATGAAGTAATGCCTGTCTACGACCCTCGCAAAGGAAAGGACAAGAAGGAACCCAAGAAATGGAGCAAGTTTGTTCACAAGAGTGACAACAAAGAATCCATGAACGTAAATGTCTCGCCTGTAAAGTTTACTACGAAGGTGAGCAAGAAGCAGAGTATGAAAGCAACTTCCTTCCAAGAAAACAAAAGCCGAAAGTCAACCTTGAAGGAGATGCAAGAAAGAGAATACCCCTTCCTGGATTCTGATGCCCTTGAAATTTTTGATGAACTACTGGAGCTGAAACTGATTGAGTTACCAAAGATGAAGCGGTCCAATGTAGCTGGAAGAACAAATGACCCAAACTATTGCAAGTATCATAGAGTTGTGGGTCACCCTCTTAAGAAGTGCTTTGTCTTCAAGGACAAAGTTATGCAATTGGCTAATGAAAACAAGATTCTGCTTGACAATGAGAAGGAGAGTTCGAATCAAGTCTCTATCACCTTTGGTTCTCTCGATCCAGTTCAAATATACAGCTTTGAAGAGTATGAGAAAGGACCATGGGAGGAAGATAAAACTCAAGTTGATATAGCCGATGATAAAGGTTGGATTCTAGTGACTAGGCGGAGACGCCGTAAAACAAGTTCACAAAAAGAATCATCTAAACAACCAACTAGGAAGAGGATGGTTAGAAGACAAAGGAAGCAAGAATTAGCTGAGCATCCGAAGAAAGCAAAAGTGGAGGTGAACTACCACCAGGAACCACGACGTCCTGTGACTTTGGGGAATTCCTACTAATATGGTTCCGCAATAAGATTACTCGAGACAACATTGAGGCATCATGCTTCAATACTGATAAAGAGGAAGCAAATAATGAAAGCCCATAACACTGTCTCTATCATCATCTGAAAAGCCTGTTGAATCTTTTTCGAAAGAGGTACACACATGTGATACAAGAATCACATTCACAGATGACGATCTCCTCCTTGGTGAAGCACTACACAATCGTCCATTGTACATGGTGGGTTGTGCCCTTGAGAAGAGGATAAACAGAATATTAATAGATGATGGATCTGGAGTTAACATTCTTCCTATTCGCACAATGAAGGAACTTGGCATCACAATGGAAGAACTTTCTGAAAGCCGCTTAATGATACAATGATTTAATCAAGGGGCAATGAACCATAGGTGCTATCAAATTAGATATCACCATCGAGGATTTGCGATTATGTGCATGGATGCATGTCATCGACGCAAAGACTTCGTATAATATGTTGCTTGGCAGGCCATGGATACACGAGAACAAAGTTGTCCCATCCTCCTACTATCAGTGTTTGAAGTATCTCGAAGGCAGTGTCGAAAAGAAGATAGTTGCTGATGATAAGCCATTTACTGAAGCAGAGTCACACTTCGTCAATGCGAAGTTCTACTTGAAGAACTATATTGTGAGAGAAGTAAAAGTCGACGACATCGCATCAACCAACAGTGAGAAGGTCGCAACTAAAAGAGCTGATGAGACCATTGGAAAAGCTGGAGTCGATGCTGAGGTGTCGCACCCCAGTCCGAATAAAGGGAACATCGTGTCTTTGAAGAAGAAGAAGAAGACAACTTCCGTGCTCTGCTATGTTCCAAAGTTGAAGAAAGAGGAAGGGCAACCATCTGAAGCTCAAGGAAATGTGCTAGGGGGGCTAACTCTCCCTATCAGACGGATTAACGCAATAAATTTGTCCTTAAAGCTACTTGGAGACTTCGTTGCTCAGAATCCGCCGCAAAATATGGCACTCCCTACAAAACGTACAAATGAAGGCTTTGATCCAAATGCTTACAAGTTATTTATCCACGCTAGGTACAACCCTAACGAGCCTTCAAAGTTAGGGAAACTTCCATCAGGAGCTACCATGATGCAATCACGTAAAGGTTTGGGATACAAACAACCTCCGCCAGTTCACATCTCCATAAGAAGGGCAAGTACCAACTACATCACTGTGGAAGATGAGTCTGTTGTTTCCAACAAAAGACCTTCACTGTTTGATCGTCTTGGAAAGTCGACCATAAAAACTTCTATGTTTGAGAGATTGGGGCCGTTGAAGCTGAAGAAGAAGAGGAAGAACAAGTTTCACAGAGATTAACAAAGCGTTAAAACGCTCGCTTTGCCTAGAACCCAGAAGGATATACAAAGTTTGATTCCTTCTAGAATGAGGCGAGAAACAAACCTTGTGGTTTCATGTGGAGAGGTGCTAAAAGCAAAGTCTCACACTGTGGTGTATACCAAGGAGCGTGACGAAGATGAGGAAAGTGTAGGTTCTTCATATCATATTACTACACCAAGTGATCAAGATACTTCATTTCAGATGGAGGTTGCTGAGAAGTTGGAGGACATCTCCGCGTGTTACCACATATCTTTCAATGATGGTGATCCTCAAGAGAATGAAGATGCTCCTCCAGAACTTGAAGAAGGGGTAAAGACCACAGTAGACTCCTTGAAAGAAGTTAATCTTGGTACTGATGACCCAAGGCCCACCTACCTAAGTGCTTTTCTAACAGCTGATGAAGAAGAAACTTACATTCAAATACTCAAAGAGTATAGGGATGTTTTTGCTTGGAGTTATAAAGAGATGCCTGGATTAGATCCCAAAGTAGCAGTCCATCATCTAGCGGTCAAGAATGGTGCCCGTCCTGTTCGCGGTGCCCAAAGGCATTTCGGACAGATTTGGTTCCTTCAATCGAAAATGAAGTCAACAAACTCATTGAAGCCGGCTTTATTCGTGAAGTTAAATATCCTACATGGATTTCGAGTATCGTTCCGTGAAAAAGAAGATCGGTCAAATTCGAGTTTGTGTTGACTTCAGGGATCTTAACAACGCATGCCCTAAAGATGATTTCCCGCTTCCCATCCCAGAATTGATGATTGATTCTACCACTGGTTACGAGGCGATGTCTTTCATGGACAGTTTATCCGCCTATAACCAAATTCGCATGGCACCAAAAGATGAAGAGCTTACTGCATTTCGTACACCCAAGGGTATTTATTGTTACAAAGTGATGCCTTTCGGTTTGAAAAATGTTGGTGCCACATATCAAAGGGCTATACAGAATATCTTTGATGATTTGCTCCACAAAAATATTGAATGTTGACTTGGTGGTAAAATCAAGAAAGAGGAGCGACCACTTGCAAGACCTGAGAATGGTGTTCGAGCGACTTCAGAGATATCAACTTCGAATGAATCCATTGAAATGTGCCTTTGGAGTTACTTCTGAAAAATTCCTTGGTTTCATTGTTCGACATCGAGGAATCGAAATTGATCAAGCCAAAGTTGATGCGATTTTAAAAATGCCCGAGCCTCAAAATATTCATGAGTTAAAAAGTCTGAAAGGGAAGCTAGCTTACATTAGGAGATTCATTTCGAATTTAGCTGGAAGGTGTCAACCATTCATTCGTCTCATGAACAAGGGCGCCCATTTCAAGTGGGACGAAGCATGTACTAATGCCTTCGAGAATATCAAGTCATATTTAATGAAGCCTCCAGTTCTAGTAGCCCCTGTACCTGAAAAACCATTGATATTGTACATTTCAGCACAAGAAAGGTCGGTTGGAGCGTTGTTGGCCCAAGAGATTAGCGAAGGGAAAGAAAATTTTCTTTACTACTTGAGCAGAATGATGACACCTAATGAGCTGAATTAACGCCAATTGAAAAATTATGTTTGGGGTTAGTCTTCTCGATTCAAAAGCTGAAGCACTACTTTCAAGCTCATAGTGTTAACCTCATTTCCAGAGCAAATCCCATCAAGTTTGTAATGTCAAAACCAGTCCTCAGTGATCGACTAGCAAGGTGGTACCTCCAGTTTCAACAATTTGAGATTACATATGTTACACCTCGCATTTTGTACGTTTGAATATTTCGAGTTAATGGCGGGAAGATAAGGACGAGGTTATCTTTTCTGGTTTTGTTTGAATGCGCAAGTCGCTTGTAAATATTATGGGCATGGAAGATTGAGGGCAAATGCGGAATTTAGAAGTTTCTATTAGTTCATGAAATTTTTGGAAAAGCCAATGTGGTCGTGGGTCCCACTGGTGCCTTGACCACTTGTTGCAAGCCATGCAATAAAACATGTGTTCATCTTATGTTTGGTGGCCAAAAATATATATTGTGGACAAGGATGACAAGGCAAGAATTCATCTTTTGTCCTTTGGAAAATTCTAGAAATTTGAAGAAAAATTGGAGGGAAAAGAAAGAAGAGAAAAAAGAAAAAAAAAAAAAGGAGAGCACATGGCCGGCCATGTGCTTGGCTATGTGCATGGTCATGTGCATATATTTATATATATAGGAGCAAGTCATGAGGAGACACAACACTTCATCATTTTGCCTCCTAGAAACTTCAAGAAAAAGAAAGAGATGGAGAAAAAAGGATAGAGAGAAACGGCCACAAGGGGTCAGCCGAACCAGCCCCATGGTGTTGATCATGGAAAAACATTGTTTCTTCTAGCTTTCATATCAATTGAAAGGTCCTCTACACCATGGAATAATTGTTGGAGCATGCAAAACACTTTTCTTGCAAAATAGAGGTCTAGCTTGAAGTGAAGAACAAGTGAGGAAGGTATGATTCAATCTTGTTTTGTATGTTATGGATGGTTGTGCATGTTATAGTAGGTAAAAATAAATGAAATTCATGGAAATATAGAAGTGGAAGGGCAGCCGTGTAGGTGTGTGTGTTGTGTTGGAGTAAGGGAATTAATTATATTCAACATGTTGTGTGTATGTTGTAATGTGTAGAAATGAATAAAATTCATGAAAAGGGGTGGTGTGGTGTTGTGGCCGTATGTATGTGGTGTAGTGTAGAAGTGAAGGATTAAGTTTATTTGGTGTTTTGGTTGATTGTTGCTATAGATGTTATGATGAAAATGAATGTTCAATGATTCATGTTGGAATTGGAAATGTTGTGGGCTGTTTTGGAGAGCAATATGATTTCAATATAAATTCTTGTGTGCATGAGAATAATAATCGTTAGCATGCGGGTTGTTGTTGGTTTGGCCGGGTTGAATTCCCGGATTGTTGTTGATTAAAATTGGCCGAGTTAGAATCTCGGGATGGCGCATTTACGTGGGAAATCTCGCCGAAATTTCGTAGACAAATGTTGATTCAAGATTCGGATTCTTAAGGACTCTAATTGATGTTTGGTAAATGTGACCAAATTGTAGATTTTGGCGAACGGGAACTCGGAATTTGGAGTAGCGTAAGAGGCGAAAAAAAAAAAAAAAAAAAAAAAAAGGTATGTAAGGCTTCACTCTTCTTCCTTTGGCATGTCTTAGATGTAATAGGCTTGAATACGTGTCTCGGGGACCACTCTAATTCTAGAAATCCGAGCTTGAACTTGACTACTATTCATTCAGTAGAATTGAATTAAATGCTTATGAATAGTTGAAGGAATTGTCTAAACACCTAGAACTTGCATGAATAGGATCCGTTTACCCTAAAACTCTCATGAGTCATGCCATGAAACGTATTATACGTAAATTGTGTACGCCGCCTCATTTGACTCGAGGTGGGCCCACTATTCCCTAATTTCCTTCTATGGCTCCATTTGGTTTATTTCTGTATCACAGTTAAAGGAAACTTTTGGACATTATTCTGACCACTAAATAATAGCTGTTTTAACTAATCCCTCGATTCCAAGGCAAGATTTTCTTCAAAAAAGTTCCTAAATGTTTTCCAAAGTATTCATTTTTCTCCAAATCCAAGTTGTACGATTTTGAAAGTTCTTATGACTAAAACAATGACTATGATTCTATGATGATAATGATGATGTCAGACATGAGAAAATGTCTATGAACATGACATGATATGACCTGACATGATATGACACGACATGATATGATATGAGATGATATGATATGACATGATATGATATGATATGATACGATATGATATGTTCTACGTTCTCTTAATGTTATTCTCCGTTGGTAGTCTCGCCTTATGATTATCGTTCCTTCAAGGTGAGACATGACGACCATGATTATTCCATAATGTAATCGGAGGTTTTCGACCTTACGTCACTCCGATGAATACATGACTTTCTTTGGGCTCTCATGCATGCCATACCTGTATATGGGTTGGGGGGATGGGATACATGTATATGTGGGGAATGGGAAGGAGACATGTTTCATTGCCACCCGGTCGGTGGCTTATCATCCCGACGCGGGATGCCGGACGTGGATATATGGGCGAGCCGACGTATTTCGGCGCTATGTGGGCGAGCCGACTTGTTCGGCGCTATGATACCATATGACCAGACAAGCATGCATGGCATCCGCCCCCAGGGGCACTCATATGCACAGTCACTTTATATTATATGACTTTACATGATATGTTCTATATACGATGTTACGACTTTACACATGACATGTTCCATATGCACAGCTTACTCCCTTATACATGATATGTCTCATATGTACAGGATACTCTCTCATATGATATGCTCTACATCTCCATACTGTTGTTGCACATGATTACGTCTCTTTCTATGTTACCATCTATGCCTTACATACTCAGTACATTGCTCGTACTGACCCCTCTTCTTCGGGGGCTGCGTTTCATGCCGCGCAGGTACACCCAGATGAGCTGAAGTTAGCATAGAAGGCGTCCAGCGGAGTTGGTAGGCTCCACTTGTCCTGGAGTGCTGCCGAGTCAGAGTATATGTGCCATGATGTTTTGTTCGGAGTTAGAGACTTTGCAACGCAGTCGCGGGTATTGGTTTGTCAATCGTAAGCGGCTCCTAGCTCGATATGTTATTATGTTTCGTGTCACGAGTCTTATATGACGTCAGATTTTACTTATGAAAAAAAAAAATTTCTATGTATTCATTTCTAACTGATTCATAAGCTCATATGTGTAATAAGAGTCAGCGGGTTCGCTCGGCTCCGAATATGGGGTCGGTTGCCCATCACACCCTAGTAAGACCGGGGTGTGACAACATACATCCCTCAAAAGGCTGTAAAAGGATAGGCATTGGCAGACTTCTTAGCAGGTCACCCCCTACCTGATGACTGGGAGCTAACTGATGAACTTCCCGACGAAGATGTAATGGTCGTTGAAATTCAACCTCTGTGGAAAGTGTACTTTGATGGTGCTGCACAACGTGATGGAGCCGGTGTGGTGTTTGTTACTCTAAGGAGAAGTTCTACCATACTCCTTTACTTTGACACAACGTTGCTCCAACAATGTCACCGAATATCAAGCACTAATACTTGGCTTGAAATACCGACATTAAGCGATTCTGATTGCAAATCTTTGGTGACTCTTAGTTGGTGATCAATCAACTCTTGGGAAGCTATGAAGTCAAGAAGCTGGAATTGCTCCCCTATTATGGTTATGCTCAGAAGTTAATAGGATGGCTTGGTGATGTGACTCTTCAGCATGTTCCTAGGAGGGAAAATAAGAAAGCCGATGCTTTAGCTGCTCTAGCTTCAACGCTTACTCTGCCAGATCAAACACAAGTGACTATCTGTCAAAAATGGGTAGTACCTCCGTCAAATGAGGATGAAGGCGTGGAAAATGAGATTGAGCATCTCGTAGGCCGTTTCGAGGTCTTGAAGGAAGGCGGCGGCAACCCATCATTGACTACTTAAGTTATGGGATACTGCCAGAAGACTCAAGAAGAAGAACTGAGATTCGTCGTCGTGCACCTCAATTTCTTTACTACTAGGATACCTTATATAAAAGATTTTTTGAGGGGGTACTCTTGCGATGTTGGGGGGGGGGGGGATGAAGCAATCCAAGCTTTGCAAGAAGCACGTTCGGTGTATGTGGATCACATCAATCCGGACCAAAGCTCCACTTCCACATAAAAAGGATGGGATATTATTGGCCAATGATGGTGAAAGATTGCTTGGACTATACTCGAAGATGCAAGCCTTGTCGCTTTCATGCGAATTTTATACATTAGGACATTACACCCGACCGTCGTATCTTGGCCATTTGAAGCTTGGGGTTGGATGTCGTTGGTCTGTTCGAAATCTTTGGTGGACACTTGTACATCTTGGTCAGAATCGATTACTTCTCAAAATAGGCCAAAGTGTCGCTCTTAAAGAAGTGAAGAAGGAGAATGTTTCGAACTTCATCTGAGTAAACATCATCTACCGCTTCGGCATTCCTCTTTACATAATAACGGACAATGGCAAGCCATTTGATAACAAATTGATGAACAAGATTTGTGATCCCTTCGGCTTCAACGGCGTAAATCTTTTATGTACCATGTCGTCGCCAACGGTCTAGTCAAGCGTTCAATAAGACTCTGTGTAACTTATTAAAAAAAGTTGTCTCCAAGTCCAAATGAGATTGGCATGAACGAATGGAAGAAGCTTTGTGGGCATATAGGACAACTTACCGCACACCAACGTGAGTAACCCCATACTCGCTTGCTTATGGAGTTGAAGCAGTTCTACCACTTGAGCGCCAAATACCTTCTTTACGACTTGCTATTTAAGAAGGGCTCACCGAAGAGTAAAATGCTCGGTTGCGTCTTGTAGAGTTAGAAGCACTTGATAAGAAAAGGTTAGAGGCTCAACAAAATCTTGAATGTTATCAAGCCCGACTATCTCGTGCCTTTAACAAAAAGGTTCGCCTGAGGTCCTTCCAAGTGGGAGATCAAGTCCTTGCAGTAAGAAGACCCATCATCATTTCCCGTAAGTCTGGGGGCAAATTCACCTCAAAATGGGATAGACCATATGTCGTACAAGAAGCATATTCAAGTGGAGCTTACAAGCTTGTTGATGCGGATGGCCTGAGGATCAGTCCTGTCAATGCAAAGTTCTTGAAGAAGTACTATCCTTAAAGTAAGATGACGCTCCTTAAGGCACGAGCATAAACTGCATGCAACTCCTGGCCCGCAAGAGTATAAACTGTGCACGGCCCAAGAAAATGTCCGTTAGGTTGAAAATCTCACAAGAGGCGGCCTAGGTAAAAGCTAGGGTACAAAAACAATGTCCGCTAGGTTGAAAATCCCGCAAGGGGCAGCCTAGGCAAAAGTTAGGACACAAAAAAAAAAAAAAACTCATTCTTTCTGAACTACGGTATGACTTGATCCTCTTCACCGAGGTACGTAGGCGCTTAGAGTTTTATTCTAAGTTCAGTCGCATGAGTTTAAAAAAAAACGCATCCCTCTATGCGTTGTTCAAAATGAAGTTCGCCTGACCAGGCGCATGGAGATCGTACATACAAGCATCCTTTTGCTTCAATTTGGACTTTCACTAAATATCGGTGGTCCAACGAAGGCAAATCTCCATGACAAATGGGTTTCACCAATGGAATGACTCGTAATCTCTTAGCAAGTGGTTAAATCAAGGAGTTAAAGTTCCAAAGCATTGGTCTCCAAATTGAAGGCCTCAAACCAAAGCAACTCTTTGAGTTGAAGTCCAAAGCCATCGCAACCGCAAGGCGAAGCCTTCAAATATATTAGTCTTCAAGCTAAAGTTTTAAATTCACCATGTCTGCAAGTTGAAGTCTTAAAATCCAGTAAGCCTTCAAGTTCAATCCTTCAAATCCGTCAAGTTTTCAAGTTGGAATAAAAAAAAATCTAAGGTGGATTTCCCGAATTTATCTGGGATGATCCAGAGGGTTTCCAACCTTGATTTCTGGATAAATATTAGATTAGTAAGTCTAGTTTCCTGAGAATTTGGCAGCTCATGATTTTGATGTTCCTACATCGAGATATGAATTTTCTCGACGAAACTGCGCAAATCTGAAACTATCGACGTTTTAGCATGTATTGTCAACTTCTTGAATTTATCTAGAACTATTTATATTGTTGTTGGCTTTGATTTTTGGATACATTCTAGATTTATGAGTCTAGTTTCTTAGAAATTTTGCGGCTCGTGATTTCATCGCCCCTACGTGGAGATGTGAATTTTTTGGTGAGACTGCTTGAATTTGAGAAATATTGGCGGTTTAGCATGTAGAGCCAAAATCTTGGATTTATCTGGGATGATATATATGTTTCTTGACTTTGATTTTTGGATACATGCTATATTTATGAGTCTAGTTTCTTAGAAATTTTGCGGCTCGTGATTTCAACGCCCCTACGTCGAGATATGAAATTTTTGGCGAGACTACTTGAATCTGAGAAATATTGGCGTTTCAGCATGTAGAGCCAAATTCTTGGATTTATCTGGGATGATCTATATGTTTGTTGACTTTGATTTTTGGACACATGATAGATTCCTAAGTCTAGTTTCTTAAGAATTTTGCAGCTTATGGTTTCAACGCTCCTACATCGAGATATGAATTTTTTTTGGCGAAACTGCTCGAATCTGAAACTATCGGTGTTTCAGCGTGTAAAGCCGCCCGCAAGAACTTCGAGACATGAAAAACAACGTTTAAGAGAAAGCAAAGCCTAACACAGTGGCAATGTGCAACGAAACGAGTAAATGATCCTTGATGTTGAAGCACAAAAAAAGATATCAACGAGAATTGCAGTATAAAGCAAAATGTGAGAAGCTTTTATTACTGTCAAGAACATCAACTAATCAAATGCAAGAAAGCAAAAGGAAAGCAAGTAAAAAAAAAAACAATTTTTCCTATAAGCTAATTTAGATAGAACTTGTAGTTGACTAAGTCTTGAAGGTTAGCCTCTAAGTATCGCCTCTTCTCCTCTACGTCGGCCGAATTGTTTGCAGTTGCGTGGGAGACATCAACACATTTACGGTATTCATCTTCAGCAGTTGAGACTTTAGATTTGAACTCCTCAACATCCTTCTCTGTAGCGTTTCTGAGGGCTCGTAGCTCCTTCACTTTCTTCTTCGCTGCCTTAAGAGATCGACGAGTAGCAGATAGCTTTTTGGCCTTCTCATCTTTTTCAGTTAAGACAAGATCAAGATGTTCCTTGGCTCTTACAAATGATTTTGATTTTTCGAATTCTGCGGCCTTATCAACAAGAGCTGATCGTGCTTGGTCATAGGAAGTGGCAAGCTCAAAGAAAGAATCCAATAGTTTCTTCAAAGGGGAAATATCCAAGTCCTTTCCATCCATCTCCTTAAGGATCACTTTCACCTCATCTTCAAGAGAAGATGCACAATCCACAGAAAGGTTGGAGAATTTAGCTTGGATCTTAGTCCAGGCCTCCAAAATGAAATTCTTTCGAAGAGTCATCACAACCTTTCTTCCATAAAAAACGGACATAGTTGTTCTTTGGTGGTTTGCGAGAATTGAGTCCCAAATTTGGTTTAGACCTCCCATGAGAAATAGAAGTGGCCTCTCGCTCTGATTTAGATGTTGGAAGTGATCCCCGTGAGTCTGGCCCTGCATTCACTACTATCTTGAGGCTTGCTTTGGTGAGAAGCCACTAAAGTATTGACGCTGCTTGGCTGCATAGAAATAATAAACAATCAGTAAACTCGTTCAAGTGTCACGGAGCAGCAGGGAAATTTAAATCATTACCTCTTTAGTAGCTGTCAAAGTCCTTGAAGAACTGCTATCGCCGTCATGAATCTCTACCGCATGCGAAGTAGTGTCTCTTGGCTCGTCTAAAGGTGGTCTGAATCTCTTCGGACAATGATCCCCATGACTGCTATCACTTTCGTCTTGTGGTGGTCGCTTTTTAGAAGCTTGATAAGCCTGAGGAAGCATCTTCTCTTTTGAACGTCTGTACATGGAGGCCATTTGCTTTTGTGTGGCAAAACTGCTTTAGACTTTAAAGCAAGAGATTTATCAGCGAAGACCTCTTCATTGTGCTCTTGAAGAATGTCTATAATAGGGCCAACAGCAGCCACCAACGATTGCAATTTGTCTTCGAGATATTTCCCATGCACTTTTGCCCACTGTGATTTATACTCGGACGAAGAGAGCTTCCTCACATTAGACGTAGTGTTAGGGAAAGTTTCCTTCGACATGGATTTTTGGGACACACAAATTCGAGAGAATCTAAGTCCTTCGACTAATGAGGCACGCGCGAATATCACTTTCCAAGACGCCGGAGTGTCTTGATAAAACCCAAACCGACGGGCCGAATCGGTGCGGACTATATGGCTCGAAGATGTAGGAGTCCTCACTCCTCAAAGGAAGGTAATTAAAACGAAGGCTCATAAAGTAACTCACCTCCAACTCTGGTTCCTTGCCATTGTCCACAAAATAATGAGGACGGGACCTATTTGGCATAGTAGAAGTCCAAGCAACGCTATCTTCTCGATGAACGCATTTTCTTGCATGCTCTCCGTCAAAATATTTTGCAGCACCTCCTCCAGAATATACTACCATTAACGGAACTGATGGTCCGTTAGGAAGTGCAAAATGCGTCTTGAAGTAGTGAGCAAGACAACCATATAAATAATGAATGGGAAATGACACTTTAATATGCTCAAGTTGCGATGACTTGGAAATCTTCGCTAAACCATTGTAAATGTTTTATAAGACTGGGACTGCAAGACTAATTACTCGTTTATTTGCCATCATGGCCGCCATTCTAAAAGTCCCCGGTCGAATGAAATCACTATCTTTAGAGGGAAATACAAAGGCGCACAACCAACATGATAAGAAGGCTGTTAAATATGTATCATCCCTTTGTTCATGATCTACTCCAAGTTCGGAAAACATTACTTCATCTGCACTTGACCACTCGGCTGCTCCAGGTATAACTCCGGTTGGATTATATGTTGACTTCAAGCGAGCAGACTTTTTCTCCTTCCGTGGTGGAGCAAGTTCGTATTTCAAAGCTCTTTTGCACCAAAAATTTATCCACTTGCTCAAAGGCACCCTTGGATTATGAATCTCACTTTCTTGAAGATATTGAAAGGCTACGAATAGGTGCTCACATGTTTGGGGAAGGAACATTTCGTTATTCTCATTAGTACCTGTAAGCTCCTTAGCTTCGGGCACTATTTCTTCGTAAGTGGGAACCACCAATGGGTAGACCTCCAATGACGTGTAAATCCCAAAGGGATATTGATAGCTCTCAACGGATGTAAGCGATGTATTTGTCGTTGGACACCGGACTTCAAAGAATGCTTGCAATATGTTTGAATTGCGATCATAGGTGAACAGAGAAGCATAAATAGCATCATATTCTCGTTGTCTTCAAAGTTTGTTGACTCGCAAGCACATCTTCACCCATTCCCAATATCCCGGTGTATGATGATATTGACGATCAATTTTCATGGTTCCTGATCCCCAATGTGCTTGTCCTTGAAGTATTCGACGTCCTAAACAAGGAAGGGTGCCCGCAACGTTCGACTTGCAATGGTTAGGATTCTGAAGGGACCACATTGTTGACGATCGATTAGAGCCTTGGTTGTGTTCTGAAGTCCAATTTAGCATATGGAGAGAATTCCTCAAAGATGGCCACGGACCAGCGTACCAACCGACCAGTGGAATATAAGTCAGCAACTTGGTTAAGATTTCGCCATTTTCAGCTTCAATAATGAGATACTTGTTTTTGGAGGACGGAGACGTATAATCTCTGAAGTGAACCATCTCTTCAAACTGCATGAACAAAAGAAGCTTGGTTAATCACAAGGTTGAAGTTGATCGAATTCATGTAAACAGGACTTGTCAGTCTTAAGGTGTCGGAGGCAATGTTAATCTCTCGCACCCTAAGCCGATTGTTTTGTGAATGTATTGTTAAAAGGAGCGCAAATTGTCAGTCTCAAAGTGTCGGAGGTAATATTATTCTCTCGCACTCTAAGCTGATTTTTTCTTGCATACGTCGTCAAAAAGATCTTTATTTGTCAGTCTCAAGGTGTCGGAGGTAATATTATTCTCTCGCACCCTAAGCCGATTGCTTCATGAATATATCAATAAAAGGATGTCGCATGTCAGTCTTAAAATGTCGGAGGTAATATTATTCTCTCGCAAATTAAGCTGATCTCTCATGAACTTTATGTGTTGAACCTACAAAAAGAAGTGAGAAGAAGAAAGACACCAAATAAAAAAACAAAATAAAAAAACAGAAAAGGAAGAGGAAATTATACCCACCGTGAATCGAGAATGCCGAATGTCAAAATAACGGAAAATATGCTCCTATTTATAGGTGGTGGCTATACCATTGTCGACGGCAAGACTCCTAGTTGGGTGGAAATAGGAGCAGTTATTGGAGTCCATAAAGGACTAGGTTTCCTAACCCAATTGAAAATCCTAAACCTACGGGCACACGTAGAAAGTGAACAATATAACACTTCTGATTTGAGCAAAAAAAAAAAAGGAGGGGAAAGGAGGTTTGTAGGGCCCATGTCACTACATGGAAGATTTTTACGTGAACTAAAAAAAAAGGGTGTCTATTCTCATGCAATTTTGACACACTTGCAATTTTTGCAACTTAATGTTCCAGCTTTGATCTAAATGGTCAAAGAAGAATTATGACATGGGTGTTTGCCTAGCAATCTGAGTAAAAATACTTTGTGGAGGGACAACTACGTTATGTGTAAGTTCATAATGGTATATACCAATAATGTATTCCAAGAAAGGAAAAATTGGTATTGTACAATTACTTCAAGGCTAGTCACGAAAAAAATTTGGTAATATTACCTCGACAAGTCTTGAAGTAGGGGCATTTGTGGATAAAGAAATTTTATTAAATTTAATTCACAAGAATTTCGGATCATAATAAATTCAAAACATTAGTCCAATCAAATATTATGGATTAATATAATTTTGAATTAATTATTTAAGTCCAATAAATACGGATTTAATTAAAGCTCTGATTTATTGGGCTAGTCCATTAATTTGGGCTATAAATAATGAGCCCACTTTGTCAAGCCCAAAATGTCATCTTATTCAAGAGGCCCAAATTGGTGCCACATGTCAAATGACGTGGCACGCCAAGTCAAACGAAGGAGCCAATAGGATCATGCCACGTGTCAAAATGATGCAGCATGCCTAGTCAAATCAAAGACCAATGAAGATACGCCACGTGTACAAATGACATGTTCTTACCAATCAAATATCGGCATGTCAGCTTAATTCTGATTGGTCGAAAGAAGCCCGTCCTTATCACAACTCCTCCATCCTACAACTATAAATAGGGGTCTCATAATTCGTAAAAGGGATTTAAATTCTAACAAGAAGCCGGGGAGAGCTCGTGGATCAAACACCGTTATTTCTCTCAAGCCGAAAGCATTCAAGCACTCAAGTATTTCTCTAGAAGTTCTAGAGATCCAGACGAAGATTCAAGACCAAGCTCAAAAGCCCTTGAATTCAAGTCCAAGTCAAAATTAAATCCATCAAGTTCAAGATAAAGCTCAAAAGCCCTTGAATTTACTATAGAAAAGGCGAATCAGAGGAATCATAGAGATTGTAACACTCATATTCTGAAATCAAATACAAAAATTGTTGCGATATTTTCCTGTCTTGATTATTATTTTCTCAACGCGAATTTTATTGTCTACAATATATATTCAGCCTTTTATTAATGTATGTTATCACAACTTGACCCGGCCCATTTCAATTCTTGTTACATAATGTTGGATCCACTTGTTTTATATGTTTTCTTATGTCCATTTGTGAGCGAGGGAGGATCATAGTCTTCGTACATGGTAGGTTCCAAGAGTCGATTGTTCGGGGACAGACCATATGAGGAGTCAGAGAGGGGCGTTGAGCCTTGATTTAGCATGCTGTGTCAGGCACATATATACCATTTTGTCCACTACAATAACTATCCCACATTAGTTGAAGGAGTGTGTTATTGTCTCCTTATATGATTTTGGCTCATTCTCGCGTCATAAGTTAACTTTGCGGTTAAGTTAAACTCTACATCCAATTCCTCTAGCCAAAAACGGCCAAGAGAGAACATCAATGCAGATTGCAAATTCAAATCTTTTTGTCTCTCTCTCTCCCCTTTTTTTTTTTTTTTTACTGTTACCATAAAACAATCTCACCAATTAGGCAAGCACTAGAAATTCACTGTGCAAGATCCACTGTTTGCCTAATTGATTTATTAAGAGTACTGATGTGAACCAATACTACTAGTTTAAGAAAACATTGGACTTCATCCAATGGCCTGAATTAACAATTACTCATATAAAAATGGTAAATATATTATCTAAGGCAACGTGCCCTAGGTAGTAATATTGGTTTTGTAGTTCATAAATGTTATGTTTATTAACAATTCGCTAAGTTCAAAATGTGATAGTAACGTAAGAGATGAATGTATACGGTAAAAATCGGATTAATGTTAGACCGGTGAGACCGGGGATCAAGGGAAGGAAGAAACAAGCACGAGCGCAAAGACTCTTTCGGGCCCGGGGTATTGCATCAGAAGAAGTCGGAGGAAAATCGTATGGTCCGATTTATCCGGGACAAACTCCTCATCACAGCCAGTCCGATTTCTCCATGGCTGAGTTGATCGTGGTCGTTAGCCCGGTTACTCCATGGCCGAGTTGATCGTGGCCGTTAGCCCGATTACTCCATGACCGAGTTGATCGTGGCCGTTAGCCCGATTACTCCATGACCGAGTTGATCGTGGCCGTTAGTCCGGTTTCTCCATGACCGAGTTGATCGTGGCCGTTAGTCCGGTTGATCAGTTACAAAATTGCCACGTGTCAAGACCGTTCTGCCGCGGGGCCGTACGGTGTCGGGACCGTACGGCCCAACCTTATCCTTTTAGGGTTTTCTTTATTCTAAAGGGGCTTTATGTTGTATCGAAGGAAAAACTATAAATAGGGGGGCATTTCCCTACTTTGAGGGGTTGGCTTCTAAAGATCTAGAATATTGTAATAGCAAAAAATATTGAAGCTTTTTTTTTTCTTTCTCTTCGATCCGAATCCGTGAAGTTATAATTATTTCAATAACATATTAGCTCTAATCATCAACGTTTACATCTTAGCTCAAGTTCTTGAAATATACATACATACACATATTCTTATCTTTACATACGAATTCTCATACGTTCATATTAGCCCATAATAGATTAAAGTTCATCCACATATCCTATACCTCACTTACAAATTCAATTGATTACCTAAATTCGGGGTAAACAATGAATACAAGCAATGTAAGACAGAAGTAAGATGTAATGTATGCCGACCTTATTAACATTATCTTGCTATTTGATTAATAGCCAAATACAAGACTGTTAACTTGTAATCACTAAGAGTTATATTGAGATGGATAAGATCCTTCATCAATAAATAAAGATTTCGGATTCGAGCCTTGTGAATGGAAAACATTTCGATATAGAGTGCTTTTTTTTTTTTAATGAGTTCTACATGACACTAGTCGAATCATTGGTATTAATTAGTCAGGACCTCGTAACGGATACCAAACATTAATGAATGAGAAATAAATTTAAAAAACTTATTGATAAGGTTATGCATAAATGATATTACGGGCAATAGACCTTTGTATATAGTGGCAATTAATTCGTCATACATCTATAATCTAATAGTACTAACAACGCTTTTATCTCATTAAAAAAATACTTTAGTGCTTGTACTTGCATTCGTGCAGAACAGTCCTAATGTTGTTGTCGTTTGTGTTGGATATTTGCTGAATTAAATAACTGGGCGATCTTAATTAGGATCCGAATCCCCACATAATAGCATAATTATATCCCCATATTTTGAGTGATATCTGGCAAATCCATTCAATTCTTTTTAAAAAGAGATTTTGCAAGAGTATCATTTGTTTATATGTACACGAAGGGGAAGGCCAGAGATCATGATATTGACTTGATAATGAGACTCTCGCCACTTGATTCTCAACTCTTAAGCGAAAAATTAACTACACTTATTTTAACCATTTATTTAAAATTCATCGACTCGATTAATTCGACTCAGTCATAGGACTCATTATACAGGACGCACCCCTTTTCAGGATTTCTTAATTCTTAGAATGTAAATCTGAAATCTCTCGTTAAGGATGAAATCTTCACTCTAGTAAATATGTAAAAGATATAAATCATATACACTAACAATCATAGTATCATTATAGTTTAACTTGCTACAGCAATTTAGTGACCATTTTTATCGAAAAATAATATTTACGTATAATTAACTACTTTATAAATGACATGATTGTATAAGTATTTTTATATAATTCGTGTATAGAATTTAAACTGGTATGTTAAATGATGGCATGTGAAAGGAAATCCTTGCAATCCGGAGGGGAATTACTATATTTCAACTGAAGAAACTCATGATTCAAAAGTAGGAAAATCTTTTATCAGAATTGAGAAAGCACATTGAATAGATCGGCAAAGAAAGATATGATTTCAACTGTCAAAAAAGTCCAAAATAAATGCTAAGGATCTTCGATTATACAAAACATCCACATTGCTGTTGTTGAAGAACAGCCAAATAGTAAATGACTCCTATGGCACCTAACTTACTATATTTATCATAACACAAAAAAGCAAATTCCTCCCTCCTTAGCAACAGATCTCGGGTTCTGATTCTTAAAATGGAGAAACTCATGGTAAAGAGCGTTTATCCTTTTATAAGTTCTATGCGACACGAATATGAATTAGTCAAATGAAGACATTCTGTATACCCTAATGATTATACATTTAAAAGGAAAAAAAAAAAGGAGAATAACATTTTCGGTCATTCAATTATTGGTAAATTGATATTTTGGTTGCTTGTGATATATAAATCAATGCATTTAATTTTCAATTAATTAAAATATGTGCGTTCACACGGAAAATATGTTATATTTGGACCATTTTTAGAAGCATATTATTACCTTCGAATATAGAGTAACAATACAAGTTTAACATAACTGAAATGGTTAAAATTTCAAAGATTTGTGAATATTCATAAGCTAATGGATCAAAAGTGCACATTTCAAGTAATTGAAGATAACTGTGCTTAATCAAATATCACATGAACTAAAATTAAAATCGACCAATACTACCAAAAGTACTGTTGTCATTCTGCTAGATTTTTTTTTTTTTTTCATGAAGATGGTCCACTGGACCTGTGTTTGTACACACCTCGACTATTTTTTCAAGCCGACTATTTATTTATCAACTTCTTCTTCATTGCATTTCTTAACAGGGTACTTAATGGCATTGAGTTGCACTTTACGAAGAGCAGCTTTGCCAAGATCAATCCCACAGATATCAGAAAGCCTGACGAGGTATAGCAAAACGTCAGAAAGTTCTTCACCAAGATGTAACTTCTCATTTTCTTTCCAATCAGGCAACCCCTTTGAAACTTCTCCTTTCCACTGAAATATTTCTGACAGTTCTCCAACTTCTCCCACCTATATATATATATAGTAAATAGATCAATTTAACCAATTTAAAAAAAAAATGAAACAAGAAGAGGAATTAGGATGATGGAAGTTGGTTTCATGAATTACTAGGACAAGCACAGAGAAATAGCCCTGTTTTTTTCCCTAGAAATGACGAGCTTATGGATGGGAATTTTTTTTCAATCCGTTTTATTTGATATAATAGTGTTCGACTGATCACACTGTTTAAAGGTTATTATAAGTATCATTAGAAATTGTGATCTTAAATTTGTGTTGATATTTCGTGGCCGTAAAAACACATCACTAGTATATTATAAGAGTAAAATGAGAAATTTTAAGTTTAGTTTCTAATATAAATAAAATAAAAAGTGTCTATTTTTTTTTTCATATAGAAAGGATACCACATAAAACGAAACAGACCAGAGGAAATATCAAATAAGAAACGAATCGGAAAACAGGCGAGTCATCATGTGTGACTCAACACTAAGCAACTTCTGTATACATTAAAAACAACCCTTTCAAGTTATTGATTCAAGAAAAATAAAGAAGACGGAAATATCACGACACGAAAAATAGGATCGTCTATCAAATATATATGTAAAGGATCAAAAAGGGATCACTAGTTAAGTGATAAGTACACAAATATTGATCATTCATAACAATTCACGAGTGGAAACAAACATAAGTTTTTTTTTTTTTTTTTTTTTAATCTCAGATTTAATAGAACGGAGGATATCTCTTAGATACGCAATAAAAATGGAACGATAAAAGAAAAAAACAAATCATGACCTTCACTTAAGTACACAAATCTTGATAATTCAGAACAAAACACGAGTGGAAACAAACATGTTTTTTTTAAAAAAAAAAAAATCAGATTTAATAGAACGATGGATATCTCTTAGGGGCCGTTTGGTACGAAGGATAAACATAAATAGTCCTGGCATAAGAATTTAGCAATTTCTTATTCTTTGTTTGGTTAATAATCATGGGATAAGTTATCCCAGGAGTAAAAATAGTGTTGGGATAACTTATACCTGTTATAGGGTGGAATAAGTTATCCCTGAATAAGTTATCCCGCGATAAAGAAGAAACCTTTTCTTTTTAGAAATTATCTAATGTATCATACTTTTAATTAACATACCAAACGATTAATAAAAAATAACCTTAATAACTAATCCTTAAAAGATAATTTATCCGAACGTAATTAATTCCAGCATAACTTATTTCGGCGTAATTTATTTTTGAACCAAACGACCCCTTAGGGATACGCAATAAATTTGGAACGATACAAAAAAAAAAAAAAAAAAAAATCATTGACCTTTCACAAACAACAAATATAAACAAAAAAAAGGTGGATAGCAGGGGAAGTACCAGAGCCAAAAGAAGATTTCTGGGGCTATGAAACTTCTCCCAATCTCTTTCGTTAGCAAAATCATCCATTTTCTTCTTAAGAAGATCAAGCGTTACGCTCATCTCTTCCTCCTTTGAAACTCCAGTCATCTCTCTCTTTTTAATTTTACTTACCTAAATTGGAAAAGTTTTGTCTAAGACTTGGAACAGACACAACTAGAAAAAATAACACAAGTGAGAAAGCAGGAAAAACAAAGAGACAGAAAATTGCTTGTCTGAATTGTGATTGCCCTTTTGGCTTTACTACTACTGCTATTTATTAACGTGAACAGAGTCGAGAGACCAAAAAACAGAACCAATCTTTTCTTGTTTGGCTCACGGGAAACCGGCTATTCCCAGTTTGCACACCCTAGTTTTGATTGAGGAGTTACCTGTTATTGCTTTGACAATCTGACTATATCAAGATTTACGTAATTTAAGATTTAATTAAGCTCCATAATTATTAGTAATAATTTTTTATATTGATTCTTGTGATATATGACATAACACGATTTAACCTTCAATTAATTAAAATGTGTATTTTTGATGCTTTATGTAGAAAATATGTTATATTCAGAATAGTTTTAGATATATTATTGTCAAAGATGGAGTAACAAGATAAGCTTAACATAACATGTGCGTAATTAAGTGGTGGAGCAGTTAATAATTATGCTCAATTGCGTATCAGAGGACAACTCAATCCAAAGTGGAGTAGAATACTTGATAGATTAAATAGTTACCCTGTCTATTTCTCTACCTGTATATGATTATAAATAGATAGGAAAGCCTTGAGGTCCGGTACTAGAGTCCAACATGAACAGGCGGTTGTACATATCTCAATTGGTTAAATGAAATTTATATATATATAATTCTGACAATTTTTTGAATATTTACAATCAAAAAGATCAAAGATGTACTTTTCAATTAATTAAAAATTAAATGCGATGAATTATATATTATAAGAAGTAAAATAATTTTTTTTTAATAAATGTAAAGTTTAAATTCAAAAGTGTTATTAAATCACTAATAATTAATCAGATATCATAAGGAGTAGATCAAAACTTCTTTTCTAAATAATGGTTATCACGCGTAAGTGTGCTGTGTGCATAATTATTTTTTTTCCAATTTAAATTGACACTAGTCCAAAACAAGGATCCTCACTAAGATACTTGGGAATACTCGTGTGTATTGGGGTCCATGATGTTTTATGCTTTTTGTTGGTTTTAATGGCGCGAGCCAACAAAAGAGAGAGTCTGCTCGAGACACACTAACAATTTCGGCGCGTCATCTTCGAGTCATACTTGTACTTTTTGACTATTTTAATTCCTTCTGATAATTAAATTGCCTAATTTGTTTTGTTCAGTTTTTGGAGGCTAGAGAAATAAATTAATGAATTACCGTATCAGGATATTGGGTTTTAAGAAATTTCCATACTTTCAGAGGATAAATGAAGGAAAAAAGATAATTGAATTACTATGTTAAAAAATCTCAATCTGGGTGGATTGCAAAAATTTCTTGCACATAGATTATTTTTATAAGTAATATTTTTGGAGACTAGAGATATTAAATTAATGAATTACCATATTAGGATATTGGTTTTTAAGAACTTTCCATACTTTCAGAGGTTAAATGAAGGGAAAAAAAAACTGAATTACTATGTTAAACAATCTGAATCTGTGTGGATTGCAAAAATTTCTTGCACATAGATTATTCTTATAAGTAATATTTTATAGCAGGTTATAAGTGCATGACTATTACTACCCAGTATCCACTAAAATTCTCCCTCTTAAATAAATTGCCTAATTTGTTTTTTTTTTTTTTTGGAGACTAGAAAAATAAATTGATAACTTACTAGTAGTAAATATTAGGATGAGTTAAGAACTTCCCATACTTTCAGAGTGTCAAAGGATTTTTTTTTTCAAAAAAAAAAAAAAAACAATTGAAATATATGTAAGATGTGTGGATTGCAATACTTTCTTCCATAAACACAATTTGCAGAAAGACGTGTCATACAGTGTAAACATACCATTATGGTCTGTCCTCCTTCATATATTATTCTTTCGTGATAACTATACATGTTAGGGTTAAGTCTTAACCCTCCACCGATAGTGGCTTTGCGGCTTTGCTGGAATATAAAAAAGAAAAAAACTTTCTTCCGTAGAGATTACTCTTATACTAAAATTTATTGAAAAGAGTTCACTTGCAATCAGAGGCAGATCAAGGATTTGAAGGTGGTGGGCAGTGGCGGAGCCACATAGGGCCGAGGGGGTTCATCCGAACCTCCTTCGGCAGAAAAAAAATACTATTTATACATGACTAAAATTATTTTTTATGTATATATAAGAGATGTTGAATCCCCTTTGCTTCTTTGAATGTTTACCTTTTTATATTTTGAACTCCCTTGGTGAAAATCCTGACTCCGCCATTGGTGGCGGGTGCCACAATTTTCTTCAATGTACATCTTGTTAGGAACGTGTATTTGGGTCGGATTCATCTCTTTTAAGTTTTCGGGTCAACTTAATAGGCCGTTCTTTATTTGCAAATATAAAAATTACATCTCAAAAATCAAGAAACGAACACAATTAATATCTTAAACAAGGAATCACACCCATTAACAACAGAAGTAAAATTAACATTTTCACCAAGGAACTTACATCTTTTATGTATATTAAAAAATGAACTTGCACAAGTAAAATAACATCTTCAATAAGGGAATTACACCAATCAAAATAAGCAAAATAATATAAAAACTCTTAAATAGGTAAATTACACCCTATAAGTAAATGTAGAATTAGATAAACTATAAATTCTCAAAAATAAATCATTAATTTCATGTTTTTTCTAAGCAATGCTTACAAAATTTTCATCACAATTTTAAGTAGTAAAGTGATTTAAATTGAATTTAATAATTATAGAAAAGCACGAATTTTTATAATACACTCCCTCCTTCCATTTTTATTTATCCACTATACTAATATAGATGTCCACTTTGACTTGTAAATTTTATAGTTTGAAAACCCAAGACATAATTTACGATTTTATACCCATTTTACCCTTATTATTGAGTACTCCAATTCATTTCTCATTTTATTTATTGATTATTAAGAGTGTCCCAAGTCAAATATAGACAAGTAAACATGGACGGAGGGAGTAACCAACAAGATAAATTATAAAATTGAATTTTGATCTCAATCCAAAATTCTCATTGAGACCCAAGTTTTCGATTTAAATACTCACAGATTTGAGATTAAGAGAAATGCTTAATATAAGGGATTTTAACGTTTCTATTTTGTGTGTTCTCGCTAGAGATCACAGATAAAATAATGGAGTAGAGAAAAGAAAATATAAATAATAAAAATATAAATAGAAAATTGGGAGAGCCGAAAAGGGAAATGACTTGGTACAAAGGAACTAAAAGCACAAAGAAAAACATGAGTCGGAAAATGTTTAAGATAGATTCAAACTTGTGTCTACCAGCCATGACACCTTTGTCTAATTTGCGACTGGGGGTGGCGGGATTAAATATTTAATCTAGTTTAAGTAAATTGCAACTTAGGTATATAAAAAAATTATCAATCTAGGGAGTGCCATGCCACCCCTAACCTAAAGGGTGGATCCGCCCCTGCTTGCAATAAGTATTTTTACTAAATCACTAATGCTTTTGGTTGTCCAAGGCTAGAGAAAAGTGTAGATGTTTAGGAGAAACGCTGCTGAAGGGTAAAAATTTATTCATATCCTGTATTACACCAAATTAAGGATAAATGACATTATATGTTTTTACTGTTGAGTTTTGATGACTAAGAAACAAAACACACTTATGAAGAAATGTGTGAGTTAGGCCCGATTGATGATAAATTGTGACAATCAAAATAAAGGGTACTAAAGTTATTGTTGGGTATGCGAATAAAGTACCCCACTGGTAGTTGAAAAGAAAAAGGGGCTACTTATAAGGAGTTGGATACTCTTAATGATGTGAGGCCTTTTGGGAAAAACCGTGTGGGTTTAGCCCAAAGCGGACAATATCACATCATGTTAAGAGTATCTTTGGGTCGTTTTAGCCCAACAAATTGGTATCAGAGCTTGTGGTTATATTTGATTGTGTTGATTGTCTATTTGAATGATGGAGGCGAATATGAGCAAGATGGTTTGTTTAAATGGCAGTAATTACCATATTTGGAAAAGCAAGATGAAAGATCTTCTATTTGTCAAGAAATTGCAGATCTTCTATTTGTCAAGAAATTGCAGATCTTCTATTTGTCAAGAAATTGCATTTACCTGTGTTTGCTTCTAAGAAACCCGAGTCTATCAAGACGAGGATTCAAATGTGTTTGTGGCTATATTAGGCAATGGATTGAAGATAATGTTCGAAATCATATTGTGGATGAGACAAGTGCTAAAAGCTTGTAGAAAAAGCACGAGACACTTTATGCTTCGAAGACTGACAATAATAAGTTGGTTCTACTGAAACAATTGATGAATATTAGATACAAAGAGGGCAGTCCTATTTCTGAACATATAAATGATTTTCAAGGTGTCCTTGATCAGCTGTCTGCAACGGGTGTCAAGTTTGATAAAGAAATACAGGGACTTTGGCTTCTTAATACTCTGTCAGACTCTTGGGAAACTCTTCGAGTTTCTTTGACTAATTCTGCTCCCAGTGATGGTGTAACTATGGAATATGCTAAGAGTGGTGTTTTAAATAAAGAGATGAGAAAGATCTCAAGCTTCGTTTTTCTTCCTTCACACTCCGATGTTTTGGTTATCAAGTGGGGAGAAGCAATTTCAGAGGTCAAAATGACAGAGGCAAAAGTAGAAGCAAGTCAAGATCCTTCAGGTACAAGAATATTACATGTGACTATTGTCACTTGAAAGGGCACATCAAAAAACATTGATATAAGTTTAAGAGAGACTAAAAAAAGCAAAAGAAAAAAGGCGATAATGAAAATCGTGTTGCTGTTGTTGCTGAAAATGATCTTCTTGTTTCTTGTGGTAAAAATGATATCAATCTTGTTTGTGATGAGTCTAACTGGTTTGTGGATTCAGGTGCCACTACTCATGTCACGCCACAGAAGGAATTATTTTCTTCTTATACTCCAGGTAATTTTGGAATGTTACGAATGGGCAATGACAGTGAGGTTGAGGTATTTGGCATTAGCACAGTTTGTTTGAAAAGTAAGAACTACCGAGGTTGGTTCTTAACAATGTCAAGCATGCTCCATATGTTCGTCTGAATTTAATTTCTATAGGAAAGCTTGATGATGAGGGTTATGATCAAACCGTTAGTGGTGGGCAGTGGAAGCTTCTTAGAGGGTTAATGATTGTGGCTTGAGGTAACAAGATATCTGACTTGTACTTATTTCAAGGCTCCATTTGTGGTGACGCAGTATATTTGGTAGAGAATGATACTTATTAGAGTTAAGGCATGGAACGCTGAGTCATATGAGTGAGAAGGGGATTGATAACTTGGCTAAGAAAAATTTGCTTTCTGGAGTGAAATAAGCAAAGTTAAAGAGATGTGTTAATTGCTTAGCCGGGAAACAGAAAAGAGTTTCCTTTTAGAGTTATTTGCCTTCAAGAAAGCTTGATTTGCTGGAGTTGGTACATTCTGATTTGTGTGGTCCTTTTAAAGTAAGTGCTTGTGGTGGTGCACTTTACTTTGTGACTTTTATTGATGATCATTCTCGCAAACTCTGGGTATTTCCTTTGAAGTCCAAGGATCAAGTACTTGATGTGTTCAAGACTTTTCAGGCCTTGGTTGAGAGACAGACAGGGAAGAAACTAAAATGCATCATCTCAGACAATGGTGGTAAATATATTTGTCCTTTTGATAATTATTGTAGACAGCAGGGTATTCGGCATCAGAAAACTCCTCTAAAGACTCCTCAATTAAATGGTTTAGCAAAGAGGATAAACAGAACTCTAGTTGAGAGGGTTAGATGTTTGCTTTCAGATGCTAAGTTGTCAAATTCATTTTGGCAGAAGCACTTAATACTGCTGCTTATGTTATCAATTTACCTCCTACTGTTGTTTTAGATGGTGATGTCCCTGACAGAGTGGTTTGGTAAGGATGTCTCTTATACTCATCTGAGAGTCTTCGGGTGTAAAGCCTTTGTACATGTTCCTAAGGATGAGAGGTCAAAGCTGAAAATTAAAACTAGGTAGTGTATCTTTATTGGTTATGGTCAAGACGAATTTGGCTATCGTTTCTATGATCCAGTTGAGAAGAAACTTGTTAGAAGCCGTGATGCCATGTTCTTTGAAGACCAGACAATTGAAGATTTTGACAAAGCTGAGAAGGTTGATTCTCAGAACAGTGAGAGCTTAGTTAATGTTGATCAGCCTCGTGACTATTGCACTCGAAGAAAATCTTCAAAATAATGAAGATCAAGTTGATAATGAAGATGGTGATCATGTTCGTGTAATGACTAGCATGATGTTGTTGATGCTCCAATAGAAGATGATTTGGTTGGCCAGCAACCAGCTGCTATTGATGCTCCAGAGAGTTCTCTCAGAAGATCCATTAGAGAGAAAGTACCTTCATCTCATTATTCTCCCAATGAGTTTGTACTCTTGACTGATGGGGGAGAACTTGAAAGTTTTGATGAAGCCATGGATAGTGAAGAAAAAGAAAGGTGGTTTGATGTTATGCAAGATGAGATTAAATCATTGCATGATAATCATACATTTAATCTAGTTAAGCTTCCTAGAGACAGAAAAGCTTTGAACAACATATGGGTTTTCAGGGTGAAACATGAAGATGGTAATCCAGTTCTATGGTACAAGGCTAGATTGGTTGTCAAGGGCTTTAATCAGCAGAAGGGAGTTGATTTTGATGAAATCTTTTCTCTAGTTGTGAAGATGTCATCCATTCAGGTTGTTCTGGGCTTGGCTGCAAGTCTAGATTTAGAGTGTTGCTTGATTGCCGGGATGGCGATTTCCTCCACATAGCCAGGAGGGGGAGAATTGTTGGGTTTTTTGGGTTTTCCCTTCCGATGTGAAATTGGATTAATAAAACCCAATCTAATTTGGACCAGACCACTTTTGTGCTAAAATCCTCTATATATAGGATCAACTTAGGTCTTATTTTCATAACACAAGAGTGAATTTATAGCAGCCACATAGACAAAAAAAAGTAAGAGAGAAGTGCAGATTTTAGTCCAGAAAATTTTTGCTACAGAAGTCCTCTTTAAAAAAGTGTTTCCTGATTCGTTAATCGTTGGATCGTTCTCAAATTTGAATTGGAGGTTCTCAACATCTGTTTCTTCAATTTCAACGGTGGAGATTGGATTTTGTGGACTATTGCTCCAGTTTTTGAGTACGAACAGTGGCTCATTTTTAGGGGTGATTTCTCTCCTTTCTTCACTTGTTTTGGTGCTATCTTTTATGTATTGTTGCTCCGTTTTTGGCGTTGATATTGTAGCCATTTGGAGAAAATCATTGTAACTCTTGTTGATTATAGTGGAGCTTTTGTGGGCCGGAGGTCCGTGGATTTTTCCTCTTCACCTTGAAGGGGTTTTACCACGTAAATTGGGTGTCTCTTGCAATTGATTTACTTTTGGTTGCTTTGCTATTTTGTTGTTGATATAGTTGTTGTCTGGATTTCCATTTGTGCTAGTGTTTATTGTCTTCTCTTGGTTCAGATAGTGTGGGAAGTTTTGACTTGGGTATTTCTTCCGCTGTTACCTCATCGTGCAATTTGGTTATTGCTTGTTTCTTCCTAACAGTTACAGGATAGGTGAATAACTTAATGTACTATGGGTTTCATTGTCGTGGTAAATTTTGTAGTACTACGATCTTCCAATCACTTATTTGTGGTTACACTAACACTCAGTTTGTATCATTGTTACCCATCGTTTCATAATGTATTGTATTATACTGTGTTGTACTATTTTGTAGATATAATATTTGGATAGACTGTATCATTTGTTGCTGTTTATAACATTTTTATTGTTTGTTTGGTTGTATCTTACTGTATTGTAACTGGTAAGTTTACTAAAATGCCTTACCCTATTGTAAATGTTAAATTTATCAATGCTTACTAATAAAAATAATTTAAGACAACTTCTTTCTGCTAATCCGTCACGAATTATGCCTTGTAAATATATTAAGCTGTTAAATTCATGCAAATTCCAACAAAATTAATGAAAAACAGATTATTAATATTAAAAACAATAATAAGTAATTTTTTTTCATTAGAAGTGCCTTATAAATTCAATCTAGAAGCAACAGGGAGAAAATGTGACTGATGCATATCCATTTTATGTCATACAATATAGGTACTTAACTCATTTCCTCACTGTTGAAGGAGACGATGATCATCAAAGTTTTTCACCAAAAAGTAGAAAGAGATAAAGAGGAAGAAAGAAAAAGAAAGCAGATGTGCAAGAAGTTTACGGAGGCAGAAGAAGGAAGACATAGTTTTTTTTTTATTATTTTTTATTTTTATTTTTTTATATATATATATATCAAACAAAGTCCAGATCCATTTTTTTTTTTGTTACAAAGCCACCGTAAAAGGTGGAGGTTTATTGATAAAGAAAATTATGTACATATCAAAGTCTCACAGGTGGAATGTTTCAAATCATGTGAATCATTCTTCAGGCAGTCTTGAAAGTAGTTGTAGTCATCAGTGGACACCTTCTTCTGTATGTAAACCAAAACCACTCTCAAATTTGTGCCATTGCCAAAATATCATGCATCATAGCATGGACTTTTGTAACATCCATATTAAGGAATGAGCATGATGAACACACTAATACCATCTTAACACAGTTGTTGCATCAGTCCATACTAGATCATTCTGCATATTGAATATGTCTCTTTTGTATATCCTGATCATCAGTCTGGAGCTCTATCTTGTGTTGTCCTTATTCTCAAGTTTGGAATTCTAGCCTTTTCTATGTTCAATATCTTCCTATCTTGAATTGGTAACTCATGGAAACTATTAAAGCGAATTGTAACTGCAAAATCAAAAACCATGTTAGTTAAAAAATCAGCAAGTCCATTTCCTTCTCTGTGTATGTGCACCACAGTCACCATTTGATCCCATCTCATTCTATTAATATCCTCCACCACCTTTGAGATACCTCATGGGATTTTCCATTCTGCAGCTATGATTATCTTCATTGCCATTGAGTCAGTCTCCATGATCAGTGGGAAGAGTTGCTTATCTAAGCAGTATTTCAAACCCATTCTAATAGCCTCAGCTTCTGCTACCAAATTTGTTCCATCCTGTAACTTCTTAGCAGCAGCATACAGCAAGTCTCCCTCCTCATTTCTAATACAAAAAGCAGTAGAACTTGGCCCTGGATTACCTTTAGCACCCACCGCATTACCTTAAACCATCCCCGTCAAGCAGTCTCATCCACCTTATCACTTTATAAACAATCAAGGTTTATAATCTTCAAAAAACGCACAACGTGATGCCACTTTTGGAACATTCGGTGGAACAACACCTTATAACAAGTGTATGTTCGTATTGATGTCATATATCACCCTATTAAAAGTCATGGTGCCTTCATGCAATTGATTGTTTCTCCATTTCCATATTTGCTAAACAATAAAAGCAGGAACAACTTTAAAAACAAGTTTCAGCTTATAATGACATTCTGCCTCCCACCAGCTTCTGATAGCATGTTTAACTTGAACACAACTCATGGTCAATCCAGCTGCTGCATTAAAGACTCTCCAAACTTTGGCAGCAAAATCTCCACAAAGAAATAAATGATTAATGGATTCTTGCTGAGCAGAATTACAACAGCAACACTTAGAGACTATAGCAATGCCAATGTTTAGGTGGAATTAAATAATATAAGGTAAAGGGTAAAATAAGGTTATGAAAATTAAATAAGGATATAATTGGAATGAAAAATTAGGTAACGATGGGATAACACCAAATCAGTTGTTACATAAAATGAGTTTTTCGCTGTTATGTAACGACGGAATTTAACAACACAATACAATAAATTTTAAATAACAATCAAAACAAATATTGTATTTGTAATAACAATACAATACGATGGGTAACAACAGTCCAAACAAGGTGTAATTGATATTGTAATGTTTTGGGGAAAGGTTTGATTCTTATCAAACTGATTATTAATTTAATTATAATATATTGAGAAAGAGTTTGATTTTTACTAGGACTAAAATTGAAAAAACCGCATGGTAAGGTAAGTGTAAAGTCGGTAGTTTATCTCTAAGGTCAAAGATCTTTTAGAAATTATTTCGTGTTATGACTGCTTATGCAACTAAATACTAGTAATTAATATGACCTACATATAAATACTTGATGTTTTTCATTGAGGCGTGTTGCGCACTTTCACAAATCACAAGTTACTCAAAACATATTGAGAGCAATTGTAGGCACACATCATTCATAAGGGTCTTAAGGAAGGAAAGTGCAAGGAAACAAGTTGATCATTAGTAATAGTTGTCGTTCATTGGATTTTGAAGGAACTACTTCGTTAGGGTTGGAGAAGTTTTGGCATTCTTCCAATAGCTTTGGATACCTGTTCCTATTCAAGATATCAAGTTTGAGCTAGTCCAGTGTAGTTTTCATTGTATTAGCCATTAGGCATCCAGTTGTACCTTCTTTTACTTATTCTAGTAAAGTATTTGTTTTCCCTTAAAACGGTAACAATTAAATTTATACGTGGTTTATAGGATATGTGGCTAGATTAGTAATTGACGTATAATAATAATAATAATAATAATATGCAATAATAAACGATATATTGATGAATAAGAGAGAGAGAACAGCTTAAGAAATCGAAATATAGACTCTGTAAATTTGGTCCGATCTTTGTAATAGCGTCGCTATCCAGAGACAATCAGTAAGAAAGCTTTTATCTCTATTTTTCAGATTGCAAGTGTGAATATCAATGAAAGACTAGCCCTAAAATGAAGGGGGTTCACCCCTATTTATAGCAAATAATAGATAGGCCTTTGTACAACCCTAAAAAAGGTCTTTTAAGGAAACCCTAAAATGGATAAGATGGCACCCCGTACGAATTCCAGAGATTCCGTACGGATGTTAGCGCCAATCATGGCCGGTTAGGCGACGTGTGACTTGGCTCGTAATGGATACTCTGAACCTGTGTCGAGTTTCTTCCCCTTAAGCTTGGGATTTCCGTACCTATTAACATACCCTCGGTTTCTGACATTTTGATTTGGAAAACTCACAACTCCTTGGCTCTCGCCCCCTTCGATCTTACCTGAGGCTAATGATCTCATTCTTCTCTGACCTTGTACAGGACAACCACGATATTTACTTTATTTTTCATTGTATGCGAATTGCTTCAATTTTTACCGTATACAGATAGTCCCCACACTTCCCGGATCGAAATTTTACTGAAGTGACGGGAAGTGGAACGATAACCTCAGTGACTTCTTTAGAAAGCTTCCCTTTGAAAACAGGCGGGAAATGAGACGTCTTTTCGCGTCACGTCTCTCTGACTTTGGACACATGTCTTCTCTTAGTTGGACGACCCCTCAGTAACCGCCTCAAAGTTCATCTATAAAAGGCTGATTATTTTTACTTTTCACTTTTTACTTTTCACCTCTCGATTGTTTCACTCATCTGCTTTGCTTCTTCTTAAATTTTCTTTCAAAATTCAGAGCCTTCGATATTTTCCGAGAAACTCCATCCGAGGCCGCAAAATCTTCTCAGTTTTCTAGAAAATTTCCTTTACACCTTCATAACTTCATCCTTTTCATCTCCAAATCTTCATATCTTCATATTTTCACCTTCAAATCTTCATATCTTTATATTTTTCACCTTCAAATCTTCATATTTTTCATCTTCATATTTCAAACTTCAAACCTCACAAATGCCATGAACACCGATTCAACTTCTAAAGATGTTCCTTCGGTTTCTTCTCTGAAATCGAGGTTGTCGCCAGCCCCAGAGTCGAAGTTCAAGCTAGTTCCTTCGAACCCCGGGCTAAGGACATAGTCCCTTCGAAATAAAATTTCAACCATGAGTTCATCGTCGAGACGACACTAAAAAAAAGTCTGATCGGGGTTACGACGTCAGGCATTACCCCTTATTCATCAAAGAGGCACACCTCCCTAAAGTCCGAACTGACTGTGGTTTAGACAATCTCCCTATAGAGATTATTTCTCCCGGTGATGATGAACCGATCACTGACTTCAGGGAAGGGTACTCGTATATCTTCCCCTACCCTTTTACTTTCAAGCTCGACCCTCCAATAGACTCGGTCATTCTTGGAATGTGCCAGATATATAAAATGTACCTTGCGTAAATTGGTCCGAACGTTTGGAGGATCGTGACCTGCCTTCGCTTTCTGGCAAACAACGTGAATGCTGATTTTACCCTGCACCATCTGATCTGGCTATACTACCCGAGAATCTTTCGTGGCGGAGTTATAAAGCTCGCCAAATGTGGTAGGAACCCAATTCTTTCCAGCATCGATGAGAACAGAGATCGAGGTTGGTATGAGCATTTTGTTTGGGTTAGAACTGCGGATATCATATCGGCAGAGTTCATGCCTTTTCCCGAAAGGTGGAATGACAAACGTAAGTTTTATAGAGCTTATTCCCCTTTTATGTGCTTTTGATCATTCCTCTAACTATTTTCGATGTTTCAGCCATTAGATTTGTTCCGGAGGCGGACTCCGCTTTTCTAAGTGGATCGAGAGTATCATAAGCCAATATCCGCACCAAGAGCGGACATGGAAAGATCTATCCCATGAGAGGTGGACAGCACAAATCATGGTATCTTCTCTTTTCCTTTTCTTCGCATCATTTTATTCCGTTCAACTCCTTTCCGAACTAACTATTTTGATACTCAGGTTTGGGAAGAGGTTCCTCGACCCCTCAGCCCACACCAGCAGATGAACCCTCCACGCTGGGTTCTGAGTTCGACGCTTCAGAATCAGCACGACTTATCGCAGAGGCTGAAAAGAAGAAAAGGAAATCTAGGTCTTCCAAGCCCCGGGAGCCATCTTCTGGGGGACATTAAAGGAAAAAAATTAGAAGGATACAGGAGGTGCATCTGAGGTTCGGGTTTGAGGGATCACCCCGATGACGACATTTGGGTCGCGAGAATTAGTTCCGACCCTTTTATCGCTGCTACTACCGAGGCAGAAACAACTCTGGGGGGGGGGGAGGGCTGAGATCCCTCTAGCCCCTGTAATAGAATTTCTTCAAGCTCCGCTTCCTTTAAGGGTCGTCGAGATGATCGAGGTTGCGGACGACATTTTCCCCAAGGCAGAGCCTATGGCTAAAAGGGCTAGATGGGCCGAAACAACTTTACCTCCTCGTCCTGCTCAATCCTCGTAGTAGAAGAGTTTTGATCACATGTTCCCCGAGAATGGGACCGCCGATAATCCTCCTGCAGTGGTGGAATCCACTGGGTTCGGACACCTCCCTATTCCACAAGTATCGAGGAGGGCTACTCGGTCTACTGACTCTGGCTCGAGGTCTCGGCTTGTAGATATTTTCCCAGCTCCAAATGTAGAGCCGTGGAGGACTAGGTCGACTACGATCACAGTTCCTGAAGACTGTAGCTTTCTATCCCGACCCGTGGGGGTGGCCATTTATCTTCAACCTCTTGTATCAGAGTCTGATAAAGAGAAGATGATCGGACTCTGGTGGCAATGCCTTCTCAACGAGAGTATGCATGCCGGCAACCGGGTTAACATTTTTCTCCCTTTTTTCCTTCCAACAGGTTTTGACTTATTTTGGTGTAACTTCCAATGTTTTCTGATTTCTAACTTTGTTTCCTTTTTTGCAGTCTGTCGTGCTTGAGAATGAAGGTTTTCTTCGAGCTTAGCATGAGATAGATGATTTATGGGCCCAGTTGGATTCCCAAAGCTAAGAGATTGAAAAGTTCAAAGTTCTATTTCCGCAAAAAGAAGATCAATTGAGTCAAATCATCGGTCCTCCGACTTTTGGACCAAACTTGAAGCAACCAAGAAGGAAAACCTTCGGTTAAAAAATGAGCTCGAGAATTCAGTCTAAAAGAACAAAGTCCTGGAGGAGGACAATAAGCAGCTCAGCCGAGGGAACTCCGAGAGTATCACAAAGCTCGGTGAACTAGAGGCTACCATTACTCAATGGAGGTAGGAACTGGACTCTATTAAGAGCGAGGCTGCAAACATGAAAGAGCAGTTCAGGCAGCTTGAGTCTGAATAGGCTGTTGAGAAGGAAACCTTGAAAGTTGCCGAAGAGAAAGCTGAGAGTTGGGCCTGGGCCAATGAGGAACTCAAGAGTGAGCTCCATGCTGCGGTTTAAGCCAATGACGGGCTTCAGTCCGAGCTGGCAGCTTCTAACCATATTCTCAATACTTTGAGTGAAATGAGGGCTGAGCTGGAGATCAAACTAAGAAAGGCTCAGGACGATCTAGATGAAGCCCATGACAAAGTTCAGGCTACCGAAGCTCGGTCCATCCTTCGAGTAGAATATAAGAAGTGGAAATCTCGAAGGTCTACGCTTGAAGCGGCTCAATGAGGTATTGTGGATATTTCTGCTCAGATTGCCAAGGCAAAGGAACTCGAGGATAAATCCAAGATAATACTCGATGATAGTTCCGAAGAAGCCCCTGAAGAGTCTGGCTCTAGTGACTCGGGTTCTTCTTCGGCGGATTAAATAGGTTTAGAGGGCCTTTGTATTTTGTTTCAACTTTGTAATCTTTACAAGGACGGGCTCTGGCCCTTTATGATATAAAATTTGCTTAGGCTCTCTTTTGCCAGTATTTCTTTTGATCATTTTTTATACCTAGTCATATAAGACTCAAGTTAAATGAACAGATCTTTTAGTCGGATAGAATTTATGATATTTGTTTCGTTTGAGAACAACTTAGGCTCAACCTTGAGTCCTTAACAATTTTCATCTTATCAGACGAGAGATTAATAATTTCACTTTTTTGAAAAATCTAGCCAGCTTAACTTATGAGTTTTGGACTCTACTTATACCGGTTCCTTTTCATCCGATATCTTAATGAGGGCTCATCCGTGGGAGCCTTTTTATGCTTTGTGAATTTGGACGTCTCTGAACCACTTCGGGCATAGGGGTCGAGGTCTTTAATTATTAATTACTTGACCCTTTCTCAACTGTTTGAAGTCTTTATAAATTGAGCTCGGTTAATTATTACCTTGATGCCTCCGTCTATTTTGTGACGGCAGCCCCCAGTCGAGGGTAGCCCATGGGCCTTAACAATTAGTTTCTCTCGGGTACTTTCATAAGAGAGCATATTTGATGCGTATTTTCACCAAAGTATTTTTCTTCATATTTTAAATAATTGTTTCATACAAGAAGCTAAAGTCTGGGCACGATTCATTTGATCATTTGGCCCTTACAACGAATCCTAATGCAGAAGGTTCGGTAAATACAAAAAACAAAAAATGTTTCGACTTTGATTTCACTTCTTACTTTGTTTCTTTGAGTTTTCTTGATCTTGTCATTCCTGGTAAGGGTATCATAGTCCCCTAATGTTTGTGTGCGAAGCATGAGCATAGGAATGCTATAGAAAACGACGTTATTGAATCCCCAATCCCCAGCACTTAGTTGGTCTTCGAGTCCCCAGCACTTAGCCTGGTTTTTAAATGAGAAAAGTAACACGTTATACACTATTGCCTCGTTAAAAACCTTGCCAGAAAACCCACTTTGGGATAAAATCGAGCTAAGGAAAAAAGAGTGCAACACGTATTTTCAGACCTAATTCTACTTTCTTCGAATTTTGTTCCGGTTTGAACCTGCAAGGAAAAGGTGAGAATTGCTGATATTCACAAAGGGTTAGTAGCTCGTACCTTAGCAATAATATTTTTTCAAGTGTGCCACATTCCAGTTAGGGGTGTTCATGGTTCGGTTTGGGTCGGTTATTGATTAAAACCATAACCAAACCAATTTAGTCGGTTTTTAAATGTCTAAAACCATAACCAAACCAAATAAAATAATAACCACCGGTTTGGTTATTGTCGGTTTGGTTCAATTTTTTGGTTTATGATTAGCAGCCATGAGACTTATCAGTAAAACATTAAAAAGTTGAAAAAGACATGTTTTTTTGGTTCAAACGATAACTTTTAATCATAGTTTAAGGTGGAACATACATCATAGAAACATTTTCACTATTAGTGCTAGTGTAGTACTCAAGTTACCCAAAGTTGCTAAACTATTACATATAGAGTTAAAAACTAACTTAGTAGTAGCTGCACCATTTTTGTCATCTTAATACACATACCTGGAAATAAAGTAGAGCATAGGAGCTTTTAGTCGTTGTTACAAACATACATATTAATTAAACATAAAGCCTACCTAAAATTAAAATGAAAATATATGAAATAAAATTTTTTATGTAATGATCCCAAACTTTGGGGCAGTACTTGCATTTTGCCCTCAATTCTCCCATTTTATTAAAAAAAAAAAAAAAACTTTGTGTAATGATCCCAAACTTCAGATGCTTTTCTATCATTATCCCCAAGGCTATGGTATCGACTACAAGGAGTTGTTCTTTTCTGCTTGTTAGGAGGATTACCCACGGAAGAAGTATTAGGGCATTACCATGTGCTTTGAGTTAAAAAATGCCGATGTTATCGAAGTATCTTCTATAGGAATATTCAAATCTACAACCTATGTCCTTTTCATATGAAAATATTAGAAGTTTAGGACCCATTGAGGACAAGAAAAAAAAAGAAAGGTATAAATTCGAAAAAAAAAAAAAGAAACAACATAAAATTAAATGGCTGACAATGAAAGGCTAAAAATTTAAGTTAAAGACATTAGACTCTAACGTGAGCTTCTGTTAGTAGATTTACACTTACCACTTAAAAGAATTAAAAGACTTAAAACATGGGCTTGGACATATTCTTAAAAACATGGCCTTAGACAATCATGTGAAATAAGTAAACCAAAAATCAAATTAATGATTAAAAGGTATAAAATATTTATAATTATTTATGAAAAACTAATATGATACATATAAATAATTATAAAATTTATGTATATAATTTATCGGTTTGGTTCGGTTATTTATTCGGTTATTTTTTAATAGAACCATAACCAAATCAAATATTATCAGTTTTTAAAATTTGAAACCAAATCAAACCAAACCAAACCAAATGTCAATTTTTTTATTCAGTTTGGTTAAATTTTCGGTTTGATTTTGGTTTTAACCAAAACCGTAAATAGCCCTAGTTCCAGTTGTTATACAGCTGTTGGCCGTCTCCGGTTTCTAATTGATACGACCCTTTGCCGGTTATTCCAGTTATCTTATATGGTCCTTCCTAGTTCGGGCCCAATTTTCTATCATCGGGATTCTTAGTGTGTAGGGTAATTTTCTGAAGCACTAAGTCCCCAACTTGAAAATGTCAAAGATTCGTTCTTCGATTGTAATATCTCCCCATTCGTTGTTTTTGAGCTGCTAAACGGACCAACACATTCTCGCGAAGTTCATCCGCTAAGTCAAGCTCTGCGGCCATAGCCTCTTCATTTGACTCGTTCGTCGCATACCAGAATCTTAGGCTCGATTCTCCAACTTTCACAGGAATTAAAGCTTCCGCACCATAAACTAGAGAAAATGGTGTTTCTCCAATACTTGACTTCGATGTCGTCATGTATGCCCACAGTACCTTCGGCAAAACTTCCTTGCACTTATGCTTCAACTCTTCCAGTCGCTTTCTTAGATTTTGAATTATAGTTTTATTTGTTGACTCTGCTTGTCTGTTTGCACTTGGGTGATACGGAGTCGACAAAATCTTCTTGATCTTCAATCCTTCGAGGAAGTCATTGACCTTATTACCAATGAACTGTCGATCGTTATTACAAGTTATCTCGGAAGGAATGCCGAATAGACAAACGATGTGGTCCCAAATGAAGTTAATAACTTTCTCCCTGACTTTATCGAAGGTCTGTGCTTTGACCCATTTAGAAAAATAAGTCATTCATAAACAAAATAAACCAAACCTTACTAGGATCCCAAGGCAAATGACCGACAATGTCCATTCCCCATTTCATGAATGGCCAAGGGGATAGGACCGGATGCAGCAACTCCCCCGGTTGATGAATCATCGGTGCGTGCCTTTGGTATCCGTCGCATTTTTGGACAAAATTTTTGGCATCCTCCTCCATCTGGTTCCAGTAATATCCTACTCTAATTATCTTTCGAACCAAAGCTTCGGCTCCCGAACAGTTGCCGCAAGTCCCTTTGTGGATCTGCCTCATCCCATAATCTGTTTCTCCGGGCCCCAAGAATTTAGCCAAAGGTCCGTAGAAAGATCGGTGATACAACTGGTTATCGACCAAACAAAATATCGCAACTTTGGTTCAACGAGACCTCGACTCCTTAGAGTCCGCCGGGAGCTTCCCATTTCTTAAATAGTCTATGTATTTATTGCGCCAGTCCCATGTCAAGCTCATTGTATTTGTCTCAGCGTGACCATTTTCCACTGCTGGATTCATCAATTGAACGACCGGGCCAAAATTGAATTCCTCCGCTCCGACTGACTAACCTAGGTTGGCCAATGCATCTGCTTTGTTGTTCAGTTCCCTCGGTACATATTTCATAGCCCACTTTTTGAACTAGTGTAAAATTACTTGAATTTTTTCCAGGTATCTCTGCATTCGTTCATCTTTGACTTCGAAAACACCGTTGACTTGGTTCACAACCAGAAGGGAGTTGCACTTTGCTTCAATGACTTCAGCCCCTAAGCTTCGAGCTAATTCCGATCCTGCAATTATAGCCTCATACTCGGCTTCATTGTTAGTCAATTTTAAAGTCCTGATTGATTGTCGAATAATATCTCCTGCAGGGGCCTTAAGAACAATTCCCAGTCCGGACCCTTTCATGTTCGATGCTCCATCCGTGTACATGGTCCAGATCCTCGAGGTTTTCCCCGAGGTTAGCAAAATCTCTTTTTCTACCTTGAGAACCATTGCGGATATGAAGTCGGCTAAAATTTGGGATTTAATAGCCATTCTAGGTTTATATTCGATGTCATAACCACTTATTTCTACGACCTATTTCATCAACCTTCCTGACAGCTCCGGTTTATGCATGATATCTCTTAATGGGTAAGTGGTTACTACACATATGGGGCGGCATTGGAAATAAGGTTTCAGTTTCCTAGAAGTACTTACCAAAGCTAAAGCCAATTTTTCCAAATGAGGATAACGTGTCTCTGCATCCCATAATGTTCTATTCACATAATAGATAGGGAATTTCATACCTTCTTCTTCTCAGACCAAAACGCCACTTACCGCGAACTGGGATACTGCGTATATAAGAACAGTTGTTCATCAGCCTTCGGTGTGTGCAGCAAAGGTGGACTCGACAAGTACCGCTTTAAGCCTTCCAAAGCTTTTTGATATTTTGGTGTCCATACGAAGTCATTCTTCTTCCTTAACAGCGAAAAGAACCGGTGACTTTTATCCGAAGATCTTGAAATGAATTGGCTCAAAGCCACATTCCTTCCGATTAACCTTTGCACTGCCTTTACGTTGTTAACCACTTTGATGTCTTCAATGGCCTTAATTTTTTTCGGGTTGATTTCAATTCCTCGGTTTGACACCGTAAAACCTAAGAATTTACCCGATCTACCTCCAAAGGCACACTTCTCCGGGTTCAACTTCATGTTGTATTTGCAAAGTATGTCGAAGGTTTCCTGCAAATGCTTCAAATGGTTCTCTATTTCCAGGGACTTAACTAGCATGTCGTCAATATAAACCTCCATTGTTTTACCTATCTGTTCTTCGAACATTTGGTTAACTAGGCGTTGGTAAGTTGCACCGGTGTTTTTTAATCCGAATGGCATTACATTATAGCAATAAGTCCCATATCTGGTTATAAAAGAAGTTTTTTCTTAATCCTCCGAGTTCATCCGAATCTGGTTGTACCCGGAGTAGGCATAAAGAAAACATAACATCTCATGTCCGACCGTCGCATCGATCATTCGATCAATGAGAGGCATAGGGATGAATCCTTGGGCATGCTTTGTTCAAATCTTTATAATCAATGCACATTTTGAATTTATTACCTTTCTTTGGCATGACCACGACATTAGCTAACCAGTCCGGGTATTTAACCTCCTGGATGGAACATATTTTTAAAAAATTTGTTACCTCTTCTTTGACGAAGGCATGCTTCACTTCGACCATCGGTCTCCTTTTTTGTTTCACCGGGGAAATTTTTTTTATTGAGGCTTAACTTATGCATCGTTACCTCCGGTGGTACACCTGTCATGTTTAAATAGGACCATGCAAAACAATCGGCGTTAGCTTGAAGAAATTCAATTAATTTACGCTTGAGCTCCGAGGTTAACCCCGTGCCCAAGTATACCTTTCTGTCCGGCTGGTGCACAAACAAGATAATCTGTTCTAGCTCTTCTATGGTAGACTTGGTTGTGTCCGAATCATCCGGAAGCATGAACGATCTGGGCACACCGAAATCCTCTTCTTCGAAGTTCAGGCTCATCTTTTCATTTTCTTCACTCGAACTGACCGAACCTCCATTCTTTAATTGCTATTTGGTGTCTTTGCCTTTGGTTGGTTCAGCAGCCTTTAGGGACGGTTCCCTTTGAGTGGGGGGGTGCTTCTTCGACTGCGAACATCTCCCTTGCCGCGGGTTGCTCGCCACGGACCGTTTTTATCCCTTCCGAGGTTGGAAATCTCAACATTTGATGTAATGTCGAGGGTACTGCCCTCATGCTATGAATCCACGGTCTGCTGAGCAACGCGTTGTATTTCATCTCGCCCTCGATGACAAAGAACATCGTTTGTTGAATAGTCCCAGCGATGTTTACCAGCAAAGAGATTTCTCCCTTAGTAGTTTCGCTTGCCATGTTGAATCGGCTGAGAGCTCGAGTCACTGGCATAATTTGGTCCAGTAGCCCAAGTTGCTCTACAGCCCTCCATCGGATAACTACCTGGATCAATCACAATACGTTTAACGTGAGATTTAAAAATAAGGATAGAAATTACCAAAGCATCATTATGGGGCTTAAAGATGCCGTCTGCATCCTCATCGTTGAAGGAAATAGATCCTTCGGGTACATAATCCCTGGTCCATTTCTCTCGAACGTACCGAAAATTTGGTCCTTTTCATCATCAGACCTCGTGGCATTTCCATTCCTCTAATTATCATGTTGATCACGTGTTGAGGCTTCATGGGCTCAACTTGTTTGTGATTTTCCCTGCCTTTATAATATCCTTTGGCTCGGTCACTTAAGAATTCGCGAAGGTGACCATTTTTCAATAACCGAGCTACTTCCTCTCTCAGTTTGCGGCAATCCTCTGTCCCATGACCATGAGTGTCGTGATATGAGCTGGGTCGGATCTCAGTGGCCTTGGCCACCTTGCAACCTTAATATGGCCAATGGCCGAGACAAGATCTGTGGCGTTAATGTTGAAGTTGTACTCGGATAACCTCGGGTTGTCCCCATTGTTGGCCGACCCGCTGGCATCATTTCTCAACAGGGTCCTATAAGTTATGTACTAAATCATTTCAACCCTATTAGAATGCTCAGTCAAGCTTGACCGGTCATAAAACTCACTCAGTTCCTACTTTCAAATACAGTAATGACACTTAAGAAATTTTCAGAATTTCAAATTACAAATCAGCTTCCAAACATGACTTAAGGCCATCTTCACAGAGAACTATAAATATATTAACCATAAACTCAAGATGTAAAGGACTTAGTACTAGTTTTGTATCCTATTTTTAGCAATCTAGATAGTAGAGGGACGACAAAACATGATCATTAAACCCAAAGTAAACTCAAAGTGCCCCGTGTTACTGGGTACAACTTTACCATGATCCCTCAAGTCTCTATATCCAGAGGCGAATCCAGGATTTCATGAGGATGGGTTCACCATTGCTTTAGAAAATAATGGCAAAAATTTAAAAAGAGCCCGGGATTGAACCCATGACCTTCAGAATACAAAGATAACCTTTGACCAGTGCTCCAAGACTATTATGACTATTTGTTCACTTAGTTAATATTAGATATATTTTCTAATTATACACATAATACATCGAGATTAGAGAGAACCATGTGTTCACGTGACCCAAAATTTACACACAAATTATCTTATCTTAGTTTGACTTCATTGAACAAAGCTCGCTAATCACAAAAACTCACAAAACGGTCTTATAGAGAACATTAAGAGAGCCTTAGAGTTCACTTCTTTACTTTAGGATTTGAGCAAACAGATTCAATCACAACTACTGGATCGGAATAGAGTTCAACTAAGATGTAAGAGATAGACAAATCAGAACTAGAAAATCCAAAAGGATAAGAGGGAATATTAGACTATCCTTAGGAATAAACATGAGTCAAGTAGGGTCAAAGCAAATCACAAGTGATGGAAAACTCTCATAGAAACAATTACAAGTCTCAAAGGAGGTTCATGCCACTGTCCTAGGTCACAAAGTGATATACTCAAGAGAATTACAGTCAACAAGATAGCATACGCAAGTTGCAGGATCAGTCATAAGAAAATAAAGAAGGAAAGTCATGAAACTATCACTATGCTCAGTTTCCAGAATCCCATTTTAAGGTTAAATTCTAGTTTTTATTAGTGTCAACATGGTTTGGCATACAAGAAGGATATTTAGAACTTATCTGGCCAAGGTAAACTCACAGAATATATCAACAATGACTCAAATGAAGGATTGATACACACACAAGACCTAAAGAGATTCAAATCATTCTAATGGACTAACTAGACAAATTATAGACTTATCCAGTTCCTACTCTTAGACAAATTCTTCTATTTTTTAGAGTCTTTAATCCACATTTAACCATTCTAGTGTTCCTCAAACAAGTATACAAGATCATTTCCACCTCTCAGATGTCTAGCCAAGTTAAAAAAAAAGGGCAAATGCATATCAAATAAGGCAAACAGTCATAAAGACAAGCAAGAAGTCCCTTTCTTATGATCTTAGCATGTCACTTAAGTCAAGTAAAGAAGAATCAGGGATTGAGAAGTCATTCTTTATAGATTTGGAAAGAAAATAATCTCAAAGGAATGAAAACAAGTTCTAGCACACATAATACCAAGCAAGCAGAAGTTTAAATGTCTTTCAAGTTCAAATATGCAGGAATAAAGGTATGAGCATCATATTCGAGGTTTTAAAGTTATTTTCTCAACTTAAATAATCTAGAAGATCATTGAAATTTACACACAAGGCGATTCAAACAAAAAGGTACATAAACAAGTCACTTTTTCCAAAAGATAATAAAGCCTTAAGTTCATTTTTTTCGGTTCTTTTTGATGATCACTTAACCATTTCAGAGATGTTCATATCACTTCAAGATACCATTTAAGCTAGAACTTAACTACTAATTAATGAACACAAGAAATAAGCTTACTTTAAGACTCTAAGCAGCTTTTAGATGATAAACATATGGCAAACATCTATAAAGCAAACCACGTGATCCACACTTTATTAAAGACCGTCCAACAACTAGAAGGTGAACTAAATAACCATAACAGGACTAAGGTTACTCAGGAACTACGGAAACTGCAACAAAATGGTCTCAAAAATGAAAAAATACCCTTCCAGCCTCTTAAGACTAACAAATGAGGCAGTAAACAAGATCCAAAGCAAACACCTGACTCATTTTAACCTAGAAAACCTTAATACTCAAAAGTTAATTACTTTAAAATCTTTTCTTTTTGACCTTCATTATATCCCCATTATATCATGATAGCCTTGATATTTTAATGAAACAGTAACTAAACAAGGCTTGTATCAAAATAAACTTAAAACCTCATATAAATAGATACAACTTCTAAGTTCTTCAAATAGAATCTTAAAGTATCTTTGAAATCAAACATAGGCAGACAATACACCAAACAAGTTGAAATAGGAAATAAAGAAAGGCTAGAATAGGATAATACCTTTTTATGGGGCAACCAAAAGATCAAATAGGAGAGACTGTATCACAACTTCAAAGACCAACACTTAAGATTCTTGGAAATCAACCTTGTTTTGAATTTTCTTATATATATGGGAGTATATTTTGAATAGTATATATATAAAAGTATATATTAGTATTGTTCTTCTTTTGATTATAGTGATACATCGGTAGGTTTTTCTTTGTATATAGGTTGTATATCTAGGAGTATATAAGGGATGAAAGATATATATGATTCTTTACTATTTAGGATTTTCTGTTTTTCCCAAAAAAAAAAGAGAGAGAGAGAACCCCTCTCTAATGGCTATCTCTTTCTATTTATAGGAGTAGCCAAATAAGTTTTAGGGAAAATCATGGGAAAAAGCCCATCTCAACAAATTTCCCCCCATTTCAACCTAATTCGAAAAACAAATTTAAATTTTCAATAATAACTCAGCAAATTCCTCAACAAGTTGTACTGATTGTACTACTACCAATCATAAAACAGCACATATCACAAAATATAACAAATTTATATCCTAAAATTCAAATAAAAATAAATCAGCAAAATACTAGGATAGTACACTTAGTCACCAATAGGACAAAAAAAACCAGTACATCCAACGTATACATTGTACAAATAGGATAGAAATCCTAAAATAGTACCCGAATTATACAAAGTCTTTTGGGAAATTACCCTAGGTCCTCTGTTTATAGTACGTGATGCACAAATTGCCTAGGAACTCTTGGTTCCGCCCATGGCAACCACACACTCGAGAGAATCCGAGCAACATCCTAAAAAATTAATCGATTGGTAATTAAAACTTCGAGCCCAAATTAAACCTGGGAATGATGATAAGACAAGACAAAAGGTAAAAACCCTCAAAAATTCGATGAGAATCAGCCATGAAACACCGCTGATTTTAATTGCTAAATAAACCCTAGGAATCGCCATTATTGCCTGAGAGGGAAGAATGGGAGTCGGGGTGGGGAAAATGAGCGTTGGGGGGGGGTGTGTGGAATGTTTATTTTAATAAACTTCCACCCCCATTTTTTTAAAAGTCCCCCCCCCCCCTTTAGTTTTTAAAAGGTTTAATTCGATCCCCCTCCATTTTAAATCAAAATAAAACTAAGTATTAAAATACGCACATAACTTATGTGAAAATAGTTATTTAGGCAGATTAAAATTTAAAACTCGTAGATTTAAATTTAAGCTTTAAAACAAGCCTAATATTGATATAGTTCCAGGGAATATTTAAGAATGTGAAAAATGCGGTAAAAAATAAGTCGTAATTCATACGTCGTCTTAATTAATAATTTTCCCGAGCTAGATGGAGCGGGATACGTATTTTCTTTTTGAATTATATTTATGAAAGTAAATAACTCATAATTTCTTGTAATTGTTAATTTTTTAGGAAAATAATAATTAAACGTCAATTTTTGCAATTTTCTCTGAAATTTTTTTTTAAATTTTTTAAGGGAATCCTTAAGTCTTGGACTCAAAAATTTAAAAATTAAAATAAATTTTTATGAGGTAAAAATTAGGTGTCAACAATTGCCCCTTCGAAGTTCAAGGATGGCAAGGCATTTCTTGAGCTACGAATTTGACAAACCTAATTTTTATCGAATAATAGAAATTACAGCCCTTTTTGCGCAATATTTCGAAAGTATGGCCGAACCCCAATTTCTGAGCTTCCTACATATCTCAGGCTAAATAAGAATTCAGGTCGTTTGTAGTTCTGACTCAATGAGGACTATGAAACAAAGAGTTTTCTTTAAACTATCTCGAGGTGCCTTGAGATAATTATAGGAATATGGCCGATCCTCGAAACTTGAGTAGCCTACATATCCCTGGCTTTGGGAATCAGGCCAATTGTAGTTCGACTCGATAGTCTAAAAAGGAATATCCCTTTATGTGGGAATCCCTTTGGCTATTTCCGGTTGAAAAATCCGAACCGGAGGCGGATTTTGGAAAGGATTTATTAGTGTTGATGCTTGAAGTGATCTCCAATCCCTGGTGTAGAAAGTGTGACTCTCGTACACGGTTTTTGACCGATTTTGCCCAAGAAAAGTTCCACGTATGCTCCGCATGTTTTGAATCCGGCTTTTGCTTCCATCTTCGGTAGCTTCTAGCTCGTTTCCAAATGCTGAGTCCTGCGTGTTAGTCTTTTGAAAATTTTGATTTTAATGTAGTCATACCTGAGTGGCATTTTTCCATTTTGTTGATATTGAAGTCATCCTCCAATATTTTGCCCGTCTTTTCGTAAATGCTTGTCCGTCTTTCCTTCTTTTTCCAGTGAGTGCGTGTTTTTCGTGTAATTTTTTTGAAAAAAAATGATCTACTCTGGATAATAATCACGATACTTTGACCGGCTCTTTTTCCGTCATTTTCAGATGTTTTCGTTGTTCAATGATAACTTCCGTTGGGAGCTAGGTCAGGCTATACCGCATTTTTTGTGAAACCTACACACCCAAGTCCGGTTGTCATTTTCGTAAGCAAGATGCTACTAATGAAAATCATGTTTTCAAGTGCGGGGTCATTTTTGTTTCTTATGACATCCGCCACCCCTGAAAATTTGGACTCACATCATTTTCACATATTGCGGTGACTGTCGCAAATCTGGTGTCGACTGTATCGTTATCCTCATACGAAGCTTGCGGTATACTAGTTCGGGACTACATCACTTATAGTCAAAAATACCCAAATGTAGACTGCACATCAGAGTGCAGTATCATATTCCTTTCATGATGACTACTAACCTTGTGTCGAGAATTACAACATTTAGTCGAATATTTAAGTTAACTACGCATATTCAAGTGCGAAGCCTTTTCTCATGACTATCACTATCACGAACCATGATTATGTTAACTTGAAATAAAGCGCGATAGCGACCGCAAATCTTGATGTAGGAATCACATTCGTATTTCAACGATTGTGGACATCAACCTCGGAATTATGCTACCTATTTTTGGCTATATATATGGATGACGACTCAGCCCCTTCGGCATGTAGTCGTTTAATCCATATCATCATCTTGAGGAATAAATCTTACCTCGGTGGCAAGACTGACACCTTCCTTTTTTGACTCTGGGGAAGAATACCCACCCGTCGACAGGGTTCACATCTTCCAAAAGGACTTGACTTGTTGTGAATACGGCATTTCAATATCGATATCAACGCCTCATTTTAGATTTTTATGACGTCCATTCAGTCAATGTATCAATATATATATGACGTCTAGGCGGGGTCTTAATACCTTAACAAATATTTGTTTTTTAGTGGAGCCCGGCTTTTGGTACCGTGATTATATCTTTCGGTAGTCTTTAAAGATTTTTCTTTTTTTGTAAAAATCTTTGTGCTCTGCAAAACGAACAAACTTGTCAGCATAAAGCAAACTTTACTTAGGGAGGGCTTCGCAATACTATTTTGTATATTCTTAGATAGTGACTATTCCTTGAAGCTTCTTCTTCACTTGGCTTGTTGTCGAAAAAATCTTGTTTTAACATTTAGTAAACGAGTTAGTGTAAAACCATCCATGCTTGTTTGTTCATCCACAAAAAATTTGTTGGTTTCCTATATGGTCGACCGATCCAAACCGCGCATGGACTTCTTCCGTTCACATTTTGGCAGGACAGGATGCTCATTTTCCTTAAAATCTTTTATTCTCCAGCAAAAAAAAAATTAAAAAAGCGACGATTTTTGAAAATATATGTATATTTTGGTAGATTATATACGTTTCGAAAATGATATATTTAACACACGCCTTTTTAATGTCATGACATTAGTTACTCGAACAAGCTCTCCTGTCTATTCTTCTTCTTCTTGATCTCGAATTGTGAAATTTTTGAATCCCTTTCGAAAATTTTGCCCCAGTTTGCATACATCTTTGTACCGACTCGAATTTTGCTATATCAAAGGAATTTTTGAGACCCTCTCAAAAATTCTGCCCCAGTGTAAGTGTGTACTTGTCAATTCTTGATTTTACCATGCTAGAGGAATTTTTGAGATCCTTCTCAAACTTGTTTGTTTGCGTCCCAAAGGTAGAAGTTTTTAATCGATTCGTTCTTTGACCTTCTGCTTGGATGGGCTTAAAATAAGTCCGACTTATAAGGGAAAAGATAAGCCAAAAAAAAATAAGTTGGGGTAGGCTAACTTATTTTTATTTTAGTCTTTATATCGCTATTTTAGGTAATCTAATACATTTCAAAAATAATTATTTTTTTTGCTTATTTTATGCACAAAATGACTTTTTCGCTTCAGCCAAACACTCAAAAAAGTTGAAAACAGCTTATAAGCAACTTATAAGCCAATCCAAACGGGCTCCTAATATATTTAAAGAATTTTTGAGGTCCTCTTAAAAATTCGGCCCCAGTTGCCTTGTGAAGTTACCTTTATCTTTCTCTCGCTAAAACATTTCTGAGGTTTCCTAAGGTTTATTGGGAATTTAGTTTGGAATGACCGAGCTCGGGAGAGCGCCTATGTATCCTATTTCGGGAATCAGGTCGAAAAGTAGTTCGGGGTAAATATATTGGAATTTTTTTGTGAGACCGAACACAAAAGAGAGCCTACGTATCCCAGAATGGGAATCAGGTCATAACCTAGTTCAACATACATAATTTGGATTTTTGGGTTAAATCGACCGAGCTTGGAAAAGCACCTACGTATCCCCTCATAACTCATAAGTATAGGGAATCAAGTCCTCGCGTAGTTCGTACATAATTTGGATTTGGTTTTTTCTAAAAAAATGCAAAATTACAAGCAAAGGAAATACAATTAAAGTAACATAAACTATAGAAAGTCTGAATCTTCGTAACCGTCTTCTTTTCACAAGTAATATCTCTTGATGGAATCATTTATTGCCCTTGGCCACACTTGACCATCCATCCCAGCAAGTACCACGGCTCCTCTCGACAGTACTTTTTGCACCATATAGGGCCCTTATTAGTTTGGTGTAAACTTTCCTTTGTATTCTTCTTGGTTTAGGAATATTCGTTTGAGCACCAATTGCCCAATTTGAAATACTCTAGTTCTCACATGCTTGTTTAAAGCACGCACCATTCTTTATTGGTACAATTGACCATGACAAACAACAATCATTCGCTTTTCATCTATCAAGCCAGTTGTTCATACCTCTTACGGATCCATTCTGCATCATCCAACTCAGCTTCTTGTATTATTCGAATTGAAGGGATTTCCACTTCGGCTAGTATTACTTCTTCAGTGCCATACACCAACAGGTACGGAGTGGCCCCAATTGAAGTTCTGGCAGTAGTGCGATATCCCAACAATGCATAAAGTAGTTGTTCATGCTAGTCTTTGTAGTTATCAATCATCTTTCTGAGGATCTTCTCGATGTTTTTATTGGCGGCTTCTACAGCCCCATTCATTTGTGGCCGGTATGCGGTTGAATTCCGGTGAGAGATTTGGCGCACACATTTCCTTCATCAAGTGGCTGTTCAAGTTAGCCCCATTGTCTGTTATGATTGATTCTGGGATACCAAATCGGCATATGATGTTGTTGCGCACAAAATCCGTGGCTACTTTCTTTGTTACTGATGAATAAGATGTTGCTTCCACCCACTTGGTGAAGTAGTCTATGGCGACAAAAATGAAGCGGTGTTTGTTTGACGCAGCTGGCTCAATTGGTCCTATGACATCCATGCCCCAAGCGGCGAATGGCCAAGGTGACGTCATAGTATTCAGCTCTGTCAGAGGAACCTTTATCAAGCCTCCATGAATCTGACACTTGTGGCATTTCTGGACGAATTTGCTACAATCGTTCTCCATGGTCATCCAGTAATAACATGTTTTTAAAATTTTCTTTGCTAGCACGAACCCATTGATGTGAGGCCCACAGGATCTAGTATGCACTTCTTCAATCAATCTTGTAGCTTTGACAGAGTCAAAACATCTAAGCAATCTCAAATCCGGGGTTCTTTTGTACAGGAAATTCTTGTTGAGGAAGAAGCCATTCGCTAATTTTCTGATGGTCTTCTTTTGATTGACGGTGATTCCTTTAGGATATTCTCCTTTCTCCAAGTACATTTTAATGTCAATGAACCAGGGTTTTCCATCAGTCTCTGCCTCTACGAAAGCACAATGAGCCGGTCGATCTCTAATTTCAACTTTGACAGGATCGATGCACCTACTGCCAGGATCTTTGAATCGTGGATGCTATTGTTGCCAATACATCAGCAAACTCATTCTGGTTTCTTGGTATATGCTTGAACTCGACTTCTTGGAACTGATCTGCCAATCTTTGCACGAGTCCGACATACGGTATGATTTTCTCATTTTTGGTGGCCCACTCTCCTCGAACTTGATGCATCAACAAATCCAAATCGCCAATTACCTGAAGGTTTTGCACATCTATGTCAAGGGATAAACGTAGAACCAAAATGCATGCTTCGTATTCAACCATGTTGTTGGTGCAACTGAAGCTCAACTTGGCTACCACCGGATAATATTTTCCTAATTCTGAAACCAAAATGGCTCCAATTCCTGATCCTTTAAAATTGACCGCTCCATCAAAGTATTCTTTCCATCCTAATTCATCTTGATTTTCTTCGCCCTCAATTGTCATTATTTCTTCATTTGGGAAGTAATTCCAAAGAGGTACGGAATTGTCATCTACCGGGCTTCCGGCCAGTAGCTCTGCTAATACTTGCCCTTTAACTATTTTCTGTGTGACGTATTGAATGTCGAACTCACTTAATAACATTTTCCATTTGGCCAACTTCCCTATAGGCATAGGATGGCGAAAGATGTACCTTAGGGGGTCCATTCTTGAGATCAAATGAGTCGTGTATCTTTGCCATATAATGCCTTAACCCGAGACACCCAGTAGAGCGCAACACGTCTTTTCCACCAAGGAATATCTGGATTCGCAGGGTATGAACTTCTTACAATTGTAATAGATAACCCTCTCTTTCTTGCCTGTTTCGTCATTTTGTGCCAATATGCACCCAAAAGCATTTTCCGATACTGACAGGTATAGCAGCAAAGGACTTCCCGACCTTGGCAGGACTAAAACGGGCGAATTTGACAGGTATCTCTTAATTGTGTCAAAGGCTTTCTGACAGTCTTTTGTCCATTTAGTTGGAGTATCTTTCTTGAGGAGTTTGAGGATTGGTTCTATGATTACTGGGACTGGGTGATGAAGCGTCCAATGTAATTCAACCTTCCTAAGAAACTCATGACCTCTTTCTTCGTTCTTGGCGGTGGGAGTTCTTGGATTGCTTTGATCTTTGTGGGATCTAACTCAATACCACGACGACTGACTACGAATCCTAGTAATTTTCCAGCAGGCACTCCAAATGCACATTTTACAGGATTCAACTTTAAATCGTACTTGCGGAGTCTGTCAAAGAATCTTCTTAAGTGCTCAAGATGATCCTCACCCACTCGGGATTTGATGACGACGTCATCCACATACACCTCAATCTCTCTATGCATCATATCATGAAAAATAGCGGTCATCGCCCTCATGTAAGTAGCGTCGGCATTCTTGAGCCGGAAGGTCATTACCCAGTAATGATACAACCCCCACAGTCTGATGAATACCGTCTTTTGAGCGTCTTCTTCATCCATGAGTATCTGATGATAGCCCGGGTAATAATCCACAAAAGATTGCACCTCATGCTTGGCGCAGTTATCAATGAGTATGTGAATGTTCGGAAGTGGGAAATTATCCTTTGGGCTAGTGCGGTTAAGATCACGGTAGTCCACACAAATCCTTATTTTCCCATCTTTCTTTGGTACTGGGACTATGTTGGCTAACCATGTCGGGTACGGTGTCACCTCAATAACTCCCGACTGAATCTGTTTTTCTACTTCTTCTTTAATTCGAATGCTGACATCAGGCTTTGGCTGCCTGATTTTCTATTTTACAGGGGCAAATCCTTCAAGGATTGGCGACAATGTTCGTACTCAGACCCAGCATATCGGCATAGGACCAAGCGAAAACATCTTCATATTCTTTCAACAAACTCCGATACCCTTCTTTCTCAGCTTCTGTCAAATGCACACTTATTCTAGTTTCCCGAACCAACTCTTTATTTCCTAGATTAACTGCCTCTGTTTCCTCTAGGTTTGGCGTTGGTCTGTTCTCATATTCCTCTTCGATATCCATCAACCCTTCTGACTCAGTTATCTCTTCTTCTTGATCGTCGTCGTTTTTACTTATTTCGTAACATGTCATGACATTATTTGTGGCCTTTGTATTATTACTGTAAAACAAAATAACACGGTTATTAATCATGTAAAAGCAATTTTAATTACGTATTTATATATAATCATATATACATATATTTATATAGGTAAAGTAAAGCGATTTTGTCTTATTGTAAACTTTGAGGTGTTTTCATTGAATTTTAAAAAAATGATACAAACTGTGGTCCCAACTCAGAATGGAACATAGAGCCACTTTCGTTAGTTAACAATGTTGCGTCCAAATGCACACGCAAGTGTATGTGGTCGTCCAAGTAATAGAGTGATTATATAAAATCGGATGTCGAACCCACAGAGACTTATGGCCAATATTTCACGAAAATAAACTATTGCTTACTATCTATGCAAGTGAAGAATAAAATTGTTGGTTCTTTTATAACTAAATGCTATAATGTAATTTACTAATAATGTATCCAGAAATTGTGCTTAGAACGAAATGGAGAACTGCTTTTATCAAGATTTATCAAGATTTTAGAAGTATTCCAGGATCGTGGTTGGTTCACCAATCCTATTGAGTCGGTCAAGTATCACACCTTAGCAACTTTGTCCACAATAGCTAATTAACCGGATTATTAATCTCGTAGTATTCTACTCGCCGATTCAAGATAATTCTCCTCCTATATTCCTATGGTATTGACCTATCAAGAATGCAATAAGAGCACGCTATATAATTGATTGCGGTAACTAAGTATATTCCTATCCTAGTCACAAATCCTAGCCCAACTTTAGGGATATTCAGATCACAATCTCATTACTTCTTCTCCAAATTAACAACGTCTTTCCCAAGCACGTATATCAATGAGTAATTGAACTCAACTGTTGCATAGACAATCAAGAACTTAAACACAGAAGTAACGAAGCAATTGCATACGAACAAGCTACTAAGATTGAAATTCTTGTCAAACGTCAATATTCATGGCTACGCCACAACCCCAGAATTTAGTTGTTTAGTTACACATGATTCGATAATGGAAACAAGAATTCATGATTAACATAGGGTTTTGATGTAAAGAAAAATAGTAGAAGAGGAATAAAACCTAGAAAGAATTTCACAAGTCTCAAAATTCGTCCAAGCCGCGTTTCTAATGTTAAAAACGGCTACTTATATGCTAGGGTAAATATGAGATAAGTTGGCCCAATTCCGATCTAAATAGGACAACTGACGCCGCTTGTGTGCTGGCTGTGCGTCGCATGGCCATCGCATGACCTCGTTCATGTTCTTCTTGTGCGGCGCATGACCAACGCATGGTCTGTCTGAGATTCAGGAATGGTGTTTTTTGTCGGCCGTGCGGCGAATGCCGTACGAGACCCTTCGATGGTCATATTTTGCCTTTAAGTGCTAGAACTTCTTCGCAACGTTCAATCGATGTACACGGCCTCGGAATCACTCCAAAATTGCCGAATACTTCGTTGGTCCTTGTTGTACTGTTCATATAAACATACCAACATAAGCTCATATCCAACAATTTGCATTCAAAACTGCGATGAAAGTGCTAAGAAGTAAAGTGTAAATGACACTAAATCAAGATATTTGTGCCAAATATCAAACAACACGTAATAAGAAAACATGAAAAGGCGATAAGCCGGGCCTCAAAGCCCACTTTCGCCTTTTTTTTTTAAAATGAGCATTCTTTCTACTGCAGAGTGAACAATGGGGTAGAAGTCCATCCACTTGTTGTTTCCTCTGGCTCAGCACGAGAAATCTCTAATGCTTCAAAGCATTCTTCAATGATAGCTGCGCATTCCTCTTCCCAAAACAACTTAAACCCTCTTCTGGATCTTTGCTCTTGTGACTCAATGGGCATGCTGTGAAGGACTAGTATAGATGAGGGAACAGGGTTCTCATTTCAACGGGACCTCTCGGCCCATATTCTGCTTCTTCCTCTTCTATCTCACAGGGCTCATATCCAACCCCAAATCGATATTTTCCATTTTTAATACTCACTGGTTCTTTAATTCCCTGTAACTTCTTTCCTAGACCTTTTCCGGGCTTAAACCCACTCCTTATCATAGTCATAGCAACCATTTTGTAGACCGGTGGCATAGGGATATCTTCATCATCTCCCCGACGGTCTACCATGGCTAGCTCAATAGTGTGAAAATCAGCAACAACTGGTGACTTCTCTATGACTGGGACGGAGTTGTCCGGATAGTTGTGAACACTTCATTTATTGTGAATCACGACTTCTTGATCATCCCATATGAATTTAAGAGACTGATGCAACGAAGATGCTACAACTCCAGCGGCATGTAACCAAGGTTGTCCTAATAATAAGTTGCAGCTTGTTTTGATATCCATGATGACGAACTCCACTACGAACTCTGTGGGACCTATTTGTATGTGTAGATCTATTTCTCCAATTGGGTCGCGGTTGTGCCATCATAAGCTTTCACGTTTGTTCAACTATGGCGGATTTCGCCAACATCATACCCGAGTTGTTTCAATGTCGTCACAGGGCATACATTCAACCTAGCCCCTCCATCAATTAGCACTTGAGGGATAATCTTGTCACGACATTTGATTGTTATGTAAAAGGCTTTATTGTAGGACTTACCTTCCCTTGGTAGTTCATCATTAGAAAATGATAGTCTATGCGCTCGTACAACATACCCCATGATCTCGGCTAATGTTTCACTTGTAGTGCCACGCGGGCACTTGGACTTCATCCAAAGCTTTCATCAAGGCCAAGCAATATTGAGACGAACTGCGTAATAATGACATTACTGATATCCTGGCAGGAGTCTTATGCAGGTGCTCAACAATCGAATAATCCTTGACTGGCATTTGCCTCCAAAAGTTTTCAGCTTCGCCTTCAGTGATTGGTCTTTTCTGAGGGTTTTCGTGACGTGGTGCTTCGAGCACAGGTTCTTCTATGTCACAACACCTTACTGACCTGGTCATACCCTGAACCACAGCATCTATCTCTTTTTCTTTATTGACCATTATCTGGTGCGACGATTTGATCCAAAGGGTGCATTCTCAACTGGTCCTGATGTTTTAAGTATGAATAGCTTGTTCTGAATTTAAGCGAATGTTGAGGGATATTTGAGCATGAAAGTCTTTCTTTTGGCTACAGCAGATGTCTCAGATTTCTTTATCAAAGGGCTTAACACTTTTTTTCACTCTCGTAAAGACAACAAGGCCACGGTGTTTTCTAACCCTTCAATAACTGGACAAATTATCGCAGGGATCTCTTTCCATTCATCACCTCTTTCTATCATGTGAATTTGATTCCCTCCATGTCTTGGGAGGGGATTTGTGTCCACATTTGGAGGTGTTGGTTCCAGGATAAGCTCATGATTATCAATCATATCTTGTAGTTTATGCCTTAGGTTTATGCAATATTCGGTGGCATGGCCACCTTGGTTAGAATGATAGGCGCAAGTGAAATTCGGCCTGTACCATCGATCCGTTGGATTAACAGGTTTTGGTGGAACAACGTTCATTCGCCCGGCACCTCTTAGCTTGGCAAATAAACAGGTCCTTGATTCTGGCAAAGGAGTGAATGCTTTCTTAGGTTTATTTTGGGGTGCCTCATAGTTTGCTGGCGGAGGCTGGTTTTGGAAATTTTGGTTTTGTGGAGCTTGGTTATTGGGTGCTGACATTTGATAATTTGGTCATGGAGCTCGGTTGCTAGGTACTGGTATTTGATAATTTGGTTGTGGAGCTTAGTAGCCAGGTTGTGCGTACCACACAGACATTGGGCTATATTGGGGTGAAGTGGTTGTATAGTTGGTTGATAGAGGTGATTGGTAGTTATCTTGATTTTTGTGGGTCATCTCTTTTCCTCAGTTTTTTAGGCTAGTAGTTCTAGAAATATATGCTATGTCTTCTTTCTTCTTTTTGCCACCCGCAGCGCCAGATGCACCTAATCTGTTTAGTACACTAACAATCCTGCAGGTCTTGAGGCCATCTTCGATATCTTCCCCAACGGCGACTAAATCTACAAAGGAGCTCTCTTTCATAGTTATCATTTTGTCAAAACAATCAACTTCTTGGTACTGTATGAATGCGGCTACCAGCTCAGCCTTAGTCATAGGTGGTTGCACATACACTGCCTTATCTCTCCAGTAATTGGCATATTCTCTGTAGGTTTCGGTTGATATCTAACGGATTTTCTCTAATGAGAAGCGATCAGGCACATTTTCCATATTGAAGCGGAACCTTTCCATGAACGAACTTGCCATCTCTTCCCATGGCTTCCATCGACTGATGTCTTGAGAGATAAACCATTATGTGGCTGTTCCGGATAGACTTCGACTGAATAACCTCATGAGCAAAGCTTCATTTCCACCATTTCCGACCAACTGGTTGCAATAAGCTCTTAAGTGGGCTCTGGGATTGCTCGACCCATTAAAGTGGTCAAAATTGGGAATCTTGAAGCCTTCTGGTAGACCCAGGTCTGGATGTATGCACAAATCAGAGTATCTTAGCCTCTCTTTCTTTTAGAGCCATGTTCTAGTTCAGCAATTTTCTTCCCTATCTCCTTTTTGATTTTGTCTATTCTTGCTTCAAAGAACATTTCTATGTTCTCCAGTCCTGGCGAGGAGTCAATATGGGTGACATGATCTTGAAAAGTGACATTTGGCTGTACGGGATGGATCACAGGAACTCCTGTTGCCCGAGGGGCTTAATAAGCATTTGTGTTTGTAGCGTGAGCGGGTGTTTGAAAAGCTAGTGTTTGGTGGGAGGAATTCCCCACATGGGTGGTGTTTCGGCGCAGTGGAGTTTGAAAAGTAGCCCCTATCTGGGTTTGTAGGAAATGATCAGGAATTGGTAAGTCCAAATTTGGGAAAGTAGCTAGAGGTCTTCTAGCCTCAGCATTAGTAGCATTTTCCTTTTCGGCCCACAAGCGGGTTGCTTCTTCTCTAGCTTCAGCCAACTGCCTCACCAGCAGATTAACAACCTCTTCCAAAGGCATTCCAGCTATGTCAGATGTTGGAGTACCCTCGACTAAAGCAGTTTTGTTTGGTGGCGAAGTTTCAGGCATGTTTTTTTCTTGAGGATTTAAGAACACTGCAGCAGCTTTTGATTGGTTAACCGGTGCCAGCGAATCGACCCCTGTCGGTAAGAGAAAACAACTCAAAAGCTCCCAAGTTAGCGTTAGGTTTAAGCACGAAATGCAAGATATCACGTTGTTTGCAGTTTATAGCACATAGATTCATATATTTTATTTCAGCTATTGACTAATTCACATTCCAAGGGTATTTTGGTCTTTTTGTGTTTTGGGGAATATTGATTTTTGGTAAGTGGTCTTTATGGTTGATTTGCTTCTACCCATCCTGTACTAAAAGGGATTTTTAATTTTTATTATAAAAGGACCAAGTCTTAAATAGACTACCTTTGTATCCCACCAAAGGGAAATCAGGTCGATCCGTAATTCAGGCATACACAGAAAAGGTTTTTTCCTATGCTACCCGAAACTTAGTTTTTCTACCCTCACGTGCCTTAAGTAGGCTTCCCACTATCCCCAACGAGCGTCAGGTCGGCGTGATTCCTTTACATAAAAAAGGAAAGGGATATTCTATCTTATTGAAAGCAGTAAAGAAAAACTTATGTTTTCTACCCAACCATACTAAGCTGGTCTTCATCATCTTCTTTATCTTCATCTTCTTTATCTTTATCTTCATCTTCTATCCTTGTCTTTCCAGGACAATCCAAACATGGCCTTCATTCACGAGCCGTTCTAGTTCAAGCTTGAAATCCACACATTCTTTAATGTCGTGGCCAGGGCAGCCATGATGATACACGTAAACCCTTTCTCTTAAAGACCCTGGGCGACCCTGATAGGTTTGTGCCACCGCTCTTACCTTCTTTACACTACATAGTAGGGAGTGAATCCTAGCGTATGACTCTTCGAATTTGGAAAAGTCGTTTCTCCAGAACCTAACCTTTGATATCCTTTCTAGATGATTTCTTCCTTGGTCATGAGTCAGGAAAGAATGGGGCCCCACAGTTAGCTAATTTTCCCTTGGTCAATCCATTGGATAAGCTTCCTTTCCAATGCTCTACACTCATTGGCTGTATGACCTAACTAACTTCGGTGGTAGAGGCATTCTATAAATCATAGAAGGAGCACATGGTGGCAACAGATTTGGGCTTTGCGCGTATACTCCAAAGCTCCCCAAGGTCTCTAAGAGTTCTTGTTTGGACAACTCTACTGGCGTACCCCAATTGTGTGATCTTGTGCCCTTAAGAACAATTGTGCACGAAACTGGAGGTTCCTCGAGCTGAGATTCGCGCGGGTCTCCATAGACTTTCAGATTGGGGATAAGTAGTTCATCATTTCCATATGGTATGGGATCAAGCCCTTCTTGTTGACCGAGCGGGACATAACTCCCAAGTGGTGCTTCAGGTGCCCTTCCCGGTTTTAGCCGCTTGGCAGGGCGTTGCTTAGTTAGTTCCTCAACATAAGCTAGGAGGGTTTCAGCTTCTTTCATTTTCTCATTGGCTGCCTTAGTGGTCTGTATAGCCTCTTTCATTCTAGCAGTGGCTAGGGTCATTCTATCGTCCCATTGTCGATTTTTCTCACTTGTCGCTTCCATGTTCTCATCATCACTGACTAGGTTGACGTAAGGAGAAGTTGCACTCATGCTGTCTAGAGTCTCCATTTCCTATTAGCAAATCAACCTTTTAAAAGTGGAGCTAATTTTGGTTTTAGGGGTTGTTTTTTCTTGGTTTTTCTTTTGGGTAGTGATCGGAATATGGACCAATCAAGAGTTTCGACAAAATATATGATTTTCACACAATAGTTATATCAAATAAGCATTTAGACAATATATAATTCGCTTTGTTATACCTCGTTGCTCTGAGGCTACTAGCGTATGAAGGAGAAGTGTGCCATTTGTAAAATAAATGTATTGTTCCCAAAAAATAAAAATCCCGGTGCTTCTCATTAATAGTATTTTCGCAAGTGGGATTACAAGGCTTTTAAAGTAAATGCAATAATCAGAAAAAATCCACTCCACGGACAGAAATCTGCTCTCTATCATCTCGTGCCTTCTTAGCCCTTCGAATGGCGGTCTGAATGGCTACATGGGCTGGCATTAATGTTGTCCCGATCCACTGACCCCTCTGATCGTTAGGCAATGACGTCCCTGTATCCATGGCGCTCTTCTGACAAAAGTGTCGAGCCACTCCAAACTCTCCAATGAGGCATCTGCCTCGTCTGTCAAACTCTTGATTATCTCTTGTTCATATTCTCTCTTTGCTTGATGATCTACTTCTCTTCCTTTCATTCGTCGTTTCATTCTTTTAACCTGGATTTCATTCGCAGCTTCCCTATCCCCAGGAAATTTGTACAAATACGGCCCTGGAGTAGCAGTACCAGCTAGCTCAGCCTTAAGCCACTCGTAGTAATTTTCATCATGACTTGAATTGTTTGGATTCTCATCCAACTTATCTTCCCTTATCATATTCTTCCAGTCTTTCTGGACATCTTTTATACCTTCGATACAACCTTCTTCATAATCTCGTACAAACTCTCCCATATTACACATATTAGGAATGACATGTCTCATACCAAACTGTCTATGTACTCTCAATGGTGTGAGGGTCTGATCCCCCTAACGCCCATAAACGGTAAATATGGACACCTACGGCTCTTAACATAAACGGTCTTGGAGTGAAAATCAGGTACCCTCCACTTGATATGTTCTTCTCTCAGTCTGGAAAAGATGTGAGTCCATCCTCTTTTATCTTGAACCTCACAAGATATAGCGGCGACTCGCAAATCATCCTCTCTTAAGGCCGGATCTCGGCGGGTGGATATACCGCTTTTGTCCAAATGCTTAAGTATCCACCATTGGACTAAGAGATTGCAACCCTGGAAATAATAATAATGGTTGAGGTACTTTCCCAGAGCTCGGTATATATCTGATAAGATAATAGTATGATGTCGAAATATTTGGTAAGCCCATTCGTTGTAACTCCCCTAAGAACAGCATGGGAAACAAAGACTACTCGGGTGTCAATAGCTAGGGAGACATTTAGTGGAAATACCATGGTTCCCAGTAGGCAGTAATAAAAGCTAGTGTTTAGTTAGCTTCCCAGGACTGGAGTGAGAAAAACACAAGGATGTGGTTTTCGTACCCCTGTTTTGATGAATACCTCCCATATAACTCTCTGAAGGCTATAGTTGGGTCCCTGTGCCTAATCAGCTTTGTTAATAGTAAATATGTCCTTGATTTCTTTTGGGATAGGTTTGTGAGGGATAAGGATATTTTGAGCTAATTTTGTTTTGAATCTGTTAGCACTTCGTACGCTTTCTAAAACATCTCTAATCTCCTCTAAAGTGGGAGTCATCTCTATCTCTCCAAATCTGAACACCATTCTGTCGTTGTCCCAATAACTAGTAATAATCTTTAGCAGACCCGGATCCCCAGTCATATCTATCAAAGAAGGTAGATGTCCTATACAACCTTTTATCTCTTTCTTCTGATCATTAGTCAAATCTTCCCATCATATCACTAAACCTGGTGGTGGACCCACAACCATATCAAACTGCTCATCAGGAGACATTTACAAGACAGAACACTGTTAGTTCCCCGCCCCCAGGAACAGTAATTTATTTCACACATGGCATACTAATGCTTCTAAATAGCAAATAGTGGGATACAACGTCTTTAGGTTTTTACACCATCCGAAACACGGAAGGTGTTTTTGTCCGATTCGGAGTCGATATACCCAAACCGGTCTATGGTCAGCATGCGCTATATCAGTAGGGATTTGGTTACTGATGAGTCGTGAAATTACGCGATATTCGACGCTAATTCCTTAAGCTTTTGTGACTCCTTAAGCACTTTTGTTGTTACTTTTTGTGTTTTTATGTTGTTTTGTAGGAAAAGATGCCCGGAGAGCATAAAAGAGCAAAATGGATTAAAATGGACCAAAATGGAACAAAATAGAGCAAAACAAGCCAAGTAGCTGAAAAGAAGTGATCAGAAGAAACCAAGTGAAAAGAAAGTAAAAAAAGAGGCCAATGGACATTTTTGCAAAGCGTCAAATCGGGACAGTTTTGCAAAAACGGGACAGATTTGCAAAACTGAAACTTTGGGGTTTAATTTGTCATTGTTTGGACTTAAAAAATGGGGAAACATAAAAGGAACACTTGGGGGAAAAAGCATTATCTTTGGGACGAGTTTTTGCAAAACATCGTCCAACCGAACAGCTTTGCAAAAACGGGCCGGATCCGCAAAAACGGGCGTTAATTGCAAATCTGAAAATGGGGCATAAAAGAGAGGCTTAGGGCAGCAAAATATTCTCATCTTTGGCAGCTTTGGAGAAAATCCGGGGCACAACACATTTTTGGAGGCTGGGTTCATCACCAACACATTGGAGGAGAAGATTGGAGGCACTTCAAAGAGATATTTCTAATTCCTTTCTTCAACTCCTTGTTTTGTATTGAATATTTATGTGTTTGGTATTTATATTCCATTACTTGAATATTGTTTATGGAAGTATACATTGTTTAAGTTTAGATTGAATCTCTTGTTTTGCTTATGTGTTGAATGATTTTACTCCCAAATGAAGTGGGTTATTGTTGTTTTAATTAATCTTGTTCTTGAATGATTCTTAAGGGAGTAGCTAACCCTAAGACTTGCCCATTTATTTCGGTTTAAACTTGGAAGAGGCAAACTCGGGATTGGGAAAGATTAATTAACAAGAATTTGGGGCGTTAACCCTCATCTAATGGAATTCGACCTAGAATAGGCGAAACCACTTGTAGCCATATTCGGGTGTTCTTAATGCTCCTAATTGCTTTAGGGATATTCAATTAGGTAGTCTAGTTAGTCTTCGGAAGAAGCTAATTTAGAGTCATTATCCGAGGCTAAGCAACATAAACTCACTATTATTTGTAAATCATGAAGTACATTGGATCGTTACTTGAGCGTAGTTTCCCTTGTATCCATGCTTGTGGCCATTGATCATTTTACTTGCTTTCTAGGTTAGTTTACATGTTTGCATTAGTTATAATTCTCTTCTCAAACCAAAACATATCCATTGTTTGGCTTTAGCTTAGTTGGTGAAAATTTCATACTTTTCCTAATCGCCTATATATTGTTCTCTGTGGGATTCGACCCCGACTCATAGTTGGGTAAATTATATTTGCATACGACCGTACTCATTCTAATTAATAGAGTGAATTTGGACGTTATCAAAAATGGTTACGCTCTACGCTAATTATTCTAGAGTGATTTTTCAAGCGAATAACACAGGTTACCCAAGCGGACAAGCTGGCGGTGGGCTCTCTAAGGCTGTGGGATGACCGCATGCCTACTCGATCTTAGAGACCTCCAAAGAATATATCAAAAGGTTTTTTAGTGAAGGTATGACCGCAACTCATCCCACGTCGTCACCCTTAGAAGAAATGTAAAATAAATGTCAGGAGTGGCGGAGTATGCATGCATGAATGACAGTTATATTTCGCGCAAATTTAAACACATAAACAATTTATATCACTTTAAACAAATTATATCATACAAACACACAAATTATTGAAACCCTTATGGTTAGAGCCTTAAATTGTCCCCAGCAGAGTCGCTATCTGTATTTTTATTTTTTTCGATTCCTATTTGCACTTGCCTCATCTAAAAAAGAAAGTGTCCCGGGGAAGTACGATTGTCAATTGTACCGAGAAAAAGAAAAAATACACTTCTACATAGATGGTGCTCTAAATGGACTTATTTTAGAGTCGCCACCTAATTTTTCGGAAATTAGGAAAACCAGTTCGAAATGGGTTCATTCAAAACGGTTAAATTTTAAAAGAATCCTAATCTAACCAAAGTATGGGTAAGGGTTCTGGTAATCCCCCGGGGAAGGTGTTAGGCACCCCAGTATTAAGGACCAGTATAATACAGTTGACCTACGGGTTCTAATAGTATGCCTTTGTAGATATAAATTATTTAGGGTATAAAAAATTATTTCGGCTTATGTTTCTGCAACAAAAGATTTTAGTCATTCATGAAATATACCATGTTTTAAGAAACAAAAGTGGTAAAATTTTACCCAAAATTGGGTGTTTAGGGTATCGGACTAGAACACTTAGGCTAATACCTGAAGACTCTTAACCTAAGTAGGACTCTACGTAAGTCTACCCAAAAATAGTTTTGAAAAAATATTTTTTAGTATAACAAATAGTTTTTTAGGAAAATAATTTTAGGCATACTATTATAATCCGTATATTAATCGTATTCGACATATATAGTCCATTTTTATTCTATTTTTTGGCCAAGTTTTAGTCAAGTATTATTTTTTTCAGTCTAAGTCTAAATAGCTACAATTAGTCCCACAAGTTTTGAATATTAGTCCAAATCAGTCCACACGTCCAAGTCCACATGTTTCATAAATGTTCAAATCAGTCCCAAATTTCATAAATGTCGACAGTTTTACCCTTTTTAAATCAAATCAGTCCCAATTTGCATTAATGCCTTAGAACTAGTCTTAAATTTGTAGTAAATTCATTTTGGCGACTTTAAAATACGACAATCTCATAAGGGTTCCAATTGGCACAATAATTATGCATGAAACAATTTAAAGTACATAATTTAAAATAGAGATAGAGAGATTGGGCCAATCAAGCCCAAAAAGAAGGTATTTATGTAATCGGTTTCATCTTAAATCCAACGTATGCTCCATTTTACTCCGAGGAAAAGATTGAATCTATCTAGATACGTCAGTGGGCCCCTTGGGACCCATCAACGGGTTTGAATGGACAAAGATACAAACATGTATGCATGGTAATAGTATATATCCATGAATTAAACTAAGTACAAAAAATGGAAATTACGATAATTATTACACAAGCAAAAAAATAAATTACAATTTATTTGGACTGACCCACTTAACAATTCAATGACGGTAAATGAAAAAATGGTCCAAATGGGAAATAAGCCCAAAGCAACAGTAATGATAAGCCTAGTATAGTAACACAAGTGACAGGCCCAAATAACGAGCCCAGGTCCTTATTTTCATGAAAATTTTCTAAGTGTCAAAGAGTAGTATGCAAGGTATACCACTTGATACACTATTCCATTTTTTAGAACTTTCTAAGTGTTAGGGCTGTGATATACCTATATATGGAGAGCAAAACCCCTTTGGGAGGCATACCCTCCATATACCATATATGTTCCCCATATCCTTCCTTCAAATAACTCATCAAAACTACCCAGAAACAACATCAAAACTCCCGAGAAAATACTCAAAAACCCAAAGAATGGCACACACTAACAGTAAGCAAATTTACCTTCTCAAATGGCAAGTTTTAGGCAAGTAAATCAAGCAATGTTTTAGTAAAACAAATAACAAAAGATCTATGGTTTAAGCTAAGCAAATCAGCATCCCAAAACTCAATTCATCAGGCAGTTTCTAAGTCAAGAAGCTTAGGATTAATCTAGTCTAGAATGAGAGCAACTCTTAGTTAAAAAAAATAAAAAATAAAAAGAGATTTTCAAAAATTCCAGTTTGAGGGGATTAATACAATGCTTCCATGAGCATAGTTGCAAACAAATATTTTTAGTTTACCTTTTCAACCTTTCCAGTTCAAATATCAAATCTTCATTCTTAGTTATATTCAGAGATACCAATAGGTTAAAATAATGCACACAGAGTCCCTAAGCACAGGTTAAGTCAAGCTAAAACAAACCCAAGGTTTCCAGCTTTGTAAAGTATTCATAGATTCTAAGTGTCACAACAAAAGAAATAGCCAACCATGGAGAAGTGAGGCAAGTAAGCACACAAATGGTTTAAATAGTTCACACACTGAATCTCTTCTTCTTTTTCAAGTCAGTTTTAACTTTTTTTAAAAAGAACCAAATGTAATGTATTTTTCAAAGCAAATAGAGACACCTTATGGTGTTATGCAAGGAAGGATCTAAATGAATGGAAAGTTGAACCTTCACAGAGTTCCCTAAACACTATATGTTGTACCAAGTACATTTTTTGTCCAGAACCAGTTTATTAATCAAGTCTTAATCACTATTAAGGGAACTTCATCTAAATATAGGGTCAAAAACAAGCAATCAAGTGAACCAAAGCACACACTTTCACAAAAGGTTTAAAGCTACTTTTACAGTTTTAGTAGTCCATTAATTAAGCAAGCTTAGTGATCAATGATAGGCAAAACAAAATTCATAATTCCAACTTCAATAGCTCATTCAAGTTGCATTACAACACTTAACAAGAATCACAAAGATCAGTCTTGACACAGGAGAATTTCACCCAGTTTCAAATTTTTAGACTTGGGAAAATAAGCAAAATTGCAATCCATAACACAATCCCCAACCTTTAAGTCAAACAGGTTTGTTTCTTACAATTTTAGTCAATTTTAGCAAATAGCAAACTCAGTTTTTCTCTAGAACAACCAAATGGATTCAAGGCAGTGCCAAGCTTCAAGATAGCACATAGCCACAATTTATCCCTTCAAGGGCAAAAATAGGTTCCTTTCTATCCCTATATGCCTTAGATGATTCAGAACAGGAATAAGTGTCAAAATAAAAGGGAATTTCTAATCTTTTTTGTTATTTCTACTCCTAAGACTTCAAATAGGTACATATAAGCATTTAAGAACTGATTAGGCTTCATTTTAACAAAACAAGTTCCCATTTTAGCTGCTATATTAACAATCTGTAATCTCAGGGTCCTATAAGTTATGTACTAAATCATTTCAACCCTTTTATGACGCTCAGTCAAGCTTGATGGGTCATAAAACTCATTCAGTTCCTACTTTCAAAAATAGTAATGACACTTAAGCAATTTTCAGAATTTCAAATTACAAATCAGCTTCCAAACATGACTTAAGGCCATCTTCACAGAGAACTGTAAACACGACGACGACATACCCAGTGAGTCCCACAATGTGGGGTCTGGAGAGGGTAGATTGTACGCAGACCTTACCCCTACCTTAGGTAGGGAGGCTGTTTCTGGAAGACCCTCGACCCAAGAAAAAGCATAGAAAAGGTTAGATACGGGTAAAAAATTCAAAGCAATTATGAAAATAAAAATAACGAAAGTGAATAAGCCATGATAAACCATTTTGTGCAAACAGATACTCGCCGAAATTAAGGGACAAGAAACTAAAGATCAATGCACTCGCAAGAAAGGATAAACGCGACTACCTACTAGCCTTCTACCCTGATCTGAGTCCTCCATATCTTCCTATCTAAGGTCATGTCCTCGGTAAGCTGAAGATGCACCATGTCCTGTCTAATCATCTTTCCCCAATACATCTTTGGCCTACCTCTACCTCTTCTGAAATCGTCCATAGCCAGCCTCTCGCACCTCCGCACTGGGGCATTTGTGTCTCTCCGCATCACATGCCCAAACCATCTCAGCCTCGCTTCCTGCATCTTGTCCTCCACCGAGGCTACTCCTACCTTGTCTCGGATAACTTCATTTCTAATCCTATCTCTCATAGTGTTCCCACACATCCATCGCAGCGTTCTCATTTTCGCTACTTTCATCTTCTGAACGTGAGACTTCTTGACTAGCCAACACTCCGCCCCATACAATATAGTCGGCCTAACCACCACTTTGTAGAATTTTACTTTGAGTTTTGGTAGCACCTTCTTGTCACACAACACTCTGGAGGCAAGCTTCCATTTCATCCACCCTGCACCAATACGGTGTGTGATGCCATCATCAATCTCCCCATTTCCTTTTATAATAGACCTAAGATACTTGAAACTATCTATCTTCTGTATGACCTGGGTGTCAAGCTTCACTTCCACGTCAGCCTCATGCACTATATCGCTGAACTTGCACTCCAAGTACTCTGTCTTGGTCCTACTCAACTTGAACCCTTTAGACTTTAGAGTTTGTCTCCAAACCTCCAGCTTAGCGTTAACTCCGCTGCGAGTCTCATCAATCAGGACTATGTCATCCGCGAATAACATACACCATGGTACCTCACCTTGAATTTGTCGCGTCAATCCATCCATCTCCAAGGAAAATAAAAACGGGCTAAGAGCTGATCCCTGGTGCAACTCCATCATAACTGGAAAGTGCTCTGAGTCTCCTCCCATAGTCCTTACCCTGGTCTTGAACCAATCATACATGTCCTTGATCGCCCTAATGTACGCCACAGGTACACCTCTAGCCTCCAAGCATCTCCATAGAACCTCTCTCGGCACTTTGTCGTATGCCTTTTCTAGGTCGATGAACACCATGTGTAAGTCCCTCTTCCTCTCCTTATACTGCTCCACCAGTCTTCGTACAAGATAAATAGCTTTTGTAGTAGAGCGCCTCGGCATGAATCCGAACTGTTTCTCTGAAATAGACACGTCTTTCCACACCCTTATCTCCACCACCCTTTCCCACACTTTCATAGTGTGGCTTAGCAGCTTGATCCCTCTGTAGTTGTTGCAACTTTAAATGTCACCCTTGTTCTTGTATAATGGAATCATTGTACTACATCGCCATTCTTCAGGCATCTTAGCCGTTTTAAAGATGACATTAAATAACCGAGTCAACCACTCCAGACCTGCCCTGCCTGCAGTCTTTCAAAATTCCCAGGAATCTCATCGGGCACGGTCGCTCTTCCCCTACTCATCCTACAAACAACAACCTTAACTTCTTCAATCTTTATACTCCTACAATATCCAAAATCACGACACCACTCGAAGTATGCTAAATCTCCCAACACAATGTCTCTGTCCCCTTCGTCGTTCAAGAGTTTATGGAAGTATTACTGTCATCTCTGTCTAATGAAAGCGTCCTCCACCAGTACCTTGCCATCCTCGTCCTTGATGCACTTCACCTGATCCAAGTCACGCGCCCTCCTCTCCCTCGCCTTAACTAGTCGGTACAACTTCTTATCCCCACCTTTGTCCTTTAGGTCTGCATACAGGCATTCAAAAGCTGTTGTTTTTGTCGCTGTAACCGCTAACTTTTCCTCCCTCCTCGCCTTCTTATACAATTCCCTATTCGTCTGCTTCTCCTCATCATCCTTGCTATCTACCAACTTCGCATATGCTACCTTCTTTGCTTCTGCCTTCTCTTGTACTTCTCCATTCCAACACCAGTCCTCTCGGTGCCGACAACGACTACCCTTCAAGACCCCAAGCACCTCTCTAACTGCTTTCCTAATGCAACTGGCCGTCCTATCCCCATGTCGGTCGCCTCCCCGCTACTCTCCCAAGCTCTCATAGCCCTCAACTTCTCCCCCATCTCCAAGGCACCCGTCATGGTCAAACTCCCCCATTTGATCCTAGGCTTGTCATCCACGACCTTTTTTCTCTTCTTCATCTTGATCTCCAAGTCCATCACCAAGAGCTTATGCTGGGTCGTTAGGCTCTCACTTAATCACTCACAGCCTTTACAGAGACCTTTATCACCCTTCCTAAGGAGTAAAAAGTCTATTTGCATCTTAGCCACCGAACTACAAAAGGTTATTAAGTGCTCCTCCTTTTTCGGGAAACTCGAATTGGCTACCACCAGCCTAAAGGCATTTGCAAAATCCAACAGTACAACTCCTCCTCCGTTCCTGTCCCCGAAACCACAACCTCCATGTACAACATCATATCTCCCCGAAATTGACCTGATGTGTCCATTGAAATCTCCTCCTATGAATAGCTTCTCGGTGGATGGTATATCTCCCACCATCTCGTCCAAATCCTCCCAAAAACGTCTCTTCTCCTCCTCTCCCAAGCCCGCTTGAGGCGCGTAAGCACTAATAATGTGCAAAATAAACCCTCCAACGACCAACTTAATCGTCATCATCCTATCATTGACCCTCTTAACCCCTACCACCTAGTCTCTTAAGTCACTATCTACTAAATGTTCGGTAAATACATTAACCACAAACCAAGTTGTGAAGGACTTAGTACTAGTTTTGTATCCTATTTTTAGCAATCTAGATAGTAGTGGGATGACAAAACATGATCATTAGACCCAAAGTAAACTCAAAGTGCCCCGTGTTATAGGGTATAGCCTTACCATGGTTCTTCGGGTCTCTATATCTTAGTTTAAGTTCATTCAGAGGTCATAAAAGCTCAGCTAATCACAAACATTGCCTCAACATACAAGCAGTCTTATAGAGAACATTAAGAGAGAGCCTTAAGCTGCTATTCCCAATTCTTTACTTTAAGATTTGGGCAAACAGATTCAATCACAACTACAGGATCGGAATAGAGTTCAACTAAGATGTAAGAGATAGTCAAATCAGAACCAGAAAATCCACAAGGATAGGAGGGAATATAAGACTATCCTTAGGAATAAACATCAGTCAAGTAGGGTCAAAGCAAATCATAAGTGATGGAAAACTCTCATGGAAACAATTACAAGTCTCAAAGGAGGTTCATGCCACTGTCCTAGGTCACAAGGTGATATGCTCAAGAGAATTACAGTCAACAGGATAGCATATGCAAGTTGCGGGATCAGTCATAAGAAAATAAAGAAAGAAAGTCATGAAACTATCACTATGCTCAATTTTCAGAATCCCATTTTGAGGTTAAATTCTAGTTTTAGTTAGTGTCAACATGGTTTGGCAAACAAGATGGTTATTTAGAACTTATCTGGCCAAGGAAAACTCACAGAATATATCAGCAATGACTCAAATGAAAGATTGATACACATACAAGACCTAAAGAGATTCAAATCATTCTAATGGACAAACTAGACAAATCATAGACTTATCCAGTTCCTACTCTTAGACAAATTCTTCTATTTTTTAGAGTCTTTAATCCACATTTAACCATTCTCCTGTTCCTCAAACAAGTATACAAGATCATTTCTACCTCTCAGATGTCTAGCCAAGTTAAAAAAAATGGCAAATGCATATCAAATAAGGCAAACAGTCATAAAGACAAGCAAGAAGTCCCTTTCTTATGATCTTAACATGTCACTTAAGTCAAGTAAAGAAGAATCAGGGAATGAGAAGTCATTCTTTACAGATTTGGAAAGAAAATAATCTCAAAGGAATGAAAACAAGTTCTAGCACACATAATACCAAGCAAGCAGAAGTTTAAATGTCTTTCAAGTTCAAATATGCATGAATAAAGGTATGAGCATCATATTCTGAGGTTTTAAAGTTATTTTCTCAACTTAAATAATCCTAGAAGATCATTGAAATTTACACACAAGGCAGATTCAAACAAAACCCAGAGGTGTACATAAACAAGTCACTTTTTCCAAAAGATAATAAAGCCTTAAGTTCATTTTTTGAAGCCAGTTCTTATTTGATGATCACTTAACCATTTCAGAGATGTTCATATCACTTTAAGATACCATTTAGACTAGAACTTAACTACTAATTAATGAACACAAGAAACAGGCTTACTTTAAGACTCTAAGCAGTTTTTAGATGATAAACACATGGCAAACATCTATAAAGCAAACCAGGTGATCCACACTTTATTAAAGGCCATCCAATAACTAGAAGATGAACTAAATAACCATAACAGGACTAAGGGTACTCAGGAACTACAGAAACAGGAACCAAATGGTCTTAAAAATGAAAAAAAATACCCTTCCAGCCTCTTAAGACTAACAAATGAGGCAGTAAACAAGATCCAAAGCAAACACCTGACTCATTTTAACCTAGTAAACCTTAATACTCAAAAGTTAATTACTAAAAATCTTTTCTTTTGCTTTTTTACCTTCATTATATCCCCATTATATCATGACAGCCTTGATGTTTTAATGAAATAGTAACTAAACAAGACTTGTATCAAAATAGACTTAAAACCACATATAAATAGATACAGATACTGAGTTCTTCAAATAGAATCTTAAAGTAGCTTTGAAATCAAACATAGGCAGACAATACACCAAACAAGTTGAAACAAGAAATAAAGAAAGGCTAAAATAGGATAATACCTTTTTGTGGGGCAACCAAAAGATCAAAATAAGAGAGATTGGATCACAACTTCAGCACCAACACCCAAGATTCTTTAAAGAAGCCCTTGTTTTGAATTTTCTTATATATGGGAGTATATTTTGAATAGTATCTATATATAAGTATATATTAGTATTGTTCTTCTTTTGATTATAGTGATATATCAGCAGGTTTTTCTTTGTATATAGGTAGTATATCTAGGAGTATATAAGGGATGAAAGATATATATGATTCTTTACCATTTAGGATTTTCTGTTTTTTCCAAAAAAAAAAAAAAAAAGGGAACCCCTCTTTAATGGCTATCTCTTTCTATTTATAGGAATAGCCAAATAGGTTTTAGGGAAAATCATGGGAAAAAGCCCATCTCAACAAATTTCCCCCCATTTCAACCTTATTCGAAAAACAAATTTAAATTTTCAATAACAACTCAGCAAATTCCTCAACAAGTTGTACTGATTGTACTACTACCAATCATAAAACAACACATATCACAAAATATAACAAATTTATATCCTAAAATTCAAATAAAAATAAATCAGCAAAATACTAGGATAGTACACTTAGTCACCAATAGGACAAAAAAAAACCAGTACATCCAACGTAGACGTTGTACAAATAGGATATAAATCCTAAAATAGTACCTAAATTATACAAAGTCTTTTGAGAAATTACCCTAGGTCCTCTGTTTATTGTACGTGGTGCACAAGTTGGCTAGGAACTCTTGCTTCCGCTCATGGCAACCACATACTCAGAGAATCTGCGCAACATCCCCATTAATCGACTTAATTCGAGCCTAACTAATCGTGAAATCACAAAATTAAACCTGGGAATGATGATAAGACAAGACAAAGGGTAAAAACCCTCAAAAATCTGGCGAGAATCAGCCATGAAACGCCGCAGATTTTGATCGCTAAAGAAACCCTAGGAATCGCCATTATCGCCTGAGAAGGAAGAAGGGGAGTCGGGGTGGGGAAAATGAGAGTGGGGGTGGAATGTTTATTTTAATGAACTTCCACCCCTATTTTTTTTTAAAAGTCCCCCCCTTTAGTTTTTAAAAGGTTTAATTCAATCCCCTCCCTTACCCACCCTCCATTTTAAATCAAAAAATAAAAACTAAGTATTGAAATCCGCATATAACTTAAATGAAAATAGTTATTTAGGCTGATTAAAATTTAAAACTCGTAGATTTAAAATTTTATCTTTGAAACAAGCCTAATATTAATATAGTTCCGGAGAATATTTGAGAATGTGAAAAAATGCGTTAAAAAATAAGCCGTAATTCATACATTGTCTTAATTAACAATTTTCCCGAGCTAGACGGAGCAGGATACGTATTTTCTTTTTGAATTATTTATGAAAGTAAATAACTCATAATTTCTTGTGATTGTTAATTTTTTTAGGAAAATAATAATTAAACGTCAATTTTTGCAATTTTCTCGGGGTTTTAAATTTTTTAAGGGCATCCTTACTCCGTCTTGGACTCGGAAAATTCGAAAATTAAAATACGAGTTTTATGAGGTAAAAATTAGGTGTTAACAGAAGTCATCTCTAGGTTGTGTGCGGAGTGACTGGTACATGCATGGGTCATGAGTATCGAGACGTCGAGGATAACCGTCTGTAGCATGTGTGTACGGAGATAAACAGTTGGCCAGTACATCTCATTGCATTGCATGTGCACTCATTTACTTCATTCATCTTTATCATTGATTCTGCTATGGCATTTATATCACGTCTGTTCTTCTGATCTTGGATTGTGTTATGATGTGTACTTGATTGCTAGCATGCCTATATCTTTCAGTTTCTTTCTTATATATATGTGATCTAATTGTTGTTGGCCTATGATACCTACCGGTACATGGTGTTTGTACTGATACTACCTTGTTGTACTCTTTTTCTGAGTGCAGAGTTCGTCGCATGTTCCACCTCCACACCTCGTGAGTGACCCCGAGGCTTAGCTTGCATAGTTTCCGGGGTGAGCATTTGATGGATCCCGCTGCCCGAAGACTCCTCTATCTTGTCTTATTTCCTATTTTGAGACAGTTTCAGCATTTCAGACTTGTATTTCCAAACTTATGTATTATTAGCTATTGTACTAATTAGACCAAATTCTGGGGATTTGTATTAGTATTCCGCATGCTTTTTGAGACTATTTTATCCTTTTATTTACATTCTTAGGTTGGAATTAGACGTTGAATAAGGGAAGGGTTCGTCCACCAGGGGAGTTAGTCTGGGTGCCCGCTCGATCCACTAGTTGGGTCGTGACATATTATTAACATTACTTTCATTTTATTTTTTTTATATTCATATATAAAAAAAAATTAAGAAATGAAACTATATAAAATTTCAAATAATTATCTTCTCTCTTCTCTCATATAACCCTTTTGATTATTCAACTTCTTTTATTAGGAGTATGTTGTATAATACATAAAATAGAACAAAGAAATACGTCATATTCAAATGATGCAGCTGACTTTCACCATTTTAAGCTTCTTTGAAATAAATCAATTTTTATAGCATTTAAAATCATTAATTTTTCTTTTTCCCGTAATTTTAAATCCTAACCCGTAGGTACTTTTTTCAAATCAAATAGGAGTATATAGAATTAGTAATTGATCCTCATATAACTATTTTAATTTAAAATCACAAAGATAGGTTAAAACAAATGAGGGAGATAATATCATGCTAAAGGGAATCAATTTTTACCCACTACTCGTTAGTTGCGGAGTCTCATTCATTAAAGTAAAGTATATATTTAGATGTAAAATATACTAACTGGTATAAATGAGTTCCTAAATTGGAGGACTTTATCATGTATCAGTGTAGGTGTGAGGACTTTACCGTGTAGCGGTGTAGGTATGTCGTCTATTTGGTTTTAGTGCGCAAGCCAAAAAATTAACAAAAGCGTAGCGAATCTGCTCAAAGCGTCATCTCCAACAACTCAACTTTCGCTCCTTGCCACTGGCGCCATGACGACATTTGTTAGTTTGGGTGCCAATTGAATTATTGATATGATTTTATGTGGATATACATAGTGTTTTTGTCCAAGCTTGCAGGTGGAGTGGTACTGTTGGGCTAAAAGGCTCAAAGATACTCTTAACATGATGTGATATTGTTCGCTTTGGGCTAGGCCCGCACGGTTTTCCCCAAAAAACCTCACATCATTAAGAGTATCCAACTCCTTATAAACAACTCCCTTTTCTTTTCAGCTATCAACGTGGTACTTTGTTCGCACATCCAACAATCTCTCCCTCGAACTAAGTTCCACGTGGCTGATTATCATACCACGGGTCAGAGATTCAATATATCTGTGTGTCATCCACATTGTCAGAGTATTTACGGTCATCGAAGCTCAAAGGCTGTGAATGCGTTTTCAAAACTACGGGTAAAGGTCGTAAACCGGCCTATAGACGGGCAAAGGCACTAAGCCGGGCCCCACGCCACACTCCGCCATCTTTATACTCATCCCGCCAAACCATTGGCTCTGATACCAGTTGTTGGGCTAAAAGACTCAAAGATGCTCTTAACATGATGTGATATTGTCCGCTTTGGGCCAAGGCCGCACGGTTTTTCCCAAAAGGCCTCACATCATTAAGAGTATCCAACTCCTTATAAGTAGCTCCCTTTTCTTTTCAGTTATCAATGTGGTACTTTGTTCGCACACCCAACGAGATTGATGGAATACATGCATAAACAGCGGAAGCAAATAGCCAGGATCGAACTTGCATGTAATATAGACAACACATGATCAAGATATTAATCAAACATAAAATTGATACTTATCTCTTAAAGCGTGAATGCAACCTCGAATTGAGCCTTCAAGCACGAGCAAATACAATCCACGCGTTCATCCTCCAGTTCCACTGTCTTCTACTGTGTAACCCAAATAACGCCAGAGTCTACGAAATTCGTGTGGGCGAATTTCTATGGAAAAAGTGTAGAAACTTTTAAAACCCCCTATCCTCCTTATGGAATAAGATCCCGATTTTATAACTACAAGTTATAGGGTTTTTACCCTTTTCCAAAACCTGTTGGGTCTTTATTTTCCACCAAGAAATAATATTTCATTTAATTCTTTATTATTCGGGCACAACAGAGACCACAGAATTTAATTAACGAGGCTTCCTATTATGGAATTAATTCAAAAAATCTAAATTAATTACGATAATAAATTACGAATTATTCCACTAAAAAATCGTAACTGCACTCCTCAGTTCAATTTCGAAATCATACATTAAAACTTATTTAACTCCCCATGTTAAGATTACAGATATCAATCAATTAAATTAAATTACTAACAATTTAATTCATTGACTAATTGAATCCTTTATATTTTTGCTTAACTTACATCATGTGACGGATACAAAATCCACCTGCAGGATTTTCACATGAGACTTATAAGCATTCATAAAGGGGTATCATTAATCTCAAAGTCGAGACATGGATTCTATCAACTAATTATTATTTCACAAATGTAATTTGCTATTATGCAATTTACCAGGAATACATAGACCCGCAATTGAGTCGTACCTTTTAATAAATCAAAATAATTAATAAATCACATTGATCATAATAATTATATCAAGATTAAGAGTATAAGTACATTTAATGAACTAGAGAATTTATTTTATATATTCAATACAAAAACACTTATCTCTACTTGGTCCGTTCAATACATACAAAATGTACTAGCACAAGAAGATGGAACTATACCGTTCCCATAATGAAGATACATTATATTAATCTTGTGCTACAATCATACCGATGGCTTTGTCCAATTTCCATCTTAGATTGTGAACATAAATTTTATACTTTTAAGAACCGACAATTTAATCTTCTGTGTATAAGCTAAACTCTATACACTAAATCATCTATTATATAAGTAAAGGACACACATACACTAGTACATGATCTATTTAACTCTTTATTAAACAATGAATAAATAATTGTTCTATAATAAGTACTATATCCAAACACATGGTTAATAGAATATATCCCAACAATCTCCCACTTAGACTTTTAACCATGACAATTGTTAGAATATACCATGTCTAAACGCATGGTTAATGGTATATACCCCAACAATCTCCCACTTAGACTTTTAACCATGCATTTACAACTTTCACATGTATTCCTTTTGCACAACTACCAAAAGTCTTAGCCAATAAGCTCTTTGCAAAATATAACTTACCAAGTTGTTTTCCGATGCAAATTCGTCTAGTAGTCCTTCCTCGTAACTGACCGGTTCTGTACTAAGATCTTCAGGGATCCTATCATGAAACTCTCCAAAAAATGTATTTCTTTTCAGGAATCCTATCATGAAATTCTCCCAAGAGTATACACCGAACCGATCTTGGTTATCATTCTCCCACTACGACTAAGTACTACTACTATTATAGTCACACTATCAAGCATGTTTCTTTCAATGTTAAAATATTAACGCATTCATATGGTGTTATTTGCTCAACATCACTCCTAGTACTTAGAGGTGGTGAATTTCCTTACGTCTGTTAACGTTTCTCCCTCTACGTAAATGCAATGGACCGTCAACCTTGACTTGTTGGTTAGATGTTCTTGAACTTCTGAGTTTTAGATGACTCATTTGCTATTTGTTTGCTCAGTTCCTAGAAAACTAGTTTACTTCTAGGAACTTGGTTTATTAAGTAGTCCTTTTCTAAAAATCTAGCAATTGTATTAACAATTACCTTATTTTCTTTTAGGACAGTAAATAAACCTCCTTTCGTTCCCTTTGGATATCTAATAAACATGCGTACATCCGTTCTTGATTCCCACTTATCTGTTTTCCCTTTGAACACGTGTGCTAGACAACCTTATATCCGAACATGTTGCAAATTTGGCTTATATCCAATCCACTGTTTTATGGGTATCAAAGGTTCTAACATAGAAGGAATTAAATTAAGAATGTAACTCGCAATTTCTAAGCATATCCCAAAACAAAAAAGCAAATATAAATAAGTCAATCATTAATCTTACCACCTTCAAAAGTCATATTTCTTTTCTCTTCCGCACCAATCTATTGTAGAATACTTGGTGTAGACAATTGAAAATGCAATCCCCTATCTAATAAGTCACTAATGAACTCTACAAAGAGGTACTCGCCACTACGATCAAATCGCAATGACTTAATATATTTTCCCTGATGCTTTTCGTTTTTGCTATAAATGCCTTGAAATTTTCAAAATATTCAGGCCTATAGAGCATCAAATAAATATATTCATATCATGAGTAATCTTCTATGAATGTCACAGAATACTCAAAATCACCTCTTGTCTTGAAGTTCATTATACCACACAAATCAGAATGGATTAGCTTAACTTATCATTAACTTTATTTCCTTTTAAAAGAAAAAGTCTCTTAGTCATTCTTCCTTCTAAATAAGACTCACAAGTTGGTAGTGCTTTCACTTTCAATGAACCTCAAAAGTTCATCATTTGACCAACTTTGAAATTCTATTTAAATTAAAATGACCTAGACACAAGTGCCACAGATAAGTCCATTCAATTCACGAAAGAAAAATAAATTCTCTTATGGGACAGATTAACATTATTCAGTTCAGAAGAGTTATTAATTTAAAGTGTCCATGCATCAATGTACCACAAGAGATAAAATGTTTATCAAACTCAATAACACAAGAGTTACAAGAAAAATAAACTAACTATCCATCTCTTGTTTGGTTAGAAACTGAAAATAAATTCTTTCTAACAAAAGTTACATATAATGCATTCTTTAATTAATCTCTCTATCTCTATCGAAGAAATTCGACTAGTAGTAAGTGGGCTGGATAAAGTCTATTGAGAATTTGAGATATAGTAATTAAATAGATCATTAGTTATGTAGTAAGAATAATAAAATTCAAAACACACATCACACATACAACCATGCATACTGAATAGCTAGATTCGATAGGGAAACTTAACTATTCATGCAAACTATATGAGTCATGCCAGATAATTCACCCCATAAATTAAACCAGGACCAACTCAGATAAAGAGTAAACTGCTAATTTAAGTTAGGTAAATATCACTTTTAATAAACCCTAATTCCATTGAACCAACGTGTAACTCAGTTAGAGAGTCAAGACAAACTATCAATTAACTAGGGACTGAAGCACAGTAATTTACCATAATAAATCTATCCGATGGGGAAGAAGACCTACATCAACATATAAAATCATTATATCACTATTATATACAACGGAGACCATAGAGAATGAACCCTACCACCCTTTGTTTGAAGAAATAAAAGTTTTATTTAACAAAAAAATTCCAGAAAACAGAAAAACGACCAAAAACTCATCTAAACGACCTCGGATGGCCTAAAAAGAGCCCAGTTCACGAGCATATTGCTCAGTGGGTTGTTTTTGATGAACCTGCCAAATTTCGAGTCAATCAGTGTTCGTCAAAAATCAGAATTCCGAAACCATGATCAATTCGGATAAGAAAAATACTTTTTTTTCCAGCCAAAATAGAATTTAAAAACATATACATTTCTTCAGTAATTCTTATCACACATCACCATTAGCGTACTAATCTACATGAATCAAGAACGACGAACAAAATTTTAAAAGTATGTTTAAATAATCTCAGTGTTGCTTTCTGGAAATTAGCATGTATGTTTAAATAATCTCAGTGTTGCTTTCTGGAAATTAGCATGTTTATGTAATCATTGAATATAAAATTCAAAACACACCACATAGATATCCATGCATCTTGAACAACAATTTTCAATATAAAAGAACAATTCATGTAACATATATATGTGAAACCAGATATTCACTCTATAAATTTAAAATCAGAGCTAACTCAGACAAAGAGTATGTTGCTAATTTAAGCCAAGTGAATATCATTATCATTATCTCTAGTTCCATTGACCCAACATGTAACTCAGATGGAGAGTTAATACAAGTTATCAATAACTAGTGATTATACCTAGTGACAACCCATAATAAATCTATCCGATGGGGAGGAAGACCTAAAGTCAACACATTAATTTATTATTTCACTAGTACTTAGTCATGAAAACCATAAGGAAGAATCCCTACCACCATTAGATCATAAGCAAGTAATTTTTCTCAAAAAATTAATTTTTCAGAAAATGAAAATTGCCCAAAACACCATCTAAACAACCCCGAATCACCGAAAAACAACATCTTACTGGTCGTTTTCGATGAACCTACCGAATTTCAAATCAATCAGAGTTCGTAATATTCCAGATCTCTAAATCTATGACCAAATTCGGAAAATAACTTATTCAGGCGATTCAAGAAAAATAATAATAATCTGATCCTTGTCCTTATCATATATCAATTCACGTTAAATCATCATTAGTAATCATGTTCCGTTATTTAACATAAATAAAACCGACATAAAGAATAATTTTCATACTTAAAACACATTTTAATCTGAAAGAACTGCCTAAAACTCATCTAAACAACCTCAAAATGCCGAAATAACACATTTTACTAGGTCGTTTCCGATTAACGCACCAAATTTCAGGTCAATCAGAGTTTGTGAAATTCTTGACCTCCAAAACTATGACCAAATTCGAAAAAACAATTGTTTTAAGCATCTTTAGGCCTTAAAATAAACCGATTCTAATTTTCATTCTCTTTTATAATTATTCCTGAGCACAAGACATACTTTGTGTCCTTCCTTTCAATAAGAAACACAAAATCTTCTTTCAAATAATTACCCTCCCGATCAATACACCCGAGAATCCAAGATATTATGTTTCCTCATTTTGAATGAAAACTTCAATATCTCTTCTCATGATTTCATTAAGCGCTACTAGTATCTAAAGGCACATCTTCTATCAGTAGATAAAACACCACCACTAGTATACACTTATTCAGGACAATTCTCCACAATACATTGAGAATATGCAATGACTCAAATAAATAAATCACATTAGTGAATCCTATATATTAATCATAATTCTCCATTCATGTATCAATATAATCTCACATGTATAAACCTATTAAGAATTTTTAAATGACTCCACATAAATAATCCACTTTAATAGTAATTACTTATTAATCATAAATTCTTATTAATACAAAATTATATGTGTAATAATACAACACTCATATAATTATTCAACCAAAGAGATGAAATACGCTAAATCTTTTTCTGTTTCACAATGAAACAAAGATATCAATTAGCTGAATCCAAATACTTGCGGTGAAGCTACACCCTTTTCATGATTAAAACAAAAATAATAGTGTTGCCTTAAAGATCCCACTTTAAAAGAATCCAGCAGCCTTTTCTTAAGTAACAATCATGGAAAGAAAAAAAAAATTGAAGCATTAAGATGCTTCTGCCAGCGCCCTAGCGCCGTCAACCATTGCCACTTTTTTTTTTTTTTAAAGATTGGTCTTGTTAAAAAGAAAATAAAGCTATTAAATCTTAGCAGACAAGATTTTTTTTCTTTTTCTTCTCCTTTTCTTTTTAATACAAAAACAATTTTTAGAAAAACCTTAAAAGATTACTTGATCAGGCTTTCCGCGACGTTCTCGTCGCAGCCTATCAACCAGCATCCTCCGTTTTTCTCTTTTGTTTTCATTAATTTGCCTAAATCAACACTCACAAATTCTCTGAAACTAGAAAATTCTTACCGTCACAAAAGCCACCGACAACAGTTCATAACAGCTGCACGTTTCGTATGATTTTATCGCGATAGAACTAAAAATCATGAATCACACACACACATATATATCTTCGTCTAAGTTATCTATTTAGATGCAAGCAGGCTCTTGATGTCAATTGATGGAGTAGAGACATAAACAGCGGAAGCAAATAGTCAGGATCGAACTTGTATGTAATATAGATAACACATAATCAAGATATTAATCAAATATAAAATTGATACTTATCTCTTGAAGCGTGAATGCAACCTTAAATCTAACCTTCAAGCACGAGCAAATACCATCGATGCATTCATCCTCCAGTTTCACGGTCTTCTATTGTGTAACCCGAATAATGTCAGAATCTACGAAATTCGTGTGGGCGAATTTCTATGGAAAAAGTGTAGAAACTTGTAAAACCTCTTATCCTCCTTATGGAATAAGACCCCTATTTTATAACTACAGGTTTTAGGGATTTCACCCTTTTTTCAAAACCTGTTGAGTCTTTATTTTCCACCAAGAAATAATATTTCATTTAATTCTTTATTATTCGGGCACAGCAGGGACCAAAAAATTTAATTAACGAGGCTTTCTATTATGGAATTAATTCAAAAAATCTGAATTAATCCTACCATAATAAATTACGAATTATTCCACTAAAAAATCGTATTGCACTCCTCGGTTCAATTTGAAATCATACATTAAAACTTATTTAACTCCCCATGTTAAGATTACGGATGCTTAATCAATTAAATTAAATTACTGACAATTTAATTCATTGACTAATTGAATCCTTTATATTTTTGCTTAACTTGCATCATGTGACGGATACAAAATCCACCTGCAGGGTTTTCACATGAGACTTATAAGCATCTATAAAAGGGTATCATTAATCTCAAAGTCGAGACATGGATTCTATCAACTAATTATTATTTCACAAATGTAATTTGCCATTATCCAATTTAGGGAATACATAGACCCTCGATTGAGTCGTACCTTTTAATAAATCAAAATAATGAACAAATCACATTGATCATAATAATTATATCAAGATTAAGAGTATAAGTACATTTAATGAACTAGAGAATTTGTTTTATATATTCGACAAAAACACTTATCTCTACTTGGTCCGTTCAATACATACAAAATGTACTAGCACAAGAAGACAGAACTATACCGTTCTCATAATGAAGATACATTATATTAATCTTGTGCTACAATCATACCGATGGCTTTGTCCAATTTCCATCTTAGATTGTGAACATAAATTTTATACTTATAAGAACCGAGGATTTAATTTTTCGTGTATAAGCTAAACTCTATACACTAAATTATCTACTATATAAGTAAAGGACACACATACACTAGTACATGATCTATTTAACTCTTTATTAAACAATGAATAAATAATTGTTCTATAATAAATATTATATTCAAATACATGGTTAATAGTATATATCCCAACAGGTACTGCCTCAAACCCTTAGTAGACGTACCCCCGGGTATACAAGTTATTTACGGTTTAGAATTAACTTTGAATTTAAAATTAACTGCTTATTGAAAAATGAAGAATATTTGGAAAAGATGAACTTACACTATAGAATCTAATTGCTTATTGAGAGTGATTTTCAATCATGAAGCAAACATTGAAGTGGTTTGAAGGATTCGAGGTTGAAATTAAATTTCAGACCGGTTTTAAATCTCTTCGTTTAGTAGTTCAAAATTTAGGCACACGGATCTAAAATTTGGGACTACCAAGTTTGGATTGTAAAGCCGAACTTCAGACATTTTTGTCTGAAATTCTTTTGGCAAGTCTAATTTCAGACATGTATAAGGTTTGAACTTTAGACATACATTGGCTTTGACAAAGGCAAACTTCAGACGACATACATGAAGTTTTTAAAACTTCAAACTCGTACATCTAAAGTTGATTTATAAGCGGCTAAAATTTCAAAAACTTATGAAAGCATTAAATAGAAGTCCTGAAATGGCCTGTCTGTGCACTTTTCCTAAGGGTGAGCTAGAGCAGACTATACCTTAACAAGATCAGATCATTACAAGTGACATTGAAGCTAGTACCTTCCCCTAATGTGGTGATGGGATAGATCTCATCAACATCTTTAAATGAGAGGTGAGTGTAACAGCCCACGATCGCTAGCAATTGAACTTGAAAAGAATTCATTGTGATAATGTCCAATTTATTTTTGTTATTCCCACTTTTTAATATTATTAGGTGTAACTCTTTTTTCAAAGCAGGTGTTAGTTGCGATAACATTATAATTTATTTTTTTTTTGATAAAAGTATAAGTCAGGAAATTCTACTCAGAAAAGAATTTATCTCATATAAGTTGATAATATAAATGATATTAACATGATTCGCATAAATTTGTCTTGCAAGTTATTTGTGTTATTCTCAATTTACTACAACAACAACAACAAACCAGTGAAATCTCACAACATGGGGTCTGGGGAGGGTAGAGGGTACGCGGACCTTACTCCTACCAACGGTAGGACGGGCTGTTTCCGAAAGACCCTCGGCTCAATAGAAAACATAAACAGAGGTCAGATAAGGCCAAGAAATTCAAAGCGATATGAAAATGAAAATAACGAAAGCGACTGAGCCATGATGAAGTAGTTGACAAAGGGACAGTAGCTATCACAGATAAAATAAGATAATCAAAGTATAGGAAATAACAGATAGTAGCAGAAATCAAAGCACAAGAAATTATAGCGCGATAATGCGACACTAATATGAAAGGATAAACGAGATTATCTACTAGCCTTCTACCCTAATCTGAGTTCTCCATACCCTCCTATCTAAGGTTATTCTCAATTTACTATTTACTTATTATAAATAATTATTTATAATTGTATTAAGTGATTTACTATAGTATAGAGTTTCTTTACATCGTCTATGCACTCAAGTTTGAAAAATTAATTATAGGAAACCTAATTTTCCGTCTTTTTTGTTAATTTTGGACGATAACATACTAGTAATAATTTTGTGTGTGGTAAGCAGTGTTTTAAAAGGCAGTTTCAGAACTTGCCTCAGGACTCCACCAGGGGCTGGGCACTAGCAAAACGCCTCGGGCTTACGTGCGGGGCTTAGTTCATGTGAGGTTTACACCCTAAGCGCCCGATTGTACGCCCTAAACACGCCTAACGCTCAACGCTCGGGCTCGCCTAACAGTTCTTACACCAATTATATGTTAAATTCCTTAATTAAAAGCGTTCACTCTTATAATTCTTTAACAAATGAATGATACTTAATAGTTTTTGATCTACAGAAATAAGATGATTAGGTGTAACTCAAATAACAAGTCGTAATATGCATATTTATTATTTGAGAACATCGTGACGGTGAATATCACTTTATATTTCTTTTAAAAATACATAACCGAATTGTATATTTTCACTTGTCATTGGTCTTTTGTCATATGTATCAAAATTATCATATTTTATTATTACTCTATTTGAAAGTAATTTTATTTTTAGTCATAAAGGAATTATGTTTTAATTATAATACTGATGAAGTTTATTGATTATTTGCTTATAGGGAAATAAAATGAATAGTATGAAAGTAATATTGTTTTAAGAAATTATGATTTTATCATTGTTTGAGAGTTAAGATGTTAAAGTTGATTTACATTTCATAATTTTCATTGTATTATTTATACTTGTAAATTATGTTGTATATAATGAATTACTTTCATTAGTTTTTTTGTGAAGGTTAAACACATCTATATATACTAGTTATGTGAGGCCGTCTAAAGCCCAAACTCAAGATATAAAAGCGAGATATTTTAACTAAAGAAATATAATTTGTGTTAGTACAAGTGTACAACAACAACAACAACCATATACCCGTCTTAGTCCCACAAGTGGGTAATTATATAAAAGCAAAATTTTCATTCCACTCCTTTAATATTTTAACTTCCATTTTGATGAAATTATAACTTATGTATCCTAATTTTCGAAGTTATTTAGTTCTAAATAAATAATCTATACATAGTTAATGAACTTTTAAGACAAATACATAATTTAACTTGTGCGGCGGATGGAATTTGAGCTCCTCCTCTTAATTAGGGATTAGGGGTTCGAACATGGACATGGAAAAAAATCTTTAGAGGAAGCGCTCCCCCGAATAGGCGCGATGCGATGCGAATTATCGGATTAATTGGGCTCGAATGCGGATATCGAGCAACCAATCAGAAAATCAAAGAACGTGAAAAATGAGGTAGGAGGTTTGATAGCTTTTGAAAAGTAGACTTTAAAAACAAAAACAAAAAAATTGACATAAATAAATAAGATTAGGACCTAAAAGTAATTAATTAAAAAGTTTTTAAAAAATTTGAAAATTATTGTAAGGACTACAAAAGTCCCCGGAGCTCGATAGGCTTTTGAAAAGTAGACTTTAAAAACAAAAAACAAAAAAAATTGACTTAAATAAATAAAATTAGGACATAAAAGTAATTAATGAAAAAGTTTTTAAAAATTTGAGAAATTATTGTGAGGACTACAAAAGTCCTCACATTCCCTCTTATATATAATAGTAAAAATAAGATTAGGACCTAAAAGTAATTAATTAAAAAGTTTTAAAAAAATTTGAAAATTATTGTAAGGACTACAAAAGTCCCCAGGCTCGATAGCTTTTGAAAAGTAGACTTTAAAAACAAAAAACAAAAAAATTGACTTAAATAAATAAAATTAGGACATAAAAGTAATTAATGAAATTTTTTTAAAAAATTTGAGAAATTATTGTGAGGACTACAAAAGTCCTCACATTCCCTCTTATATAATAGTTGATATAAAATAAAGACTATATCAATTGTTTCTTCTAACTTTTGTTTTGTGTATTCCTTTCTATATATCTTCCAATACAAACAAGCTCATCTATATATAGAGAAGGAAAAAGCCTTCTAAGACAAGCCATAGTTGAAAGGCTTCTAAAATAAGCCATAATACTTCTAGGACAAGCCATAAAATCTTAATGACTAAATGGCCAAGTAAAATGGACATACAATATAATATTTACAACACTCCCCCTTGGATGTCATTAATAGACGATGTCTCATTAAAACCTTATTAGGAAAAACCGTGGGGGAAAAAGTCCTAATGAAGGAAAAAAAAGTACACATATCTAGTAATGTCGCTTTAAGAGTCAGCCTCATTAAAAACCTTACCAAGAAACCCAATGGGACAAAACTTGGTTAAGGAAAAAAGTACAACGCGTATTTCACTCCCCACGACAAGACCAAGATTCGGATGTCGGAGTCTTCGCATTCCAATCTTGAATATCATCTTCTCGAGTTGAAGTTGGCAAAGATTTGGTGAACAAATCTGCAGGATTGTCACTTGAACGGATTTGTTGCACATCAATATCACCATTCTTCTGGAGATCATGTGTGAAAAATAACTTTGGTGAAATGTGCTTCGTTCTATCTCCTTTGATGAAACCTCGCTTTTAATTGAGCTATGCATGCAACATTATCTTATATAATGCGTGGGTATTTTTGTATCACAATTCAAGCCACATCTTTCTCTGATGAAATGTATCACTGATCTCAACCACACACATTCTCTACTTGCTTCATGAATAGCGATTATCTCAGCATGATTTGAAGAAGTAGCAACAATGGACTGCTTTGTTGATCTCCATGATATAGCAGTACCTCCGCACGTAAACAGATAGCCTGTTTGAGATCGAGCTTTATGTGGATCAGATAAATAACCTGCATCTGCATATCCAACAAGATCTGTACTACCTTTATTAGTATGTGAGGCCCGTGCTAAGCCCGGGCCCAAACTCAAGATATAAAAGCAGATATTTTAACTAAAGAATGGATATGGAAAAAAATCTTTGGAGGAAGCGCTCCCCCCGAATAGGCGCGATGCAGTCGATTATCGGATTAATTGGGCTCAAATGCGGATATCGAGCACCAATCGGAAAATCAAAGAACGTGAAAAATGAGGTAGGAGGTTCGATAGCTTTTGAAAAGTAGACTTTAAAAACAAAAACAAAAAAATTGACATAAATAAATAAGATTAGGACCTAAAAGTAATTAATTAAAAAGTTTTAAAAAAATTTGAAAATTATTGTAAGGACTACAAAAGTCAAACCGATAGCTTTTGAAAAGTAGACTTTAAAAACAAAAAATAAAAAAATTGACTTAAATAAATAAAATTAGGACATAAAAGTAATTAATGAATTTTTTTTTTTAAAAATTTGAGAAATTATTGTGAGGACTACAAAAGTCCTCACATTTCCTCTTATATATAATAGTAATATTTATATTATTTTATAAAATATTAAAAATTAAATAATCATGGGCTCGAGGCATATGCAAATGCCCCCACCTTTTAAAACACGGGTGGTAAGGAGTAAATTTACTAAAGACAAGTGAAACACAACTCTGTAGTCTATACAACACACGCACACCCTCGCTTTCATCACTTCCATTGCGCCTCCAAGAATACACAAATGGAGGCTTCTCTTTGATATTAAGCTAATAATAATAATAATACACAGCTTTTGGACTTCAACTTCATTAGTGGAATACCCAATTTGCACTTGTTAGTAAATCCACACTCTTTTAACTTCTTGATTTGAGTTGATTTCTTCTGTTTCTTGCTATTCTTGTTTTTATTTTTTTTGTGCAATTGTTAAGTTATGATGAAATCTTGCTTTATGTGCAGACCCATCTGCAAATTTATGCGGGTTTACAGTGATAAAGATTAAAAAAAAAATTACTAGGGTTTAAGAGTTTGCCTTTTCCCCAAAAGATTAAAAGAATCTTTTTTTTTTGTTCACTTAGTTTCTTTTCAGTGTTTTCTGCAAATTATGTGGTTTTACAATGTTAACTCGGTGTGTGTTGATCTGGGTTTTAGCTGCTGCGAATTTATTAGGGTTTAAGAGTTTGCCCCTTTCTCAAAAGAATAAAAAAAGAATTTTTTTAAATTTTTTTTTATGTCCACTTAATTTGTCTTCAGCATTGTTTGCAAATTATGCGTTTTCACAATGTTAGTCCGGTGCTTGCTGATCTGTGTTGTAGCTGCTGTGAATTTATTGGGGTTTAGGAGTTTGCCCTTGTCTCCGAAAACAAAAAAAAGTTGACTTTTTTTTGCGTAAATTTTCCTCAGTATTCTGTGGATGATAGTATTGGTTTGGTTGAAGTGATTTAGTTTTAAGGTGTCTTGATTTCCATTGAGCTAGAGCTTAATGTTGGACCTTTTGATTATTCTTCCATACAAAGAAATATGTTGGGTTTATTAAGACCTCTGTCTCTGTCTGTCTGTTCACTTTTTAAGCTTCAATCTTAGTAGTGGTAGTTACTTAAGCCGAGGGTCTATCGGAAACATCCTCTCTACCTCTACGAGGTAGGATTAAGGTCTTCATATACTCTACCCTCCCCAGACCCCACCTGTGGGATTACACTGGGTTGTTGTTGTAATCTTAGTAGTGGTATTTGTTATCAGACATTTGGGGGTTTAATATTTCATACTACTGACAAGAAATTGTTATGATAGGTTCATGCCTGAGCATAATTCCCATTGGTGACAGGAGTGAGGAGTCAAATTGATACTTACTGTAAGCAATCAAGTGCAATAGTTTTAACAAGTACTAGGGGTGTCAAATTAGCAGGATAAAGTGGTGGTCAATAAACTTGTCATGACCTTATTTGAACTTTGCTTGGGCCAATTCAGGCCAACCCTCAGGGGTTGGCCTGGTGGCAATTGACTTGAGCCTTGGGGTGCTCCCTTTCAAGGTCTCAAGTTCGAAACCCGCTGGGTGCAAACAATTTCTGAGGGCCATCGGATCGGGGAAACCCGAATTACCCGTGGTGCACTTGCGGGAAACTCCTTGCCGAGGGCCTGTGCACCCCCGGGATTAGTCGGGGCTCAAAGAGACTCGGACACCCGGTGCTTAATCAAAAAAAAATTCAGGTTCAACGGGTCATAACTCAACCCATCCAATTCATACATTCTTTAGTTTTTTGTCTGTTTTATAATTTCTTTAGTTACCTAATCAAACTAATAGTTTGGCCAAGCTTCTCCAAGGCCAAAAGTGCCTCTTTTTTTTTCCTTCGAAATTGAGGTGTCTGTCCAAGCTTTTAAGAGAAGAAAAAGTGCTTTTGAGTAGAAGTAGAAGCTGTTTTTGAGAAGCTGAAAAAAAGTAGCTTCCCCCCAAAAGGACTTTTTGAAAAGCCCTTTTGAGAAAATGCACTTTAGAAGCACTTTTTAACGTTTGGCTAAACACTAAGAAAAATAACTTCTATTTTCTTTCTAATTTCTAGAGAGGAAAAGTGGATGAAATTGTGGATGATATCTTTTCTTGTTACTTGACAAACTACTATTATAGGTTAATTTGGTTTGTGCCTGAATTGGCTGATATTTGCATTTAGTCCAAACTCAACCTGCTCAATTTTGGACGAGTGGGCAGGATACACTTATAGGGGCTACATTTGACACCCCTACAGGGTACCATGCTTCACTAGCATCTCCCCTCATAGTCTTACTTAGGTAGCTTCAAATGGTGGTAGGTAGCGTCTCATTCAAGATTTTGGTAGCCATTGGCTGCTGTTGAGATGGTTGCACTGACTTTTGCTCCAATGGACCAATCTACTGTCTACGCATGGAAAAACATTTCACATGTTCCTGTGGCTTTCCTGTCATCCTTTATCCCCCTCTCTCTGTGATGCCTATGATTAAGAATTCTATATTTGTGAGGATAGTTTTATCATTTGATCCAACAATCTAACAATAAATGAATTTCTGTTGTTCAAAATATGTTCTGACTTTAAATGATATTTCAACATCTTTAGGGTCTGAGGTGCAGGATGAATAAGAAGAAAAATCCTCTCGTATTCTTAGATGTATCAATTGACGGAAATGCTGCAGAAAAAATTGTTATTGAGGTAATATATGAACTAAATCTTACCAACCTTCATGGTTTTTCCCTTTTTTTTTTTTTTTGGATATTTCTCCTTTCTCTTTCTTATGAAACGACGTCTTGAAATTGTTACGATATGTCATACATTCCAATTAGCCTTATTTTTTGGAACTGTGCAGCTCTTTGCAGATATCGTCCCAAAGACTGCAGAAAATTTTCGGTCACTCTGCACAGGTATATTGCTCGAGATGTTATTTGCTTCATGCTAGATGGTTACTTTGCTCGAGGTCCCCCATACACCCCCCCCCCCCCCCCCCGCCCCGGCCACAATGTAGGCCAGTGACGAACACCATCATAATGCTGCTATGGAAAATGTGAGACTATCCATTGTTTTATGAAATCCCGTGGCCTTAATCATATCTTCCCTGTAGAACCTGCCAAAATTAAGGCCTATGAACACCTTCCAAGATGCTACTTTAGAAAAGGTCAGACTATCTATTGTTCTGTGAATCTTTATCCTACTCAATGAAAATATGAGTAAAAGTGTGCTGATGGGGAAAGGTAATGTTACTTAGGGTCAAGGGAATTGGTCGATTGATGAGTAATCTAGAGCTGAATGATTATTTGTCATGCTGCTTGACCTACATGGGCCGTATATCTCATTAATTTTCCTTATCAAAAAATAAAATAAAAATTGTCATGCTGCTTATGAGAGTGCCCCACATTGGTTAAGAGTGTGTTGTCTCCTTATATGGTATATGGTCTTGGATCCTCAACCATGAGCTAGTTTTTGAGATTGATTTAGGCCCAATGTTCGTTTTTTTTAACACATCAGTATTAGACCTATCCATGCGGTTTGTTTTCTAGTGGTGGATCCCCCCACCATATGTTATGTTATCCACACGGCAGTTATCCAAGTAGGGAAATACAAGAACAGAGATGTCTGGCTTTGTTATTATGTTAAGAAAAATAGATCATGGGACCCCAATGGTATGGCCTAGTGGTCAATGAAGTGGTTGAGAACCATGGGGTCTCAGGTTCAATTCCCAATAGAGACAAAAAAGACTAGTTGATTTCTTCCCATATATCCTAGCCTGGGTGGACAGAGTTACCTAGGACTAGTTTCTGGTGGGAGTGGCGGGTATCCCGTGGAATTAGTCGAGATGCGCGCAAGCTGGCCCGAGCACCACGTTTATAAACAGAAATAGATCATGGGCCTAGCTTGACCTCTGTAATTGTTCAAGTCCGGGCATGTGGGGGCATTGAAATCCCACATTGGTTAAGGGAATGAGTTGTTGTCTCCATATATAGTCGTAAATAAACCTCATTTCATGAGTTACTATTAGGGTGGAGTTAGCCCCAATGTTTGTTTTCTTAGCACGGCTAATTTTGTCTTATTTTGGGGTGAGGGCAAGTTTTGTTTAAATTTTTGAATATTTCTTATTCATGCGTGCATTGAGTGATTAAGAAATCAAATATACCTGCATAACAATGAATCATTGTGTATGGGTGTTTTGTTTGTTCTCATCGGTTTTCATTTTCTACATTAATATTTTTTTTTTGTTTTTTTGAAACTGGTAACTTCATTTTCTACATTAATATTATTTTCCTTTTATTGACTTTCAGTGCTTGCATGATTTCACGAGCATAATTGGTTGATCTTATACATGTTGTGATTTCAATGGTCTGTTATGTTTTGAAGGTGAGAAGGGAGTTGGAGAATCTACTGGGAAACCTCTGCACTACAAAGGATGCTTATTTCACCGCGTAATAAAAGGGTTTATGGCACAAGTATGTACGCTTTCTCCCTCGCTTTGATATTTGTATTCTTTGTCCTTTGAGAATAAACAATGTAGGAATTGATGTACCTTTATATTTATTTTACCCAATCTAATGTCTCATAGGAAGAGCAATTGTTTCCACCAGCTTGATATGTGATAATTCCGGAATTTGCGTTTGAAGTTCACTAGTTTTTTTCTTTTTTCTACATCGACAGAGAATTATACTCTTTAATCATAAAGCCCCATCTTACTGGTCCCCAATATCATGAGTTATTTTTTTTTTTTTTTTGGGTTAGCTTCTCTCCTGATGTATGGATCAGTGTTTTAAAAGGCGTGGGCGTAAGGCAAGGCGTTTTGCCTCGGCAGGGCATAAGCCCCATGGGTATTTAATTTTTAATATTTTATAAATTAATAAAATAAATATAAAAAAAAAAAAAATTAAAATTATTAAAAAAAAAAAAATAGAAAAATGTATATATCTATTATTAATATGCTAACATCTGCACGAACCATTAAAAAAATATTGAAAAAGTGAATGACTTAAAGATACATTACACCAATAACATGACTACGATGAAACATAATTAGAGGTATAAAACTGGGTTTACCCTGTGCGCAACCGAAGGGTAGCGGCTGCGGGTTCCCATGTCATCAAAAAAAAAAATTAAAAAAAAAATAATTAGAGGTATAAAAGTGATACTCCATCCTAATAATTCAAAGATAAAATGACAATAACTATAAAGTTATTGTTTTAAAACCTAAAACTAGATAACAAATTTATACTCATTCTAATACAAATAGCCACAAATAGAGTCTTCAGAACATTATCTAAACTAGAGCGATACCAAATGAAATTCTAAAACTAAAAACTATTTTGTAAAAGATAAATTGAAGAATGCTAAAAAGATTTTGAAGAAAATAAAGCATAAAGATGGAAAATGCAAGCATGGAAGCAGAGTAAGAATTGGAGGACAAAACTCTTACTGGGTATCTTTTACTATGTAAACAACAATGAGAAAAGATTATGAAATTAGAATAAACAATTATTATTATTTTTTTTTGACTTTTTGAGATTTCTAGTTTGAGAATTTACTATGAATTAACTTTTGGATATTTAATTTTTAAAAAAAGATTTATTAAGCAATTTTGGCTCAAATTTGAAAGAGTTGTTGGGGCTTACGCTCCAAATGAACACCCAAAATATTGGGGCTTACGCCTAGGCGAATGTCCAGAAGGTTGGGGCGTACGCCCCACGATACTTACGCCCCGCACGTATGCCTCGGAGCATTTTTGGTACGCTTCACCCCGGGGCTCGCCCCAAAAATGCCTTTTAAAACACTGTATGGGATTAAGAAGGGTTTGCTTTACATATTTTATGGATCTCTTGTGAAGCAGTGCATATCTATATCTGTGGTATATGTCATTTATCTCAATTCTCATGTGAGAAAATAATTGTGTAGAGAGGTTAATATCAGCTGATCCGCTTCATGAGCTGTTTGGGCTTTGGTTTGATGACTATAGTAGGCATTTAAGAATATAGCTATTTTTGCCTTTATGTTTCTTGCGCAATCTACATAGGGCTTCTTGATTTCCCCCTTTATTCAATATATTGGGGAATAATCATCAGTCCCATGACCTCTTTCTGTTTTCTACAGGGTGGTGATTTCTCCAAAGGGAATGGTATGCTTTTTCCCCTTCTGGGCTCTGAACTGTCAATGGTGCAGAGGACTCTTTAACTTCAACCTCTTGCCCAGAAAGTAAGGCACGGACTTTTAATGTTTTGCAGGCACTGGTGGAGAGAGTATATATGGAGGGAAATTTCCAGGTACATTAGTATATGTTTTGAATGTTTGATGAATGGTAATAGGTTGGTTACTGATGGTATTTTTTTCTCCATTTAGATGAAAACTTCAAAGTTGACCACACTGAGGCTGGTCTTCTCTCGATGGCAAATAGTGGTCCTAATACAAATGGATCCCAGTTTTTCATTATATTTAAGAGAACTCCCCATCTCGACGGGTACTTATCTGATATATGAGGGCACATCAGTTACAACTACGTTTTCTCCTTCACTTACAACCTTGACATATATGTTTCTGTTGCAGGAAGCATGTTGTTTTCGGAAAAGTTGTAAAGGGAATGGATATTGTGAGGAAAATTGAACAGGTGGGAACAGACAATGGGAAGCCTTCTGGGCTTGTGAAAATTGTCGATTGCGGTGAACTATCTGAAAGGAAAAGTAACGATACAACCAAAGCAGAGAAAGGTGACTTTAGCTACTGCGGTGTTACTGCCTCATCTAAGAGAGTGCTTTCTGTTGCTCATTTGTATGTTGTTGCCTTATCTCCAGGGAAAAATAAAAAGTCAGCAAGAGCTCTTTCCTCTGATGATGATTCAGACGGTAAAGAAAAGGGGAAACGCAAAGCATCCACCAACAGAAAGAAAAAGAAAAAGAGGAGATACTCTTCATCTGATTCTTACAGTTCTGAGACAGATACTGATTCCTCTTCAGACTCTGACTCAGATTCTAAGCTGGACTCCTATTCTTCTAGTTCTTCAGGTGATGAAAGGCGTAAGAAGAGGAAGAGGCCGACTAAGAAAGAAAAGAGTCGACGTGGGAAGAAAAAAGACAGTAAGAGGTCGAGGAGAACAGTTCATCGAAATAAAAGATCAAGACGCAAGTGGTATTATTTTCGGTCCGCCATTATTTGTGCTATTAAGATGTATTCAATTGGTGGTTCAGTAGATTTATTTTATTCTCATTGCATTCAGGAGCTCTGAGAGTTCTAGTGGCACAGACAGTGGGAGTATGAGCAGCAGCAGCAATGGTGGTAGTAGCAGCAGTGATAGCTCTGATGATGAAAATGGCAGGCCCAGAAATTCTGGACGAAAAGGTCACTTTTAATTTTATTCATGAAGGTGGAAAGACATGAATTATAAGAAGATTTACCGACTTATTCGTTGATCTTATGTTACAGGTTTGGGGAAGAAATCATCAATCCCTCTCGAAGGACAAGCTGTTTTGAAGCAGCAACTGAATCTTGAAGAGGGTGAAATATCTAAGAATGGTAAGCTTCCAAATAACGGTAATGGTGGAGACGTACAAACTGAAAGGACTCTCGCCACAATTCATGAATCTGATAATTCGAGCAGATCCAGGTCCCTTCCTTGGCTTTATTGGATGCTTTATTGAATGCTTCATAATAGTTAGACATGTTTTCACACACAAGTGAATTCTCTCTTTGCATGATAAACAGGAGCCCAGCACCAAGTCCTAAGGGGAAGCCAAGGCCCAGCCGCCGGAGCAGTCGAAGTATGAGCCCAGCAAAAGTACCTGACAGGCTTGATCAAAATGATGGAAGTCATCAAATTGGATCAAAGGAGAGAAGTTTATCAAAGAGTCCTTCACGAAAAGCTACTCAGCCATCTCGCTCTAGTCCTGGCAAGGATTTATCTGAAAACCGTTCTCCAGAAGGAACAAAACGAATCCGGAAAGGCCGTGGCTTCACTGATCGCTATTCATTTGCAAGACGCTATCGCACCCCATCTCCTGAGCGTGCACCTTACAGACCTTATGACCATGGTGGGAGAAATTTTCAGGGGAATCGTGATAGGTAAATTGAGTTCAAAAGTAAAAATGTATGTGATAGGGGCAAATCCATTATGCATGCTAAATACATTGTTATCTTTTTAGGTACTCAAGCTATAGAAACTATTCTGGGCGCTCTCCACCCGGACGGTACAGACGGTCACCAAGAGGCAGAAGTCCACCCAGGTTTTCCTTCAATTTCTTCTGTCTATGATTTTTGGTTAACTCTTTTGTATCATTTAGGATTTAAGCATGTAAAGATGACTTCACATCCCTTAACCCCATTTTCTTTTTCTTTGTTCAGTAGATACCGGCGCAGGAGTCGAAGTAGGAGTGTTTCTCACAGCCCTAGGCGTGAGAGGCGTCGAAGTAGGAGCCCTTCACGCAGTCGCTCCCCTAAAATCAGTGACAGATTGAAGTCTCGTCTTGGGCCTCGTGTGGATGATCAGCGTTCTCCCACTAGGAGGTCAAGCTCAAGATCTAAAAGCCCTCGATCTCGCGATGCTGCTCCAAGGAAGCACAGTAGAAAAGTAGGATCTGCATCACCTAGTAGTTCGAGATCAACCTCCCCTGCTCGACAGAGGGGTCTAGTCTCATATGAGGATATCAGTCCCACCGGGACAAACTAATATGTACCCTTCAAGCTCATATACGAGCCACTAGATTTGCGAAAAGTTTATGGTCTAGGTTTAAACTATGTTTCATCAGATGTTCTCTTAGCTGGGATTGTCAATTCAGTTTTATCATTTTTGTATTTCAGTAAGCTAGTGGTTCAACATTGATTATCTTATTTACACACTACTGTAGCAGCAAAGCTTCTGATAAGAACTCCATTTGTGGTTTACCATTTCCTGGAGTAAGGTCCAGATTAGTTTTTCAGAAATGTCATTATTGGTCATAAGGTGATAGTCGGTGATGTCAAAAGTTTGGTGTAGATAAAGCTATGCACAAGTTATAGGCAGGTTTATTAGGTATTTTTCATTTGGCGACGTTAATCTCCGTGTAGTTATCCTATGTTAGATTTGGTATAGAATAATATTGTGGTACACAACATCATATTTGTGTTGCCAGTGAGCAATCGCGGAGGCTCAACTTATTTGACCTCCGCGTTTGCGGTCATATCTCGCGTTCGCGAGGCACTGGGCCCCGGCTTGATTGGTCAACACTTCACCGCGATCTTGGTCTTTCCCCTTTGCAATCGCGGCGTGCACTAAAACTGTGCACCAACTGCGTTTTATGTTCTAACATGTCTGAATTGAGCCTTGGGTAACCTCCTAAACCCCGCGGTCATAAATGGTACTAGTACGAACTTATACGTACACTCAGAACTCAATTTTCAAATGCAAATCGAAAATTAGGTTGTTACACACCCATGGCTAGGTTCACATTTACTTAACTACGATAGGCCTTGGGTTTCCATCCTGGTGTTTCATCCAAAATAAATTGCCAAATTAATTTAATTTCTTTAGTTCTTTTTCATTTTCGACATTCCATACTTAGATTTCGTCAAGTTAAATATTTAAATATCATTTTGTTGTCGAACGATTCTAATATTAAAATTTACTAGTCGTGTAATGACTTTCTTCTAGTAGCATGTGTCGTTATTTCAAAAACCAATCTAATTACTCCCTCCGTCCCAATTTAAACTCATGATATAAAGAATAATATATGATTATCTTGTCATACTTTTTTCTTACGATTTCCCAAAAAGCCAATCTAATTAATTAAGTTCCTGGAGTTCCTGAGATGGCTGTCTTAAGAAAATAATTCAAACTTGTGACATAAAGAATAATAATTGATTATCTTATTATACATTTTTCTTACCGTTTTCTTTTTATTTGAAATCTTTATCGGGTATAATAATAATAATAAGTCTTTTGTAATTAAAACACCATGCGGGATCTCTCTATTTAATGAATCCTAATATACAAAAAAAAAATCCTGCTAATATATCACTAGTATAAAAAGAAGAACAATACTAATATATACTTTATATATACTATTCAAAATATACTACAATATATTAGAAAAAATTCAAAAACAAGGTAAATTATTAAAATAATTAAATCTAAGAAAATACTATATATTTTCAAGTCATGTTTTGTCAGAACTAAGTTTGTCAATCTCAATCTTTCCGCAACAAAAGAAATTTAGAAATTAGGTCAAGGTCGAAAGAGTCTTACCAATGGCATTTGGGAGTCAAGGTTCTGAAGTCAATGAAAGAACTTAAAGAGTGAGTTTTTACTTTCCTTAATATTTCCTCGTTCTTTTCTCACTTCATTTATGTTAGTTATCTTAAATTTTATGAGGCTTACAAATTACTTTTGTTTTTGCTTTGTCAGCTGTAGGAGAGAAAATGATAAGCTTCACTTTGAAAATGCAAAATTCTCTTACGAATATTCGACAATGAGGGAAAGGCAAAAACATGTTATTTGCTCTACTTGTAATCCTAAGATCTATGAAGACATCAAATTAAAACAAAAGCCCCTAGAAGAACTACGCAAGGAAAATGCCCGTATGAAGAAAGAGGTCAATTCTCATTCGATTTTTTTTTTTTCATTGAATTTTTGTGATTAAAGTAAATAAAAATTGCATGCCATATAAATATAGTGATTTGTACTTTTTTTTTTTTTCTTTGTGCAGATCGAGACATGGAAAAATGTCATCAACAGTCACTTCAAGAAGGGCGATAATAACAAAAGTTAATTTCTTTAGGATCTTTCATTGGGAACCCGTCATGGGGTCATAGTTTTATGTCAACGGGGAGAGATTATATTAATATAATAATTCTATTAAAAAAAATTAAGGCGCTTTAGTACAATAATTATCATTTTTACCTTTTTTGCTTCCCTTGTTTGATTGATTTGCGTTCACAATGCTATCGAAAAAAGAATGTATGATGTATCCCCAATACATACGTGTAGTCAAAATATAACTTTGATTCTTTTTTATATTAATAGTATTACTAATTATATGAATATAACTAACCATTTAAAGTCGACCACAATAATATTCATTTGTTTTCATATCTTCTAATCGCCCAATATTTCAGCAGTAATTGTGCTATAGCAGCAATTAAAATACATACACAACTATAAATAAGTTGATGGCTTATCTATTTACAAAACTTTTACTTTCATGGAAGCACGTATAGCTCACCTTCTCTGCTAGCGAAGCAGTTGGACAACAATAAGTTTAGTCATTGCATCGAAAGGTCTTTGCTCAGATAATTTTATCTTTTTCAATGTAGATTTACTGGACTTAAGGATCTTACAGTTTAGTCCATTACCGGTTCATCTTTCCTTTGATTGGTGTTGGTCAACTCCGCCATACTCATGTACCACAACAAACAACAACATACCCAGTTTAATCCCACAAGTGAGGTTTGAGGAGGGTAGGATTTACGCATACCTTACCCCTACTTTTGTGAGGTAGAGAGGTTATTTCCGATACTCATACTCCGCGATTGTAGTAAAAACAGTTGAGAAATTCACTTCAAGTTGCTCCCAACTATTGATTGACTAAGGCGACTATATAGGTACGACTTTTTAACCCTTGACCTCTCCCTCTCTTGATTATGGGAAGGATTTACTGCAGAACAAATAGGAGCATTGGAGAGGTAACATTCTGATCCAAATTCAAACGTTAAAGCTGAAATTAAGTCTGGCAAGCGATAAAAAGCGAGTTCAATCTACATACCGAAAACTATATCAACTGCAGTCAGTAGCCAAGCGAAGATGTCAAACATAATTTATCGAAAAAGTACACTTTGCAATTAAAACAGATTTATTCGCAGAAGCACAGAACTGCGTTAACTAGAACCGGGTGCAGCAGCAGAAACAGGTCAGCCAGTAATTAGTAACTTGCTCGCGCTCTCTCACAGAGGTTCCCCTTCAGGAACAACCTGGTCTTTAACCCACATGTAAATTGGAACCAAAACATAGTATGTTGCTGCCATTGCACCCAGAAGGAACCGCAGCATAAAGACCAATGGATTTATAGGTTTTGTCACATCCTCTGCCTTTGGGCCAAGCTGCAAATATGCATACAACAAGGTAAATATAAGAAATTGAAGGAACTTGTAACACTTTTTACCAACTAGAGAAAGAAAAAGAGGCGCAGAACAAGCCCAGGAATCCATAAGAGGAGATGCAGAAAAAGCCTAAAATTATTACATCCATTCGTGATTCAACTCCAATGCAACCAATTAGAACTTGTAACTACAACAGTGAACATATAGCTATTTGTTAAAGGAATGGTATCATGATGTTAGCTAGAACTTCATCATCCCTTCTCTAAACCTATATTCCAACAAAAGTCAAATCAAAATTCCTTCAGCAGACTACAGTTAATTGCTAAGAAGTTAAAGGAGCCATCTAACATTTTACGGCAATGTAATGCGCTTGGGTGAATTTGGTTCCCTCATATATCATGGGGAAAAACAACGATGAAATTTATCTAGATGTTACAGACTGCTTACTCGAACCCACATGTAAATAGGAACCAAAAAATAGTATGTTGAACCCCCACCAAAAAAAAATGAAGAAAGGCTTTTTTTTCATTTTTGGCCCGTCGGCCGAAATTAATTACGGGCGCTAGTCAAAATATAGAAAACCTGTATATTTATACCTAATATATGAGACCTATATTGATGTGAACTGAGATCGAATTGCGAGAAAATAAATGGAAATCGAAATAAAACTAAGAAGGTAAGATAATTCTCATTAATCAGCTGCCCTGCTCACTGAGAAGTGAGCTACATATAACCAACTCCACTGGGGAGGGACTAAAGTGTAAAAGAAATAATAGGACTTAAGTGACAATATAGAAAGATTGTAACTAACTAAACTACTGGAATATACTACTACTCAATGCAGGGTACAACCCTTATTGCAACAGTCAAAAGAGATATTTAACAGGTCATATCATATATCTTGATCAAAATATACAAAACCTATGATTTGCTGGCTATTATTCTTTTGAGTGGTCCAAAAATGTAATTATCCTTAGACGAAACAAACCATCAGGTCAGAAAAAATCAATTATATACTCCTAAATAAGTAAATTTCGTTTTAGGGCACTGGTGGAGTTACATGAGAAATTACCTGCAGTGGTGAATCGCCCGGTGTAGACTTTACACCGGTCACAGAACATCCCATGATAAGCCCGTGCCTACGAACCCCACGGTACCATTTTGGTCCAATCCTCTTCAGTTGGACGTCCTTGAATCCTGCCTTCTCAAACCATTCTAAGTATTCTTCCTCCTTAGGGAAGAGCATCCACACATCAGCAAAGAAACGAGACAACCAAAAGGTAGGGTGCACCGGACCAATTAAACATGCCTTTCCTCCAGGTTTCAGAACCCTGTATGCCTCTCTGATTCCACGTTGTGGGTCCGGCCAGTATTCAATACTAAGGAAAATAGCGATCACGAAACTTCATTATGATGGATTATAGAAATTCAATACAGCTTTTCAATTGAAGAGTGAAAATATCAACCCAAATCAATGAACATTTCTACGGCCACAATAAGAATTTTACTTCTCGAGAATCCAGATAAATTATCCATATGGCTTGTGAGTGCCTCTATATATTGTCAATCGATTTATTTCATATTGTTTGACATGCATAGAACTTTCCAGCAGTTCACATTACAGATATACCATCTAAAACGGGTAGAGAAGGGGCAGGGAAGCACAAATTGTGCTTGAAAATGACCATTACTCCTTCAAATAGATCTAAGAATCGTGTTCAAGCATTTTGAAATTTGAACATACAAGTAATGGACATAAGAGTCCAAATATGTGGAGAATCCAACCAACGGTGCTTGCTAAGACTAATGCTACTAGTAATACCACTCTATCACATTGAGTTAGCTGTAACATCCAAAACTCCAAACGGCAATCTACTACTGCCTCTGTCCCAATTGATGTGGTACATTTTCCTTTTTAGTCTATCTACCTTACCATAATTAGAAAAAACTTAACTCTAAAATTCCCCTTTTACGCTTAATAAATGATATATAGCCACACAAATGTCAAAGGTCTCTTGTATTAGACCACTAGTTTCAAAAGTCTTCATTTTTTTCTAAACATCATGTCTAGTCAAACGGTGCCACATAAATTGGGCTGACAGGAATATACTATAAGCAACTCGAAAACACACTATACGTAATAAAGAATGGTTGTAAGAACAAACAAAATTGAGCTAGAAAAAATTAAAAAGGAAGCAACATAAACCTTCCAGCAGACACATATCGATCAGCATAATCAGTTTGGAACGGAAGATCCTCAGCATCACCTTCAATTATCTTACATTCCTTCAAAGGTTCTTTTTCCTTAGCTTTAGCAAGCTGATGAGGCGATTGATCCAGAATTGTAACATTCTTAGCATCAACATGTTCAACTATGCCCAATGTAGTAAAACCAGTACCACCACCAACATCAACCACAGTTAAATTCCTATCATTAAGATCAGCTACTTCAAGTGCATCATCTCTCATATCTTCAGTCCAATGACCAGGATTAATCACATGATCATACACAATTGATAAAAACCTGTAAAACCAAAAAGCTTCTTGTTTGTGTTGTATGAATCTTGGTTTTGAAGCTGGCCTAGATGTTGTTGAAATACTGCACATTAGTGGAGCTAGGGTTTTGAGTTTATAACTGGTTCTTGATAAACCCAACTTGGGAAATTTGTTACCATTGAAATCTGATCCATTTGGGGAAAGTTTTCTATAAAGACTGAAACTTTCAGTTCCAGAAATGAGTAATGAATTTGCCATTACTTACTTTGGGCAAAATGCAAGAAACCAAAGTCTTGAAATGTTTGAAGCAATGACAACCTCGTTATAATCGAAGCTTTGATGGCTTACAAAACCTGTTTTTGCTATTGAAGAGTCTATATTAAGAAATAAATCCAAAATCCAAATTCATTTGCTTCAGTGAGGAAGAAATTTTTGTGGGGTTTTGTGACAATGATACCTCTGTAGTTTAATACAAACTGGAACTGGAAAAGGACAACAGTGTAAATTAGGGTGATTGAGTGAGGGTGGGGGAGGCAAAATGAAAAGTTGTTGGGATAATCAGATTCTTCGTAGGATATTAATCCAAATATTAAATTTGGGGCTTAATACATGTGCAGCGCCCTAAATTTGCCCATTTTTTTCATTTTGACTTTTCAACTGAGTGTTATTCCAATTGAATCTCTGAATTTGGTCTCAAGTGTGTCAATCAAACACAATCCGACTTACATAACATATATGATGAGTTTCATTTTTTTTAGCGTGAATATCAATCGCATCATACGTGAAAAATTCAACCAATTAAACCCCCACACATTTTAATTATACACATAATTAAAATATGTTTATAACGACCTTTTTTCAAGAACCAAGCAATTCGGCCAACCAGGAATTGAAGACCAGCCTTTTGAGATAGATTTTGATGCTTTTTTGAGATTCTGGAATAACATAATAGGATCTAGTGTTGCTTAATATTTTTGGCTTCTTATTTTCCAGTTTTGATTTCTTATTTTTCGCTTTTCGATTTTTTTAGTTTCCAATTTTGATTTCTTATTTTCCGGTTTTGTTATTTAATTGGTGCTTCTTCACTTGTATAACACAGTAGCACACTTCTTCCTAACTGATGTGTATAATTAAAATGGGTGCGGTGTTTTAATTGATTGAATTTTTCACGTAGGATGCGATTGCCATCCACGCGCACGATTAAAGAGAATGAAACTCCCCATATATGTTACTCTGTAAGTTAGATTGTGTTTGATAGACACACTTGAGGTCAAGTTCAGGGGTTCAATAGGAACAACACTTAGTTGAGGTGTCAAAATGGATAAAGGGGACAAGTTTAGGGGGTTGCATATGCATTAAGTCCAAATTTGGAAATTTCATTTATCATCCATTTAATACTGATATAATTTTTTTACCAGAATTTTGGTACTCCCTCTGTCCCAATATATTTCGCTTTTCCAGAGTCAAACAAGAAAAACTTTGACCAGAATTAATTCGTATGCCCTTAAAATATTTTAAATTATTAATTATTGTAACATATAGTACTTTTTATGTAATGTCTAACTATGTAAATTAATTTTCAAAGAACTTAAAAATTGTATGTCCGAATCACGGTCAAAATAAAGAAGTTTGACTTTCAAAATTTGAACTGTGTCATACAAATCGGGACGAAGAAAATATTATTTAGTGCCTGTTTGGATTGACTTAATTTAGGTATTTTTAAGCAGAATAGCTTTTAATTTTAGAAATTCAGAATTATAATTTAAAACAACCTTGTCTTGAACTAAACCAATCCTATGTCCTAACTATTAACGGCTTTCCATTTTAAAAAAACGTTTCACCAACGAAAACTAGCGTTGTTTGGTCTAAGACTAGAAAAACAGATAATAATTTTCTGAAAAAAATAGTAGTACTACTTAGTACTTATCAAAGAGTTTTCTGTAATAAAAATAATCCAAATTCAAGTTTTTACAAAAATGCAAATCCAAGCGCTACTTAAAAACATCATTGATGTACGTAGTAGCACTCAATTTATACATTTGTCACTTGTATGGCTCGAAGATGACAAGAAGTGGAGGAAGGTTAATCTTAATCTTCTCTCATATAATGTGTTTGATACATAATCAAATTCGCCATACTTTAAATTTTTTCCTCTAATTTGTCTTCTACTACTTCAGTAAGGCTACTACAAAATAAATAAAGATTATAAATACTCATTTAGTAATTAACGCCTGAATTGACCAATGAACCAAATATGGAGTATGCGAAGTAGCCTTAAGCCCACAATGCAGCCATCCAATTTGTGTTGAGGTATCAAATACAGACAGCAACAGCTAACGTGATCGCGTTGAATTTTCTTTAATTCTCAGTTTCTTCCTTCGATGCAGTGGCGAACATGCATGTAAATTTTTCGCTTCATTTATTATTATAAATTCGACTTGTACATGCTTTTGAGTTAGGAGTACTTGTTTGAATTATTAACAATATTAATCAGTAAAACGAACAAAATGATGGAATAAAATTATCGGATCAACACTGCTTGAAAGCGATTTCGGTATAAATCGTTGTAGCCGGTCGCTCCCCAAGGTTTCACAGCACCTCCAAACACTTGCACTAGTGGCTGAAAGTTTGGAGTTTGCTCAAAACAATTGCCCAAAAATAACTTAAGAGAAAGAGAAGAAGAACATGTTTTGGTGTGTATGTAATTCACCAAGAAGGTAATTTTATATAGGCTGAAAATCTTGAAAGGGTCAAAGAGGATTAATAAGCCATTAACTCGGCCATTAAGAGAATTTAATGAGCCATTAACATGGCTATTAAAATCAATAAAAAATCAGCCTTTAAGACAAAATTGAAGAGGAGAAATGAAGAGGAGATATGATAAATTGTTTATTCTTTGCATTATCACATGGTTATGCCCATCAATCCTCCACTAATGCAAAGATAAAAGAGTAAGAACAATTCTGGGCAAAGATGAGGAACATGTACTTAAGTGTTAATATCTTTCGATTTGAATTAATACGTAGTGAAATGAGATAACAATTAATATCCACAAAGTGAAGTACTCTTGAACTGAATGGACATAAGTTGAGACCCCCACAACACATACTATATCCTTAATTTTAAGCAAACTCCGCGATACTAACAATGTGCTTTTATGGCCATGCACTAAACCTCGGGTCTCATAAATGCTCTAGAAAAACAACCCAAATTTTTCATAAAAGGCGGCCACACCTTTACACTCACGTAGGTGATTCCATCAAGTCTATCTCAAATAGACCATCTTAAGGCTATGGAATCATTAAGAGCAGAACAAGCTCAATCTTTCTTATGTCAAGTGGTGAATCCATTAAGTGCTTCTCAATAGCACCAACAACGGGTTATCGAAACATTAAGAGTAAAACTCAAGCAAAATCCATCAACTGCGTCTCAAACACACCCCCACAACGGGCTATGGATTAAGAGTAAAACTCAACCGTACGAAACACTACTACACTCCATGGGGATAGGATACGTAGTGCATATTGACTTCCTATATGGCTTCGTTTGACCACAAACGGGTATCCACCATATTACCTCAATCCATGGGCTTTAGTCCTATCCCCCTCGACGTTTCAATGATTATTCTCTTTGTCAAATTTTTGGTTAAAGGATCCGCCAAATTTCTCTCGGACCTTACAAATTCCAAGCTTCAACAATTGCTTGACAACATCACCTCTTACGCAAATGTGGCTTGTTTTTTCATTGTACACACTATTCTTAGCAAATTCAATTGCCTCATGTGAGTCACAATGTAAAAAAAAATGGTTTAGTTTGTTCCCCCACAATGGCATATCTGTCAATATTAGAGCTAAAAATCATAATATTTTTCATGATGAATATTTTTCTCATGTCATTAATCTCCGCTATTTTTGAGAATAATATTTTATACTCATGAAAATATATCAACACAATAATGAAGAAGTTTTAAATAAAAGATAATTTTACCTTTTCATCTCTTGAGTTTGATAAATAGAAAAGTGCTTTACCATTTCAACTCACAACTAAGCTTGTAGAAAACTTCTACCTTGATATCCGCTGATTTTTCAACTCTTCATCACCTTGACATCCACAAAAGAGATGTAATATATCTTTCCACCTCTGCTAAGTTGAAAAATCTTGAAATTAGCTAAGTCTGAATGCGCTAGTTCAACCAACTTTGTTTTTTCAACTCGTGAACGACTTAAAAGGCTTCTTTCAATATTTTGCTTCTACACAAGTTGGGCACTTAGAAAATTCACTATGATTCATTGCAGGCGTTAAGATTTCTAAGTATTTAAATAGAAGCAATGTTAGCATGATCTAGCCTACCATGCCGCACTTTAACACTTTCATTATTAATGATCTCTTATATTAAATTTAGTACAATTAAACCTCGACTATGGTAACCTTTTTCCAAGAAAGTCTTCTTCAAGAAAAATTATCAATAATCAGATAATTCACATTTTCAATCATCAAATATAATACACAAAGAACGATATTTGAGACTTCTCACAAGAGACATTAAATTATCGTAAAAGTTCACCAATCTTTATCTAATCTTTAAGTGTAAACATCACTTATTCACGCGATCACAAAATTGTAGAACAACGATCAAGAATAGACGTGATCCTTCCAATTTAAATATTTCACATCATTCCATAACTTGTAGTTAAGCTCCACATGATCTTTTATGCAACAAGTTCATGTTAAAATATAATAAAATTGCAAATCACCATAAACATATGTATATGTCACGCATTTCAAGATCATCACAAAATGGATCATCTACTCTAACATTACATCACTAATATTTCATAAGAAACACAAGAGTAGATTTATAAATAAATAAGAGTGGATTTCGAAGAAAGTGAAACCCGATTTTTGTCACCTTTTCTCTTGCACTTTTGAGTCATCGTTGTCTTCCTGTTGAAATATGAATTTTTTTATTAAGGAAAATCGTTGGTCTCGATTTCCTTCATGCTATATCAAGTGTAACATTCATTATCTGACTTTCGTATCAGTCCACTAAACCAAATATTTAGAGACATTTGTGAATTTATAATCCTTAACAGTTTTTTCACTACAAAAACGTTATATTATTTTTCTCTTCCAAACTATAATGTCGTGTTCACATTATTACTAACAGCACACAATTTATATGCAACATTAACTGTTAGCATAAGCATACAATCAGAATTATACGTTTCTTTTCCCAATCAGACAACTTAACATTAGTTAGAAACCCCATACTTTTAAATATAAAACCGACGCTAATGAAAATGAGAAGAAAAGGGAATTTTGTTTCTTGGTTTCACTGTTACCAAGATAAACACACACAATATATATCCTTTTTTTATTTTTATTTTTGAGATAATAAAATATTTGCAAAACAAATATATTATTCTTAGTTAAAACAACCATAACATGTTAAAACAAAAATCTTTATTTCAACATTTTCTAATAATTCCTCATCACCCAAATTGTATCGAATATTAGGAACATGCAATGCCTCGGTTAAAGCCACTATTTTTTTTTTCCTATGTGAGTTTGAGAAGAACTTTTCTTTTTCAAGAACTTGAGTAGTTCTTGAATGACCAACATAAATAAATCATTCTTCTTCTTCAACTTGGGCGACAACAAAATAAATTCCGTTAGCACAATTTTGCTTAGTAGCATAAGAGTCGAACACTCAATCTCTTGCATTAGCAACAAAATTCACTTGAGAAATGACTACAACAATCATATCATCCGCTTACTCAAATTTATTCATGTAAAAAAAAATATAACTTTTTTAGACAAAACAGATTTCTCATTTTTTTTTTCCATGAACACATTCTTAGAGAGGAAATAAAAGTATTTTACCTTTCATCACCAAAATATGTATAGAATTATTTTACCTCTCCATATGCTACTTATCAATATTGCATAAAATAAATCGCTTTCAAATTGTTGGAAATATTAACAATATTAATCAGTAAAACGAACAAAATGATAGAATAAACTTATTGATCAACACTGCGTCGTGGCAAGCCACTGCCTTGAAAGCGATTACGACCCATCTCCGGTGCAAATCGTTGTAGCCGGTCGATCCCCAAGGTTCCACAACACCTCCAAACACTTACACAGTTGCACTAGTGGCTGGAAGTTTGGAGTTTGCTCAAAACAATTGCCCAAAAATAACTTAAGAGAAAGAGAAGAAGAACATGTTTTGGTGTGTATGTAATTCACTAAGAAGGTAATTTTATATGGGCTGAAAATCTTGAAAGGGTCAAAGAGGATTAATAAGCCATTAACTCGGCCATTAAGAGAACTTAATGAGCCATTAACATGGCTATTAAAATCAATAAAAAATCAGCCTTGAATACAAAATTGAAGAGGAGATATGATAATTTGTTTATTCTTTGCATTATCACATCGTTATGTCCATCAGTACTAAGACTTAATTCCTGTATTCAACAGTGGAGCTAAAGAAGTCAAAACGTCCAATTGAATTCTCTTCATCGGAAATTTTGAAAAAAATGCTCACTTCGTTCACCTTTACTTGTTCACTTTTGATTATGCACAGTCCTTCAGAAATAATCAATGAAGTGCATAATTTACCAATATACCCATATTAAATTGTGCATTTTTTTATTACACTTGAAAAATGATTTGAAGTGAGTTTTTAATACTATGGGTAAAATAGAAAAAAAAAATTATCTTATCTTGATATGCTAAAAGTGACAAGTAAAAGTGAAAATATATTTTTAAAATACTGAATAAGTAAAAGTGAACGGAGGGAGTAGTTTTTGTTTGTTATACAATTGATTATTGAGTTTCCTTGACAGGAAAGAAGCTTTTAGTGTAGCGACAAACGAGATTTAAAAATTATTTTCAGTTACAGATATAAATCATAGATGTGACATTCTAGTTTTCTTTTTCTGTTTTTTTTTTTAATCTCCTTGTATTGGGCCCATGACTATCTATACCACATCAATATTTATCTCAAATTATTTTTCAAGTGATATCGACCCATAGCATTTTAGTGAAAGAAAATATTAATCTATACTAGTAAATTTTATTGAAGTGATGTTTGATGACACCACTTGATTGAAGATTTCTCAGCTACTGCCCTTGCAATGTATAAGAACCTACTTATCTTGCAAACAAATTTGATTCCGGTCTCTTTTATTAATTAAAGTTTATGATGTGTGTTAGTCAAGCTAAGAGCCCGTGTAATGCAAATTCAGTATTAAGTACTACTATATATGGGTAAGTCTTCATATTGCAAATTTCAATGTATTTTGCGTCTGCGCAAAGAGAATTTCACTAGTATTATTAGAAAGGAGGACTTTGAGTTCGAGTCCAATTTTAAATTGGATGACCCAACGTCTTTGGAATTGGTTTTACTGTACATGGATATTGCCTAATGGAAAACGTTTCTACTTTTTCAATGTGAAAATTTTCTTAAAGTCTAATTAGGGAATTAGACTTGTATGGTAATGCTATATAAAGGATGATGAGGAAAAAGCTCCATAAAAGTTTTTCATTAAGGGCCTGTTTGGAAAGTCACCCAGGTAATTGCAATCTATATATTATTAAAGAGAGGATAGTTTGTCTTAGGATTTTGACAAGTGTCAGCTTAGGATAATGACACGCGGTAGTTTTAGGACCAAAAAAAAGTTTATTAGTTAGAAATTAGTTATTGTTTTTTAATTTGAATTTAAAAATAAATAAATATATATGTTATTCAAATTTTGTATTTAATTATGAAAGAAAAAGTAAAAAAATCCCCAAGATAGAGCCAAGCAACTTCCACATTTTGGTGCCAACTTATAGCAATAATATTTACCCACAGAAATGTATTGTGGAGAATAATCTATTAGTATATACGTTAGTTTACTCATGTGTTTTTTTTTTTCTTAAAAAATAAATAAATCACCAATTAAAATAATGCAATTTGCAATAACTACCCATACCCCCCCCCCCCCCCCCACACACACTTACCCAAAGAATAGCTTTCCTCAAACAACGTGTAGCCTCCCCACTTCCTTCACATACTCATCTTAAAGTCTTTAGTAACCGACACTATATTCATCCTCCATACTCAAATAAATCCTTATTAATCTTGCATTGTCGAACTTGAAAGGATAATAATGATTCACTTCTATGACTATCACATGCCATTATATTGTTGTTGCATTTCATTGTTCCAGTTTAAGAATAAAGAATGTTGAATTGTGTAACATCAGGTATGTTGAATTTTTATTTTGTACCAGAGCAAAATGTGATTACAGAAAATAATATTTTAGCATCAGTTTGTTTTCGGAAATCTTTATTTTTTATTTTATTTTTATTTTTTGCAATGAGAAGCATTGTTTTATGTATCATGATTCTTGGTGATTGCTCCTTCACCGTATGGAATTTTAAGAGCATCGTACTTTTCTAAAAGACTTGGGGCTTAGAGCATCATGCTGTTGGATGGAGTATATACAAGTCTAATTTAAGCATTTTGTTAAATTTGTAATTTTAATGCTATTTCCACATTACTATTTTTCTCAGGGAGTAACAGATATTCATAGGGAGAAAAAACTTTATTTGTCGATCTTGCAACTCTTCCCTAACCAGATGATTCAATAAATCCCAAAATAAGTACTTATCGGTTGCTAATTACAAAAAAATTCTACTGTGAATTCCTAGACATTTACATGCAGGTTCTGAGAGAAATGCCTAAAAGTAGGGGTGGGCATTCGGTATTCGGTTCGGTATTTTTGAAGTTCGGGATCGGTAATTCGGTAATCGGTAATTGAAAATAGATACCAAATACCGAACTTTCAAACTTCGGTTCGGTAATTCGGTAATCGGTAAATTAAACTTCGGTTCGGTACGGTATTCGGTAATACCATATTGAAGTCGAAGTCCACTGTATTACATCACAAGAACTTCACTGCTTAAGGTATCAAACAAGAAATTGATTAGGTTGAAGCCTTCATATACACACATTTTAGTCGAGAAAGTAATATGTCAACTTAGTTGTGCAAAAACAGAACCAGCCTAATGAACTTAGTTGCTTTCATCAATATGATGTATTCAAGAAGTAAACTACTGATTTGCAATGAAACTCAAAAGTAATAACATTATTACGAGTATCATTTTGCAGCAGATAAGACGTGATTTAGAATTGCAGACTACATGCGGCAAATTTATCCAATATGCAATTGATATTGGTCTAGAGAAGGATTGTTAATTGCTAATTGCTAATTGTTATTGACGCTGGGAGTAGGGAATGAAATATTAAGGATTTTAGGTAATGGACTGAACTGATGGCAATGGGTAATTGCTATTGCAATGGGATTAGGATTGGGCTGGACTAAATTAATGGGCCTTTATTTAGTATGTATTTCGGTATTCAGTAATACCGAATTACCGAATGGTATTTTTATTGCATACCGAATACCGAATACCGATTTTTTTTAAGTTTATTACCGAAAACCGAACCGAAAACCAAAATACCGAATTACCGAAATCCCCGGTTCGATTCGGTAATTCGGTTTTCGGTGTTTTATGCCCAGCCCTACCTAAAAGAGAACTTATTAGGGGAAATACCAACTAGAATTTTCTCACATATTCATCCGAGGTATCGCTTCTTGCTTTGTTATTGATTTTTGGGAAATTTACTTGGATAGAGAACATATAAGTGGTATTTACTTTTGGGTAACTACACTTTACTTTAATTACATCTAGTAGCTAAATATTGTATCTCAATTGCACAAGTTAACTAATACAATAACTCCTCCCCCTTCTTCTCTCTTCACTCCTCTCTTCCCTCTTTTCTCTCCTTCTCTCTCGCCCATCTCTTTTCTCCCTGAACTTTCTCTCCTTTTTCCCCTCTTCTCCCTTCTTGGCCATTGGAGAAGGGCAGTTGAAGTAATTACTGTTGTTCCACTTACTCATATAACCCCCAACTGGTTGCTAAGTGATACAAATAAGGCAAGTAGAATGATGATGTACTTAGAAGGGATTCTAGGCTTTAATAAAGCGTGAAAAGCGGAGCAACCAAAACCCATTGATCACCAAGATTGCAGCTTGGCACTCAATTCTTCGAGATATGTATTAACCAAAATGGATGTTGAAATTTAAATATGGTAGCCTTAAAGAAAGCCTCGCATTTGGCCCCGACCACCAAAGTGTTGCTTCCACCGAATCCGCTCCGTCCGCCAACCACGGCGGCGCATAAGGGTTGTTGTTGTTGTTTTGAAATTTTCGGGGACCGGCTGGAAATCGTCTCCAGATCTGGCCGGAACTAGTGATTGTATTCATGAATACAGCGATTGTATTCACATTTTTGAGTTTTTTTGTTAAATTTTTAGATTGTATTCATTTTTTTAGTGGTGTATTTGTTAATATTTGGTGTATCTTTGTTTTTATGTGTTTAGTTTTACTTATTGTATTCATTAATACAGCGAGCTCGTTTATGAATACATCATTTCAGGAATACAGTGAAAAAAATCGTTGTATTCATGAATACAGCGAAAACAAAAATTGAATACAAATAAAAAAAATGAATACAAACTAACATAAAAATAGCTACGAGCTGTAAATAAGCAAAATGTAGCTATGCGCATTTTTAACCCTCAAAATGTAGTCATTTATGAAATTTTCCCTTGATTTTTTTTTTTGTTTTGTTTTGTTTTCTTTCTTAGCGTGTTGTTATTTTTGTAAGTTTCTCTTAAAGTCATCTTCTTATTTTTTAAAAATGAAACCTAAAAAATAAAACGGCTTCTGTGAAAAATTAAAGTTAATTTTTTGGAAGAATAAATATCATAGATATTTAGAAGAGTTTCTAGAAAGCTATAATGTAATATCTTTGATATATATTGTATTTAGGAAATGTCTAGAAATTCTAGACACTTAGAAATTTGTAGTTGAGGATAGAATTATCTAGATCCTTTTGTATACAGAATAATATCAAGATATTCTAGAGTAGTGGTAGGAGATAAAAATAACTAGATTTTTCTAATGGATGTATTTAGAAGAATTTCTAGAACCATCCCTACACAAGTACATATAGGGGTGGCCTTAGTCATTTGTAATCAACCCATAAAAATCCAATTGTAAGTCATTCAAGCCAATTCAAGAGAGTCTTCTTCCATTACAAAGTTCTCCTTTCCAAAGCTTCATCTTCTTTAGTTGAATCTTCCGATCTTAGTTAATGATCTTGGGCTAGCAGAAGGTTTCCTAGCAGAAGGTTTCCCCAATTTACTTTTCTTCTGCTATATTTTTCTACAGCTTCTTTAACAAAATAAGAAGCCTAAATCATACTAGTATAATTAAGTTCAGTAACCACAATAATTAAAGAGAAAGCATGAATATAATTAGATATGGAAGAATGTAAAAGCATGGGAAATAATATATAAAGAAAAATCATAAAAGGGTACAAATTGCTAGAGACACAATACTCTAAGCTTATTCAAATTATTTTCTTCGAAGAGTAATAAGTTATTGAGATTTAACATAAGCCCAACTTTCTTATATCTCATGTCATTGATTATACCTTTTTCAATATTATGTGCACTTATAAATTTACTGTCTTGGCGTAAGTTTTTTAATTGTTTATTTATATAGAAAAGTATATGTGCATTATTGTTATGTAAGCACAAATATTTAAAAGGATATTAATCGACGAAGCTATACCAAAATGTTGATCAACTTTGTATCATTTAGGACCTTACTTGATATTTAGTAGCTTTAAATTAACTAAAATTATACTGACAACTTTATAATGGGATGTGGAGTTTCTTTTTGTTTTGGTGATAAAGACTTTGGAGTAATAAAACAACAGTTTATAAATAAAAGAAATAATTATTTCAAAGGTAAATTTTCTTACATATGTCTATATTAGTGGGTGAAGATATTAAATCAAATGGCAAGCTAATAAAATTTTGGTGTGTGTAATTTCAATAATTAAAATTAAAGATCAAAATTTATACTAAAACAAAAGAGAAGAAAAATTTAATTGCTTATTGCACATAATTTAAAGAAATGATTATTAAAAATATCAATATTTCTTAGAACAAAATAATTAAAGTGCATATGCAGCTAGCTTTGTGACAACTTCGTCATGTAACTGTCACACCCTAACAATGGTAGGGCATGACGGGTACCCGACTCTCATCAGAGTCGAGCGAACCCTTAGACATTCGCTCTATCAAAGCCTGTCATTTCAAAAACTTTTAAGAACATAAAACTTTTCCAAATAGAAATCATTATCTTTATAACGATTATGAAAACTTTCGATCAAATAAGTACTTTAAACCAATTGAAATCATCTAAAATACATACTCTTTTAAAATCCACAAATGACTCCACTGACATCACTTTGTTGACATCTCGATAAACATACCACAGGACACTGTCTGCAGAAGTCTCTAAGAAGTAAACTGGACATTATGAGTCAGGACAGGGCCCTGACATACCTATAATCATACATATCTATAGATGATTCAAAGACGGCTCCGTAACGAGGTGAAACTTGCCAATCCCGACCGACGTCCAAGCATCCTAACTATACACTTAACTCGCCAAGCAACAATTCTGCGGGCATGAACGCAGCGTCCCCAGGCAAAAGGACGTCCGTACGGACAATGTACTGAGTATGTAAGGTGGTAACAAGTCAAAATCATAATTTGACTTAAAAGAGAAAAAATCACAATCTAACTCAATACCTGCAACCTTCGCTGGAAGAAACATAAATGTGCACACGAAGTCTTAAAACAATCTTTAAGTAAATAATGCAATCTAACACACATGCCGCTTCCGACATGTTAACATAATGGTTCCTTGATGTACCGCTTCCGGCAAGTATCACAATAGTCCTTCGTACGGCCGCTTCCAAGCATAAGAATGATGGCCCCTTCGGCGCCCGCTTCGCTTAATAATGATGGCCCTTTGCCGGCCGCTTTCGCTTAATATCACTATCATATCAACACAAACTCAATCCACAAATATCAATTTCAATTCATATCATAAGTCACTAATCAAGTCATCACAATCCAGTTATTAGCCTTAGTCTTTCATAAGAAGTTATCAAATTTGTATCTCACTAGACTTAGGAGGACATACTTCCAGGTTTGAGGGTAGAATTGTTATGAAATTTTTACTACTTATATTTTACTCAATTTCATCTTATTGCTCTACCCAAAGAATAAATGATCATATCAATACAAAGGGATGATACTATGGAATGTAAACATAAATCGTAAATGTAATGAAGTAGTAAAATCTCGCACCCCCTTCGGAGTGGTTTTGAAAATCAAACTTTATGTTTCATTTAGTATAAAACTCATTTCCTCGAAATCATTAGTAAAACCATATACACAACTCAACTTGGCACCTTATGGGTGTTCCGTTCGGAACAGAATAGGAGTACAATATCAATCAGCCATCACAAGAAACATTTAGACCTTACTCGTCTAAGAATGGAATCATATGGAGTACATAAAGAATGAATAACAACAAGAATCATGCCGAAGGAAGAAAGGTTTGCCCTACATACCTTATTTACGCCTCAAGCTAATCCTCGAGTCCCCCGAGCTTAGTCAACTAGAACACAATCAACAATATAGGGATTAAGACTAGGCCAACAAGATTATTTTAACCAATCATTTATTCTTTCGCCTAACGGAATTTGCGTAGCATCTCCTCTATAATCCTACCAACCCAACAATTCCAAATTCAGCTAATATACCAATAATAACATCAGCAACAGATCAATAAAATACTACATCTATTCTAACACTATCGTCAACCAATCAAAGAGCGATGATCTCCCGAGGATATGTACAATGGTTCACTCCACACCCGACCATCTTTTTACCAACAAACAAGCTCTACACAAGCCACCAAACTCCCACCAATCTCCATACCATAAGGAAACAACCCATAATCTACTCATATACAACTACTATGACTTGAACTCGCGGCTTTCGATCACCATCCCGGGAATTATACGCAATATACATATCAATACAATCCCTGCGATCTTGTCTACCTACAATGTTAAGAAGCGTTTACATACCTTAAACATGAAGGGAACCAGCCAACTCTTTCCCGAACTTATAAGAAACACGCGACTACGACAACTTGAAAAGGAACACAACATTACTTCATAAGTAGCTACACGGTTTTGCTCCTTCAAACTAAGTTGTCCCAAAGTAAAATGTTGCAAGAAATACAATTCAAGATAAAATAAATGGTTGCTGGTCACGTTTTTGATATTCTAAGAAATTTCCCAAAGTCTAAAAATGGTTGCTGGAAAGTTTTGTTAAGATAAAAAAAGAATGGAAAAGATGTAAAATTGGAAAGTACCACTTTTGCCCTTACACGTGTGACCCTTTTGTCAATGCACTCAACACCTAACATTAATAATAGCCACCACCTTATGTATAGTCACCTATTAATTCTCTTTCAGTGATGCCACGTGGACCTTTTTGTCCCCTAATATATACACCAAATATTTCTTTAATTAACCACTTTCTATAATCCCACTCACTTTACTAATAAATCATAAATATAAAATTTAAACATATACTAATTCTTCATAAATATTAAAACATCGAGAAAATGTATTTTATCAAATTCTAATTTTCCAATCTAATCTCAAGAGTAAAAACTTTTTGTACTATAAATCGTCAAAACGGGAAAAGTTAACTTTTCATATGAGAAAGTGATTTCTATTCCTATGTTAAATAAAATATCATTTAAAAACTTCCTGATGTCATAGATACAATTTAAAGCTTATCCAAAAAGTAGTAATTTTAACAAAGATATAAAATCACATTTATAAATCCCTTTTCAATTTAACATAAAAGAAAATACTTATCATATCAGTTCCAAGGGTTCAAACTTACGGGATCTTACATAACACTTGTCTTAAACCATCACTATCTTACAAATGTCCTCAATCGTCCGAGTTCATCTCAATTTACTTACGACACATGCTAACGTAAAAAAATACGGAATATAACAGTAACCCCTGATAATTGAGGTACTTGAAAGCTCTAATGATGATAATTCAAATAAGTTGATCGATTTGTTTGATATATTAATGTAGAGGCATACTTTCAGACCTTATGGGTTAATAGGAGATTTTTTTACAATAAAATTGACAGATTAAAGTTTTAAAAAAACTCTAAAAATATATGTACTACATCTCTCACAACTAAAAATCTGTCTAAAGTTTGGAGCTGTGTATATGAGAAGTCATGTTGTGGATGAAGTTTTTTTTGGTCTCTCTTTAATTTCCTTTTTGTTGTCATGTTGGACGACTTTCTGTAAAAAGAAGTGGCAAGCCGTTGGATTGATTAGCAAGCTAAATAAGTCGGTTGGTTTTTTGCCTGATGAAGAAATTGAACTTTTTGATGTTAATTTCTCTTCTTCTCTTGCTGCCAGGTTTTTGACTCAAAATAAGTGATGTGTGATTTTTCAAGTTTTATTATTCGCATGAAATGAGATTTGAACCAAATGTGATGTGTGAACATATTGATAAGAAGCTGAGTTTTCATGGTTGTCGGGTATATGGAATCAATTGTCAGTAGCTACTGTGGGGGTTTGTATATATGCATTTTCTTGTGTAGTAGATTTCTTTCGATAGTTGTTCTTTGTGTTTCTTTTGCTGGATGTTTTAGCAATAAAAAGTTTTATGCACTACTCTTGCTTTGCAGCTAGAAGAGGGATATTATTTGCTTTCAGAAATCCCTTCGAAAGCAATACAATGAACAATATCACGTTCTAGAGGTTTCTTCATTTTTGGAGTATGTCCACAATAATTGTCACATTTGTGTTGCATGCCTTTAATGTGATATTGTCCTCTGGAGTATAAATGATTGTATATTGTTTGAAAAAATAGTCAGTAATGAAACAGTGATAGCTACATATAATAGAAAATGTTAGTTTGTAATAAGACTGTTCCAAAAAAAAATATATATATAAATATAAAATCTGCAGTATGTCACAATTTGTTTCTATTATCTATCTCTGGTATGTTTCTATTATCTTTCTCCGCTCTTTTTTTTTTTTTAAACGATCCGCGCATTGCGCGGGTACGTATACTAGTTGGGTGTAATTACACAGTTTGACCAAGCATTTATAGTGGAAATTTGGTGTAATTGAGAGGGTGTAATTACACTCTCCAATTCTCCCGGGGGGGAAGGTAATTGAGAATTGGGTGTAATTACACCCTGTAATTACAGGATTACTTTTTAATTTTTTTTTTTTTTTTAATTTTAATTTCTTTTATTTTTTAATTTATTTGTTATTTCTATTATTTTAATTTCTTTTGATTTTTAATTTATTTTTTATTTCTATTATATTAGTTTCTTTTTTATTTTTACTTTTTAATTGTTTTTATTTTTTAAAAATTATTTATCTTTTTATATTATTTATTTTCAAGTAATTTCTTGTATTTTTTTTTATTATTCATTTAGCATAACCGTGTTATTACTCTAATTTTTGAAAGTACACCTCTTAATATTTGAAAAAATGACTCATTAACAAACTTGGCATATAACTAGTGGTGTTATTAAAGTAGAATTTCGTTGTGAATGAGATTATAGACTTATATTTTCCCTTTCTTTTGAATTATTTACTTAAGTTAAGTTGGAACTTACTTATGCAATGTTGAAATTTGACATAAGAGTATTATGTTAAACGTTTTCTTTTAGATTTTGAATTTAGGTTATATCTTCAACTTTAAGTTATTTGCTTTCACATTGCATGTTGTTTATTTTTCACTTACATTTGATGGATTTTTTGTGTCAAACATTTCAATAATGTTATAGCATTATATTCATAAATATTATTTTTTGCCAAACATCCAATCCATGACGTTCTCACAAAAAAAAAGTCTTCTTTTAAGTTTTATAATTAATTAAAATTAAATATTATTAATCTGAAATATATATATATATATATATATCAATTATTTTTTACAACATTAGTTACAAATATATGATTATTAATTAATATATTTTCAAGAAACAACGTGTTATTAAATAACTAATTTGATATCATAAGGCAAATATTTTTTAAATATTAATTTTAAATTTTTTTATAATTAAATTTTATTTTTAAATTAAACTAACTGTGTAATTACACTTGTGCAACCAAACAACACGCTTGTAATGACACTGTAATTGCGTTATGACAAACAAACAGATCGTTGTAATTACACTATTGTGTAATTACTACCCTAGTAATTACACCAATCCCAATTACCAGGTGGCTTTCCAAACAGGCCCTAAGTGAATTACACTTTGTTGAAAGTGTGTGAGTATTACACCAAATCAAGAGAGAAGTTATTGACAACCGTTTATTGTGAGTGAGATTTTTGAGAAAAATTCCATCACAATAGTTTTGATCCAATTTGTTTGCGAGTTCCGTTGATAAAGGAGTTGATAGCAAAGATCGGTCTCGGTGTGGATACGCATAGAGTTTTCGTACTATCAAAGAAATTTTGAACTATTGTTGACATCCAATTTTGGCCCTCCTTTTTTGTTTAGTTAATTTCACTATGCTTCTCAGTCTTGAAAAATCCCCAAAAGGAGCTAGGAATATTTTCACTAATTATTACACTATTTTCCGAGATGTATTTCTCTAAAGTTAAGGACATTTTTATCGTTTCTTAGAAATGACAAAAAAAAAAAAAAATTCATATTTATAATCATAAATGACTAAACATCATTTTTTTTTTTTATAATTAAAATCACTCGAAAAAATAATGTTGGTATTCCGATATCAATATTGGCTTTGACATTTTTCCTTTAATCCTACTTATTACTGTATTAATCATCTTTTACTCTATTTTTAAACTAAACACGTATATTAAATTACTTGTATTATAATTTTCATATGTACACATTTTCGAGAATTAACTAGGACAAAAAGCATATTTTAATTAGTTCAAAAATGAAAAGGAATTCAGATGATTAAATTCATCTATTGAATTGGGCCAAACTAATTCTCAAATCTCCACAACTCTAAGCCCAAACAGCCCAGCTCCAACTTCTCCCTAACCCGGCCCACAATAGCTAACTAAGTCCCCAATTCATTTTTCATTTTTTTTGCGCGGAGTGCCCTTCTTTTCATTTTTAAATTTTGCCTCTTCATATTCGTGCGTCTTTAAATTATGCCCCTCATATTGCTGGTCTTTAATTTTTGCCCTTTGTATTGCAACTTTGAGCTTTCCGCCGAAATCATTTAGGTTCCGAGTTCGAACCCCCGCTCAAGCATAAATTAAAAAAAAAATCGCAAGACAAGATTTGGGTCGCGTGTATGCCGGACCCGGCATACTTTTGTTAAGGAATTACAAATTTTATGCCGGACCCGGCATACTTATGCCAAGTCTGCCCATAAGGCATAAGTATGCCGGGTCCGGCATAACTTTGATAATTCCTTCACAAAGTTATGCCGGTGGGGGCATACTTTTATATTGTCTATCGTTTTCCTATTGTTGTTTCATATTTATCGAACATATTTTCCTTCTTCTATTTTTCTCGTAAACTCGAAAGATAAATATTGCGTAATGGTGAGCTTTTGGCCTCAAACACGTAACATATGCATCTAAATTTTGTTTATTTCTACTTTGTGGCATAAGTTTACTCTTTTCCCCCGGTCAAGTGCTTGAACACTTATATAAAATGGAAATGATTCGTATACTACCACAGATTTGTTTTGTAATGCGACTGAAAGACCAAATTTGCATTGAATCAGAGGGAACATATTTCCTACTAAGTGCTGTGAACTTTTATGCCGGACCCGGCATAACTTTGTGAAGGAATTATCAAAGTTATGCCGGACTCGGCATACTTAGGCCAAGTCTGCCCATAAGGCATAAGTATGCCGGGTCCGGCATAACTTTGATAATTCCTTCACAAAGTTATGCCGGTGGGGGCATACTTTTAATGGGCAAACTTTTACGGGACCGATAACTTTGTGAAGGAATTATCAAAGGATACGGACCGCATACTTATGCCAAGTACGCACAAGGCATAAGTATAAGGTCCAGATAACTTTGGTAATTCCTTAACAAAAAGTATGCGGGTCCAGCATAGCGAAATTTAAACTCGCCTTGCGATTTTTTTTTAAAATTTTGACCGACGTGGGTTCGAATGAACCTATGGGTTAAATTTAATAAGCGCAAAATTTAAAGATTTAAAATATGAGGGGCAAAATGTAAAGACCACCCGAAAAGAAGGGCAATTCTGCGAATTGCCCTTCATTTTTCATCCCAAATCAGAACCCAACCCAACTAGAAGCCTAATCCCTAATTTCATTACAACTAAACTAATCCTCCCAATCTAACTAAATGTTCCCTCTCTCTTCAGCCATGGCAGCCTTCCTTTCACTCATCTCCTCTCTCTTCAAGAAATCCTAACCAAAATCACCATCACCGCCAGTTCCACCGAAGGACCAGCGAACAAAAGCCGATTTCGGCGTCGCTGACACCATCTCCCATCAACCCCAGTCCCTTTTCTTCAAGTGACAGAGCTTCGAACAGCTCGTCCAAGTCGAATCAACCCCCAAATCGAAAAACACGCAAGGATCTTTGGGTTTCTAGGCAGATCTTCCAACAATCCATAGGGTAAAGGCTCGTTCCAATCCGTTGGAGCCTAAAACCATGAAAAAAACCATTAGATTCGGACCTCTAGCCTTCAAATCTCTCTGAAAAGGTGAAAATCCGTCTTTTTTTTTTGTGTTCATCATTTCTTTTTCGAAATTTCAGATTTTCCCCCCTTTTAATTCGAAATTTAAAGGCAAAAGCCTCTGGAAGAAGTTGTTGAAACCCCCTCAGTGTTTGCCTATAAATACGGCCTTCCTGGGCTGTTCCAGATAAGTCGAACAATTGAAAAAATCCCTTTATTTCATAAGTTTTCTTGACAGCAAAAAATTCCCTTAAGTTCAGAATTGAAAAAAAAAATCTCTTTATTTTCACAAAGTTCAACAACTTGAAAATTCCCCACTGTTTTTTTTAGCTTCTTACTCTCAGAAAAAATCCTCTTAACTCTAAGTTTTCTTTGGTTATCAAAATCTTCTTTCAAGTTCTCGACTCCACAACAAGCTTTTCAAGCGGATTCGAAGACTCGACGACGATAATAGCCTCAGTTCACTGTCACGGAGAAGGTAATCACACTCGTCCTCTTTTCGTCTTTCATTTTAGCAGAAGTAGAAATGTAGTCATTCAAGTGTTTCTCATCGTTTGTTTGGTTTGGCTGGCTGGAATGAGTTCATTCTTCATTTGTTGCGAGCTGGTGTAAAACGACTAATCACACTTAGTAGAATTAGTAATTAATCCATCAAAAAATGTGTAACTATGTTGCCGTTGTGTATATCTCTGCTTGACATGTTTATCCGAATTTGTTTTATCTCTTTTGTTTAAAATCGTGAACGCACTGTAGATCTTAGAGGAAAGCTATTCGTTCGTTAAAAAATAAGAAAGCAAATAAGCGACAGGTTCAAATGGTTGTTTGTTCATACGTTCTGCATAATCGTTATCATGCCTAGAAAGTTGTCCACTTCATCTAGAAATAGTTCAGATCATGTGTTTGTGCAAGTTAAAATATGTGCTTCTTTGGTGCTTTTAATAAAATCTACTAGTCTAACATGTGTTCAAGAAGTACTGATTCACTACGGGATAATTTGGAATTCAAACTGAAGGTTTATGCATATATAAAGAAGTGTATTTTCATTTTGATTAGTGGTTTATACTTTAGCATGATTTGAAATATGATTTGTTTCCTTTAGAACAAAAGTGCTTTTTGTTTATCTAAATGTTAGCAGGATTTATCATCTTACTGATTTTTGTCTGAAAAAAAAAGTACTTTTTTTTGTTTAACTAAAAAGGCATTAAAGATGATGGCTAAAGAATGCTAAAGTCTGTTAGACTCTGTAATTATTTCTATAAGCGCATATTTAACCATGGTTCAAAGTGTAGGATATTATGATCTTATTTGTAGGATTTTTTTTGTATTTCTACTAGCGGGTAAAAGTTATACTATGAAGGTAATATGAAATGGGAATAAGCTATTTTCCAATAGGTTTATTTGAAGAGTGAGATTTGTTGCATTAGAAATCATGTTTATGGGGACGGCACTCTTATCTTGAATTATTATTTCTTTGAGTAATGTCGTCTCCAAAATTAGTTGAGTTAGTGCCTGTTGTTAACCCATCTGTTTCAGTTTTCACTTTGTTGGTTTCAGTTTCATTTTGTTGGTTGTTTAAGTCTAAACTGCTATGTTGATATTTCTGTTTGGCTGGGACTATTTCTGGGAACACTTGACACACTTGTTCCGGGTTGATCTTGTTTGTAGTTGGAGTTGGTTTTTGGATTAGTCTATCTAAGGTTCACTAAGTTGCTAGGAGTACACTCATGGTTTAGTTTGCTGGTGGGTTTCTTTCAAACTAGTAAAAAAATGAAAGTTGGCTAAGGCACTTTGCTTTGTCAAATTTTTTTTTCTCTTTTGAAAGATTTAACCTTGATCCGCTTGTTCCTCTCATACATGAAGTATGGATTGTCCAGTAGTATTTTTCCTTCTTTCTTATCTGATTATTGTCAAGCCTAAATACTAAGCTAAAGATGTCATTTAGTTTTCACCACATCATATTTGAGACGTGATTCATGTTCAAATTTTGTGTGTATATGACATCTCTTTTCATTTACCGTGTCCATGAGACCTTCTTAACCTAAGATGACTCTTATTTATCGATTTTTTCTTTTCCTGAAGTTTGCATAGTTGATTAATACTGTTTTGATGTATATATATATATAAAAATAAAATAAAAAAAGCTACTGTTTTTAACTAGGAAGGCTACTGTTTTCCGGTTAAAAAGTTACTAGTTTGATTGGAGAAAAGGGTTACCATTTTGATTAGAGAAAAGGGGTTACTCTTTTGATTTAAAAAAAAAAGAGGTTACTATTTTGATTAGGGAAAATTTGTTGATTAAATCCGTCGAATATGTGATCAACTTCGTCGCTCACTTTAAATATTCTTTTTATCTTCCTCGAAGGATTATTTGTCTGGTTGCTCTCATTAAGAGTCAATATGCACATAACCATCATGAATTAACAATGCTTAAAGGAAGCATTTAGCAACCTGTTGAATATGCATACGACTAGTTGAAATTCTGTCCTAATCAACTAAGTATATGGCTGTTTGAAGAACTTGTTTTTGCATTGTCTGAATTCTGTCTCCAAAAGCTTGAATTTGCTTACTGCCATGGCTAAAATTAAGATTGTGAGTGACTTCAAGGATATCTAGAGCTTAAGGGTAAGATTCCACTAAGTCGTTTAACAATAACGACCCCCGAAAAACTGATTGCGGGAGACTTTGGCATTGGTTGAAAATGTTGTTTAAGCTTAACATGTAACTCTCTGTTAAATCTCTGTTTTTTATGAGCGATCATCCCCGTAGTTAATCATTTTTTTTATTTTTAAAAGGAACAGAATGAGATGCTAAAGGTTGTGAAATGACATTGGTTAGAGTTTGGTATTAAGAATGTGATCAATGGTTTTTATTTTAAACCGTTCTCCCCATTTCATATGACTACAAAATCTCCAGTTTTACTATTGATATAACATTGTTGGAAAACCATTATGTGATTAAGTGTTCATATAGTCTTTCAACTCGCATAACTAGTGGCCTGTGTGAAGATCGGGACTTTACTAGAAACTAGTATTTGTAGTCGAGGGTAATAAGAAGGGGCTAAGTACATGATGACTAAAACTATTAAGTAGGATGATTAAGCACTTAGATTGAAGCTATTGTTTTCCTCCTCATTCTAAAAGTTTGAATCTTTTTGTCCATTCTTTGACTGATATGAAAATTTAGTTTGAACAAGCAAGTCTTTTCTCTTTTAATCAACTGCTTCAATTTCTTTTTTTTTTTTTTCTAAACCATTTGCTTCTCCTTCTATCCCTTTCATGAATGTTGAACACATATATGAATCCAGTGGCTGTTCTTACCATAGGCAGTGTGTCCTTGAAATGATGGTATAATGTGTCTAATTTATTAAAGTTTAGGGGTTGTTTTGTCATTTTCTTTTAGGATTCTAAAAAAAAAAATGTGCTATTTGAGTTGTCTTTTGTTGAGAATTTGAAATTTGATTACTGGAAGTTGTATATCCGGGCCCCTTTATTATTGCGACAGCATTTATGGCATCCTAGTTATGCTTTGTGGTTAAAAGGTTCTGCTTGTAGGTAAAATTCGATAAAAAATAAAAGTAGTGACCTGTGGTATTTTGTGAACATTAGAAGTCGAGAAATGATGGTTGTTGTAGTTGTCTCCTGAGTATGTTGTATAAGGTTCTTGTTTTAACCATAAGTTACCACATGTGGTTTAATGGCAAATCTGATGGCATCTCGAATATCCTATTTTTGTACTAAGAAAGGCATAGGTGGATTTAGAGACAAGCTGATGAGTCTTCTCTTAGTGTTATCTGTCAATATAATTTCTCATCGGTCTTGGCTGAACAATGTCTATCTTGTAAGCGTGCAATTATGTCATCAAGAAGTTGAGAAATCAAGACCTCAAAAATGAGTATAAAATTAAGACAAGAACTGTTAGAATCGTGATTGAATCAGTCTTAGTTTATAGCCTGCATTTCATATATTTTCTGAAGAGTATAAGTCAGCTGAACTTGCTGTCCAGTTGAACTATCCATTTTTTTTTCTTTCTTTTAAAAGCTTTGAAACTGGTAAAATTAAATCGTTGTGTAAATCTGTAATTGCAATACTTCCTCTCATGGTTTTAATCAAGCCACTTCATTTATGCAAGCCCCATCACTCATTAGCTAAATATCCTTTTATACTATCATTTACCACTTGGTTATTTCCTGAACTTAATAACTATGATAACTAATGACATGACTCTTCTTACAATATCTCCTTTTGTTCTTCATCTTTATTAAGTAAGTGTTTTGTACGATAGTTGATTAATATTGTTATGATGCTTATAAAACTTTACTCCATATGTTTGAATATTTAAGATCATGTGTTTGTTTGTGCTTAATTGGTAATGTCCAAACTGGACATTCAGTTTTCTTTCCTTAAAAAGTAGAGAGTTGTCCTCTTCCTTAAGAAGTTCTCTGTAAGAGAAGGGTTTGAATGTAGGATATGTTTGCTGCTAGTCTTGTTGTAATGAAGTCACGTATGGAGGAAGGATTAAGATTGAATACATGTTGAGTAGGAATTAAAAGTTGTATAAATTCCATGTCCTATTCATTGTGTTTCCTTTATTGAGATTGCTCCTAACTCCTATTTTTTTTTATTGCATGAACACATTCGGGAGAATGTTGGAGTTATGGCAACTCCGATTTCAGCCCAGGCCGAAAAGCAGTAGCAGCAAAGTCGTTCTCGTGTATAGCCGTCCCTTATTTTCATGTCGAAAGAGTCCACATCCTTCTTCCTCTCTTCAAAATTTGTGTCTCCACATTAACACATTCACATACATATATTCTAGACTAACATTTCTTTTGGATCATGTTTGTAGCATATTTGCTTCTGGCTTATGTATGAACTTGCGGGGAAATGGTTAAGTATAACATCGAGAGATTTTAGCAAAAAATGAATAAAATGAAAGGCTTGAAATAAAATGAAAGGCTCGAAAGTATGAATTTTTCGCAAAGGAGAAAAGTGTGAGCTTTTTAAGAGTCCAAATGTAGATATTGAAGGAATAAAAATGAGGCTTTTAAAACCTCTAAATGTAGGTGTTTTGGAGTTGAAAAGTGCAGATTTTTTTTATGGGACAAACAATGGCTGAATTTTAAGTTTGTTTTTTCAACAGGAACAAGACCAATTATTATTATCATTATTTTTTCCAGAAATTTGTCTATTTCGATAACTAACGTCCAACGGGCTTTATTTTTCAAGTATGAAAATGAAAAAAAAAAATCATATTAGGCTTATATATATTGGCCAAAGCTATTTTACAAGAACTACAAGGTACGTAATTTATTTTAACACACTTATACTATCTTATTTTTCAATCATCTTTTCATTATGTGTGTACTTATCTATATCACGATACTTATACATATTATGATATTTTCCATGGCTATTTCTAAAAGTATACCTCTTTATACTATTTTTACATATGATATACATACTCCATGTATATATTATTTTCTCATAAAAAATATGTATTTTCATACTCTATATTATATATACTGTCTTTATATACAATTACCATATTTATACCTAATCTTCAAAGAATGCACATGTACTTTTTTAAACAATATACATTCCTAGTACATATAATTTTACAACTCATATTAATTACTTTCCTTTACAATGAGTATGCCTACATACTATTATTTTTTTTAACACGTACCATACATATACTACCTTATTTCCATTAATTCCCTTGGTCGTCTTTACATTATATACATCCATATAGTACTATCATGTCTTCAATTACTATTTTTTAGTTACCCATGATATACATATCACATATATCTTCTTATTCTATATTATACATACTATTCTTACATGAAATAAATGCCATACATATTTTTCTCACGCATACATGCATTAACTACTTCCCTTATGAATATGCATTTACTCACATAGTTATAATTACTTTAAAAACCCCTTTTGCATACACATAGTTTTGAGAGAGTAGTTTATTTTCCGCAATTCTTTAAATAGGTAATAATAAATAATAAATAATTCCCCCTCTAGTGTCAGTTAAGCTAAGTTTAAAGACTATCTTCGGATAGGCTCTAAGGGATGCTTAACACCTTCCCCTCGGGGTAAATAAAACACTTACCTAGAATCTTACAGGTTTCAAAGACTAAAAAATGGAGTTTACTTTTTTACAAATGGTTTCCTAATATTTCCTAAAATTAGGTGGCGACTCTGAAAATTTGCAAAATCAGAGGAAACATAGTCATAAGTTGTGAACTAGTTTTAATCAGTTAAAAATAGGGCATAACAGAATGGCGACTCTGCTGGGGATCATACCTTAGATTTTGACTTTAGTAGACTTAGTTAAAGAAGTAGATACTCGAGGGATGTTTGTTTATTTATTTTATCACTTGTTATTTATGAGTTGCTACATTGCTATATTTGAAAATGACCAAAGCCAAACTTGTGCTCCTTTTGTTTGAGAAAAACACTATTTTGTTCTCTCATAATGTCATTGCACTTTCTATCGAGTCTTTGGCCGTACACTTACACACACTCTAGTTTCAGAGTCGGTATGGTAGTTTACTACATATCTTCTCGCAGATATTCAGTCCCACTCCGAAATTCTTAGGAAAAATCTTATTCTAGAAAAAATAAGTCATGCTGCATATACCTTAGGCAGGACAATCCAAGGTATTATCGCTGCAAATTAGAAATCCACCCTTTGTCAAAGGTTTGAAGCCCGAATGACATAACCCTTTATGTGAATTGATGAAATGATCCTTAAGAGACACAAGATGATTTTTTTTAACAAACAATACTTATCATAACCTTTACCCTTCTTTTTCAGATGGAAATTAACCAAAACCTACCAAATATCCAAATGATAGTCTCATCTCACTCACGACCGCAAACTTGGTGGAGGAACATAAAAGTGGCACAAGGAGAGGAAATCGACAACATCTGGGGTCGTTAATGTCACTAACGGTATCCAAGCTAACAAAACTCTCACCAAGTCATTGATAGAATTTTGGGATCCCGCCGGTGTAACCTTCAATTTTTAGATTTTGAGATAACCCCCTACTTTTATTTTTTAAGTTTGTGGATTCACCGACTTACTATTTAAGGGAAAAATGCCAGTGTTACCATCCTTCATATCGGGAGAGAAATTCTTGCTCATTTTGGGATTTAATGTCTACCCGATCTTGAGGAACGTGAAAAATAATCGAGCGAAGTTTGACTTTCTTTTTCAGAGATTTGGGCGCCGAGAAAGCTTTGATCGATATCGGGATGAGTTTGCGTGTGACCGCGGAAGGTGGGAGAAAATGCGGCCACGAGTCTTCGCCATAACCTTGTCTGGGAGTCTTGGGCTTCCAAGTGAGAGCCTACCGAAATAATATTAACCTTTTGCCACTTGTTATGAATATCTTCTCGAACCGGATGAATTGACATTGGTCCCTATGATCCTCGCGGAAATGCTCCGAGCCTCATCGACCTTGTTTAAGAGGGCATACCTTTTTCGAGGGTGTAATCTCTTTGCTGGGTTATGGGCCATGGAACACTTCTCTATACTCCCCGTCATGGATTACCGCATAGATGCTCGTAGCGAATTCGAGCCATACGGAAAGAATGAGGTCTTGCACCTCCGGACCTATAGGAGAGGAGGGTGGCGCACATTCTTGGTTCGAGGTCACGGGAGATGCTATCGGTCGGAAATACTCGTTGTCGGGGAGACCTTTGGTGGAGAGCGCAAATCTATACGGCATTGAGTTGATCGGGGTTGGACGAGATTCAGCCAAATGCGCCTCTCAGTCTGGGCGGTTTGGAGTTACAAAGATGTCCCGATCTGGTCCCCGTATAGCTCTGCGTAGAAGATAGCACTATGATAGGGTGGTTCCGATAGCACGAGTAGGTGTGCCAAAGAGAATGGGCAGAACATGATCACAATTGGTATGGGTGACGAGAGTTGGTGCACGCCCCGAGTATTAACTTTGGTATAATGTGGGAGGCTTGGAACCTGCCAACCGAAGACGGATTCGACGGGCCTGGAGACTACGATGTGGCCCCAGCAGCTTCTGATTGGAGATCTGCCCTCGCGAACGTCAACAATGAGGGGCAATATCTCAACTATTGTATCATATGGTTTATTGAACCCGGAACTACACACTGTACGTATAGGTTATTGACGTTCATGAGAAAACAATATCTGACTATAAGCCAAGCGGCTACATCGTAGTACGCGGGCCGTCGAATCCGTCTTCGGTTGGCGGGGACCCCAGCCTCCCACATTATACTGTGCTAATACTTTACGGGTGGCACCAATCCTCATTACCCATACCACCGTGATCATGTTCAACCATTCTCTTTGGGTGCATTCTCACTGCATTACTGGAACCACCCTATCATAGTTATCTTTATGCGAGCCATATGGGACAGTGACCGGGGACATCTTGTGTAACTCCAAAGCACCTCGGAGTTTTCAAGGCGCGTATGAGACGGAGCGTCCCAGCCAGTCCAACTTAATGCGCGTCTCAATTTGCGGTTCTCACCGAGGCTCTCCCACCGGCGTATTTCCGTTGGATGCTCACCAGGCTGGAGCAGAATGCGCGTCCGCTCCTCCTCCCTGGAGTCCGGGCCGGTATACTCATTCTTTTTCCGTATGGCTCCCGGAGTGCTCTGGCGTCTCTATGCGGTGATGAGACGCTTGTATAGGGGCATGCCGGCCTGCGCCCCACGAAAAGTTATGCCTGCCCAACAAGCCGGTAAACTCGGCATCCTAAAGCGAGAATCATAGGGACCAATGTCAATTCATCGATCCCGGAGAGATATTCATGACAGAAGTGAAAATAAAGGTTAATGATTGGCGAGGGAGGCTCTCTTTGGAAGACCTTCTGACAAACTGTAAGCACTATCCCACCTTCCGCGGTCACACGCAAACTCATCTCGATATCGATTAAAGCTTTCTTGGCGCCCAAATCTCTGAAAAAGAAAGTCAAACTTCACTCGATCATTTTCCACGTTCCTCAAGACCGGGTAGACATTAAATCCCAAAATACGCAAGAATTTTCTCCCGCTAGCGATGATGGTAACACCGGCATTCTTTAAACGGTAAGCTCTGGCGAATCCACAACTTCCTCTAAAGTGTGGGTTATCTCAAATCTAAAAATTGAAGGTTACATCAGCGGGATCCCAAAATTTACCGCCACTTGGCGAGAGTTTTGTTAGCTCGGATACTCATTAATGACATTAACGAATCTCGCATGTCGTCTCGGATTTCCTCTCCGTGTGCCACTTTTATGTTCCTCCACCAAGTTTGCAGGTCGTGAGGAGACGAGACTATCATTTGGATATTTGGTAGGTTTTGGTTAATTTCCATCTGAAAAAGAAGGGTAAAGGTTATGATAAGTATTGTTTGTTAAAAAAAAATCATCTTGTGTCTCTTAATGATCATTCCATCAATTCACATAAATGGTTATGTCATTCAGGTTTCAAACCTTTGACAAAGGGCGATTGCAATTTGCGGCCGACAATACCTTGGATTGTCTCGCCTAAGGTGTATGCGGCATGACTTATTTTTCTATAATAAGATTTTTTCCTAAGACTTTCGAGCGGGATCGAATGTCATGTAGAGAAGGTACGTAGTAAACTACCGTACCGACTCTGACACTAGAGAATCCAAAGAAGGGGTGGAGGTGTGTCAGACAACACCTCGCGTGAACCACAATGTGTGTAAGTGTACGGCCAAAGACTCGATAGAAAGTGCAATGACATTATAAGGAAAGCAAGAGAATAAATAGTGTTTTCTCGAACAAATAAAGAACCAAGTTTGGCTTGCGTCCTTTCAAATATAGAAATGTAGCAACTCATAAATAAACAAACATCCCTCGAGTATCTACTTCTTAAACTAAGTCTACTAAAGTCAAAACCTAAGGTATGGTCCCCAGCAGAGTCGCCATTCTGTCATGCCCTATTTTTAACGGATTAGAAATAGTTCACAACTTATGACTATATTTCCTCTGGTTTTGCAAATTTTGCAGTCGCCACCTAATTTTAGGAAACATTAGGAAATCATTTATATAAAAGTAAACTCCATTTTTAGTCTTTGAAACCTGTGAGATTCTAGGTAAGGGTTTTATTTACTCCCGAGAGGGAAGGTGTTAAGCATCCTCGAGCCTATCCGAAGATAGTCTTTAAACTTAGCTTAATTAACACTAGGGGGATTATTTAATTATTTCTTATTTATTATTTAAAGAATTGCGGGAAAGAAACTACTCTCTCTCAAAACTATTTGTACGAAAGGGGTTTTTGAAGTAATTATAACTATGTGAGTAAATGCATATATATAAAGGAAGTAGTTAATGCTAATGTGTGCGTGAGAAAAATATGTATGACAATTATTTTATATAAGAATAGTACGTATAATATAGAATAAGAAGATATATATATATATATATATATATTATAAGAATATTGTTATAAGTGTGACATGTATATCCTAGGTGAATACTTAAAATCGATGACATGATAATACTGATATATGTGCATATTACGAAAATACGACTAAGGGAATTGATGAAAATAAGATAGTGTATGTATGATTCGTGTTTATGAAAATAGTATATAGGTATACTCATGGTAAAGGAAAATAATTAACGCGGGATGTATGTATACATGTGATGAGGAAAATGATTAAAGGAATGCATGTAAAATAGTATCTTTGTATATAAAGTAGAGTATATACCTTGTAGTTCTCGAAAATACTTAGACCACTATACTTGAGCCCTAATGTGATTTCCTTGTATTAAATTTGCAGAACTTAGGCCTGCTCATGTTAGCTTATCAAAATAAACAATTTCTAAAAAAAGACATTGAAAACCTGTTCTTGTTAAAGACCAAGCTCGAATTCAGCCGCTATTTTTTCTCATGAAAATCTGCGTCTTTTTTTTTCTTTTTTTCTTTTCAACTCTGGAACACGTTGTAGAAGTCTCATTTTATCCTTCAATATCTGCGTTTGGACTCGTAAAAGCTCACACTTTTATTTCTTTGCGGAAAAGGAAATCAGTATTTTTCATTTCTTGCTGAAATCCCCTAGAGAAAACTGATCAACGACCATTAGTTTGTACGAAAAACTCACATTTTATCTCTTTGTGGAAAAAAACAATTGTAGCCTAGAAAATTGGCTGAAGACAAACTAAAATTCTAAATAGGCCTATAATCTGTGATTATACCCAATCCAATATCCAAAGAGGAAAGGGAAGTAAAGACTAAGCTCTGCCAAATTACATCTGAAAGTTCTAAAAAAATGAGTCACACAAACAAAAAGTGTATCAACACCAAAACTCAATAGGCAAGTGTTAGTTCAAGCAATACAATAAATATGATAACAATGAAATGCGAGGCCAAAAGAAGGGAGAAGAGGCTGGACAACTTCTTTAAGAATCCAACGCCGAACTAGGAGACTCTGACGCAAGAAGTAAGAAATAGTGACCAGACAAAAATGGAGCGGGGCAGACGCAGCTTGTAGCTCATCCCAATTGGACTGCTCGTGGAGTTTTGCTAGTAAACTCCCAACGTGCTCCAAGTATTCCATGTAATAAAAAAAAAACGATAAGGATTAGTAGCTTATGACTATTATATGAGAGCTCGAATTAAATAGCAAGACAAATACAATTATACGCCAAGACTAAACAGATTTCTAGAAATTTTCCAACACGGAGTCCATTTAATTTACGAAAAAGAATGATTTATGCTATTCACAGTTGTTAAAAATTTGAAATAAACCGAGTATATTCAATAACTTAAAATACCCATAGTTTGCATCCGGGAAAAAGAACACAAATACTAAGAAAACATGATAAAGCTGTTTGAACTCAAAGATTGCACAAAGTTATCATTCAGAATCTCGGTTTATTTCAAAACTTAAGAAGGGGGGCAGGAGCAATACCAAAACATAACTAGTGACGAGATAGAAAATAAACATTAGCAAACCCAATATGCTCTACTAGTTCCTGCTAGCAACGTCTTAGGGACACACAAAGGAAACAAGAAATATCTGTTTTGGACTATAACTCTTATAGCGCTAAACATGCTCCAGTCCCAACAATGCCCAGAAATAAACTTACCCAGAATATAGAAGAAGTACCACTTGGTCATGAATTCACACAACATGGTTTCTATCTAAGAAGGTTCAGTTTGTGCACTTGCCCATTTTACTTAATTCCAAAGACATGACAAAGTGAAAATGCAGGGATCAAACAACCGTGGAAAACAAGAGGTAGATTTGAGTTGGTTTTATACAGACATGAGGTATTAGGAGATGTCACCTGTGATGCAGGATACAACAACTTCAAGCAAATTCTGATTTTTATGCTAACTCAACTACTCTAAGGCCTTCTAACTCTGAGTAAAAAATATAGTAAGTGCAGGACAGAAAATAACAAGGAACTTTTCACTAATGTCTGGATTCTAACATTCATTCAAACGAAAGAAGACTTTAACATAAGGGGTGATTCTTGGATTATTTCTTAACATGAAATCTAATAAACATGCCCATAAATTAGTACTGCTATCCGTCTTCACTAATGTTAGTGAAGTTACGAGCCGTCGAGTACAACTAACACACAGGCCATCCAAACAATAGAATCGACAAGATGTTCTTATATAATTATTAAACCTGCTATAAAACAGGTTCCTAATGACTTAGTCTCAAAGCAGAGGCAGAGAAATAAAATCACACGACCATGAGATTTAAACATACATTTGTATCCAGATCCTTCTCTAAGAGCAACAAAATAAAGTCACTTCTAAATTTGTATCGGCCATTTCCTGGAATAACATGACGGACCTAAGATAAATAGGGCAGCCTACTCTACCCTGTAATTTCAATTATGTTTTCATGTTATAAAATCTCAAACTTGATCATTATAGATCTTAAAGGAAGCAAAGTTTTATACCTAAAGCTCAAGTATACTATACAAGCCATCATAGAGTGTAAATCCACAAAATGCCTTTCTCAGTATATAAATAGGATACTCAAAATGCCATCAGATTTACCATTAAACCACATGTAGCAACTTATGGTTAAAATAAGAACCTTATATCATGTACAACATACTCAAGAAACAACTACAACAACCTTATTTCTCGATTTCTGATATTCACAAAATACTATAGGCCACAGATTTTTTTTTTTTTAAAGTCCAATTTTTTACCAACAACAGGACACTTATTATCCTTCTAAGAGGTAGATTTAGTCAGGGACCTGACTAAAGACATTGTTTAAGAAAAGTACGAATAATCTTAATTTGAACATGTTCTTAACAATTTTTCTAGCACACTTTATAAGCTCATGCTGTTAGGAACACATTGGGGAACAGTCCCATATATTGACATCTCATTTCCATAAGCAAATAAATGAATAAGTAAGTTGATTTAGTTAGGGATTTCAGCCATATTTTATATGAAGCATAGTTGAAACAATGATTCAAAATTAAAAATGCAGTCCTCTTGATAGGTTACCAGTGACTACTGTTAACTATGCTCAAACAGTTTTTATTATTGGTGTGATGGATCCTCTATAAATGACTTAACAGTAACTAACCATACCCTTCATAGCATGAACATGAACAATACTCAATCGGATTCATCTTTATCCTATATTCAAAACCATCACATGCTTATTTTTTTATATTGCTGTGGCAAACAACCTTCCACAATCCATATTCTACCATTTATATGACCATACGTTGACTCTCTATGAAACGTGATCTCAATATTTTGAAATGAAATGAAATGAATACCACTACACGTAGTCGACAAAGTAGTTAGTAATTCCTTCAAGCGTAGGCAATTTCCTTAAGCGTTTTTTAGGCTAAAATTTAGAACAAACATGGCAATAAACGAGTTGGTGTCCACCAATCAACAGCGTACCACAACCATTGACCGATTGCATTTCGATCCGCTAAACCAAACAAACGACAAGAGATACTTGAACAACTACACTTCTACTTCTACGAAATTAAAGACGAAGAAAAGACGAGTGTGATTACCTTCTTCGAGACAGCAAACTGAGGCTAGTTGTCGAATCTCCGAATCCGCTCGAAGTGGTCCTTCCTCAGCCGAGAACTAAAAGAACGGATTTCGACAATTAAAAACTTAGAGTAAAAAAATAAGATTTTCACGTAATCAAGTTTTTAACAAAAGGAATTTTATGAGGGAAGCTTGTGAATAATAAAAGGGATTTTTCTCGTTGTTCAACTTTGTTCTAAAACGACCCTCGAAAGGCCGGTATTTATAGTCGAAGATTGGGGCGTTTCAACAACTTCTTTAAGAAGCTTTTTGCCTTGGAATTTCGAATTAAAAGAGGGGGAAAATCTCTGCAATTTTGAAAGGATGAAATGATGAAAAAAATGATGATTCTCGCCGCAGTGATTTGAAGGCTACAAATTCGTTGGGACTCCGAATTTAGTGGATTCTTCATGGTTTTAGGCTCCACGGACCGAAACAAACCTTTACCCAATGGATTGTTAGAAGAACGGTCTGGAATCCCAAAGATGTTCGCGTGCTTTTTGATTTGGCGATTTGACTTTGACGAGCCGTTCGAAGCTCTTGTCACTTGAAGAAAAGCGGAGAAAGGGACGGTTGATGGGAGGCGGCGTCGGTGTCGCCGAAATCGGCTTTAGCCGATGGTCGATGGGTAAAAGGGGGTGGCGGCGAGTGGAAGAGAGAGAGGAGAGAGAGCATTATTTGGTTAGAAATTTTTTGGTTGAAGCAGGGGGCCGTTTGGTTAGATGATTAGAAGTGAAAAAGTTCGGGGTCTTAGTTTAGGTAGTTTAGGTGTTGGGCCGGGTTGGGGATTTTGGGGGGCGTTTTTGGGCCACGTATTTTTGTCTGGATAGGAATAGGATTTGGCCCAAATTTTAGGTAGATGAATTATTTTCTCATCCCTTCTTACTTCAATCAATTAATTAAAATATGCTCCTTTGTCCTAATTAATTCCCACAAAATGTATACCTATATAGATTACAATAGAATTAATTTAATATCGTATTTATTTTTAAAAATATAGTAAGAAGATGATAAACATAGTAATAAATACGATTAAAG
>NC_081342.1:19137414-19188878 GCF_029784015.1 Lycium ferocissimum | reverse complement strand
ATGAATACCCTGCAATCCTACATAATTGTCATGGCTGGCTTCTACATACGAAATCATAATTGTCAAGCAGAGGACCTAAAGTGTCCAATTTTAAAAACATAGCGGGCCAATGCGATAATAAATAAATATAACTTAAACCTAATGGGACTTAAATACTACAAAGGAAACTTATCATTTAAACATATCCTAAATACAATCAGCACAATAATCATATATATTTACAAAAGCAAGACAAAGGCCGGCTGATGTGGCGCAATCACAACGCAGGAATCATATTTATTTATTTTTTCAATTTTTTGACAATTAAATACATTTTTCCCATGTCTAAACACTTAGGCCCGGCCAACTAAAATGCTGTTTCGCATCCTGTAATTCAAAAGTTGCGACAATGAAAAAAAAAACCTTTCCAGTTCTTCTACATGACTTTATATTTCGTACACCGCAAAAAGGATGAAAAATGGAACTTCCAAAGCAAATGAATCAGCAGAGGCGTCGAAGTTCTAAAAATTTAGACTCAGAGGGCAGTAGTAGCACCATCGACAAGGCTCTTCGTCGGCGGCCATTTATTTACGGAACCAAATAGCAAAGGAAATAGATAAGAATAAGATGAAATCATAATCCAACTCAATTCCAAATGCTCCTTTCTACTTTCAACTCAATCAATTCTCGATCTTTGCGCGCTCCCGCCTGTTGGATGCATGTTGCCGTCAAGAAAGTGTTCATATATAAAGTGGTAAGATAATTGAGTTAGATGATTTTATTTCTGACATCGAAAAGAAAACTGGTGCATTTACCTTTATAACAATATCCTACTTACGGATTACTTAGCATTTTTTTAAAAAGGAGTAAGTTTTCCCATGTTTCCATAATTTGCTTGAAAAAATTCATGATTAGTTCTAGCATTACGTCGAATTGATGATGTCTGTGCTAGATTGGTTCTTCTCAGTTCAGAAACAGCCGTGTCTAAGAAATGAGACGTTCAGTAATTGAAAACATCTCCTTAATCACAATCAAGAGGAAAGGGCGTGACTTTTCCCACTAAGTAGGTCGGTGCCTTAATTGTTGCAACCGATTCATTTATTTGTTGGATGGGAAAGAACACAAAGTTTTGACATTTTTCCTTTGACAAAGGTCCTAGCTTTTATGCTGTATTCTCCTGCAACTTTGCTTCCCTTCATTATATTATTCATTAGTACTGAATCATTACTATCAATCGTTCGTCCCATACATGCGGGTATAACATATTACCTACTCTTAAAATGTTTTGGAAGAAAGTCCTCTAAATTCTTAAAAAGAAAGAAGAAAAATGCATTGTTTCGTATTCTTTGATGCCTATATGCAGTTTGAAATAATCAGTTACTAATAAGTTGCAAACCTTTTACTAATAAAAGTTAGTTTCTTCATATTAATAAATGTTATTACTTTGGTTCACCAGTTCAGGCTCAACTCGGTTTACGTTAGCGGACCTACAAGTGGGGCTAGGGCTCTGCACTCTTTCTCTATATGGGCCTATTTCATGCATTGAAACTAAAAAGGGCTATTTATAAACAGTCTTCCTTGCTTATTACCTCTTATCTTATTGTAAGAGATAATCGGAGAGAGAAAAGTCTGGGTATACTCCACTCTTCACATCCCTTTTTTTATACTTGAAGCGATATTATGTGTAATATGTACTCATATATATGTCATTTAAAATTTCAATTAACTGAGGTGTAATGTTTAGAGACTATTAAGCAAAGATAATACTTTGTGTTGTGTATTAATATATCTTTTACAATTCTAATTAATTGAGAATTGAGGTTTAGGATTGCTTACACAAGGATACATTGGTGACGGAAATAAGGTCTTACCACCACATTCTTAATCTACAACTCTGTAATTCTCAATGTTTCATCATATTAGGTGGTTTGCCCCAAATTTTGAAATCCAAACTTGATAAGAGAGGTTTAAGTAGTGTGCGGTGATGATGAGCTGATCACAACAAAAAAAAAAAAAATTGAATAAAGTGAATCTATAACGGTTTGTTATTACATTAAGTATTATTTGACGCATAATACACTCGTGACAAAGGACAGGAACTCTACTTGTGACGGAATAGAGTTGAATCATTTGTACAGCGGATTTTAGAGTTAGGGAGAAATTTGAAGCCTGTCTCTCCATTCTCCTCTATGAAACTTCTTCACACTGAAAACTAGATTTGCTTTCCCTGAAGACTCTTCTTTTGAAGAATTTGATTAGCTAACCAAGTATACTGAATTTTGTTGTTCTGACTTTCTCTTTCCAATTTCTTTTCTTTTTGTTTTCTTTAGTTCCTTTTATAGGTCTAGGTGTATAGCTCTTTTACATTTCAAGTATTGTCTTCAGGAGTACTTGCATTGGAGATTTGTCCTCGCAAAAGACTTTATCTAAAACTGTGGTTTGCATTTCGCTTTAATATTGGACACTTTGTTGATTCATGATAATTTCTAACCATGTAGAGCTTTATTGATTTTCCAATTTAATGTCTTTTTTTTTTTTATGAGAGTAATTCTAGATGATATGTTCAAACATTTGCAACTACAAAATGTTGTAGAGAATTTTCATGCCTTGCTTAGACAAACACATAGCTCAAGTACTAAAAACATTATTTTGGGAAGTCCAAAAGCGCAGTAATTGTCACGTAATTCATTCTGAACCTCTATTAATTGTATTGATGTACACGATAAGAATTTCATGAGGGGCTGGTAAGACCACTCCCAGAAGAAAACTGGTATAATAATGGTCATAACCCTTCAAACAGAACTCAAGGCATTAACTTTACCTTTGAAGAGCTTGATTTTTTAAAAGCAATGAAAGTGCCTTTGAGAGTTTGCTGCTTCTTTTCCTAGTTATACTTTTTTTTACATACAATGTTTCACCTATACAAGCTACCCAAGTTGATATAAATTTTCTGGTGAAAGTTTGCTTGAGATTGCACGGATTTCACTTCACACTTCAAAAGTATTGCATGAAAATCTAAATTAGTGAACAAAGTTTAATCCTGCGGGGTTATGTCAGAATGGTGGCCATAGTTCTCTACCGATTTGAGTATATATAGATGCTATGTAAAACTGCATATTGTTATTTTCTAATTTGCTTTTATTTTTTAGGAGAAAATCGTATGACTTGGAGCAAAAAGGGTCATAATGTTGAGTAGGTCCTCAGACATGTGGGGCCCACCAGAGTTGAATAGTAAATACGCGTGGTACTGTTCACGCGTATAAAACGCTTTCATCGTTCACTCGGTGATACTTGTTCACGCGTGTATCTTGTTCACGCGTTCTTGTTCACGCGTTTTACGAAGCTTATAAATAGAGTTCTAAGCTTCATTTGGAATGACACTAAGAAAATCTCGGACAATACATCCGAGTGAGAGCAAAGTGAGGTATTCCATAGTACATGTAGAAAATAGTCTGAAGAAAAATAGAGTGTGAGTGATATTGTAGTAAGGTGGAAAAAATCAAAAGAGTGTTTTTCTTTTGTGGGTGTAGTGGACTTAGGAGTATTTATACTCGTTACTACACAAAGGTAAAATTCCTTGCTATAGTGATATCACCGCCTCTTGGCCGTGGTTTTCCCCTTATTCAGAAGGGTTTCCACGTAAAATCTTGGTGTCATTATTGCCGCATTTTATTCTTGCTAATTTAACCATAAGTTAGTGTTCCGAGTTTATCACTAATACCGTGAATGTTATTTTTGCGGGTCTATTTTTATTCCCAACAAGTGGTATCAGAGCTAAGGTTCTGTCTGAGTATGCTCTGTGGTTGCAGCACAATCTGAACTTCCACATCAGAAAAGAATTACTTTGGTCTTCGAATAAAATAGTATTTGTATTTGTGATAAACGATGGAAGCCAACGCTAGTAGAATGATTACTTTGAGTGGCGTAAATTATGCCATTTGGAAGGGCAAAATGGAAGATTTGCTCTATGTCAAGAATTTTCATGAACCTGTCTTTGCAAATAAAAAGCCTGATAATAAATCAGATGAAGAGTGGAATTTGTTGCATCGGCAGGTTTGCGGCTTTATTAGACAAATGGGTTGACGATAATGTGTTGAACCATATTTCTGGGGAGACACATGCTCGGACCCTATGGGAGCATCTTGAAAGTTTGTATGCTCGGAAAACTCGGTAACAACAAGATGTTTTTGATAAAGCAAATGCTGGTTTAAAATACCACGATGGTTCAATGACGACGATCATCCAATATTTTTCGTGATGTGAACCGCTTATTTGCTATGGGCATTAACTTTGATGAAGAAATTCAAGGCTTGTTTCTACTTGGTTCCCTACCAGATTCTTGAGAAATTATTAGAACTTCATTATCAAATTCTGCTCCGGATGGTGTGATCTCTATGGATCTTGCCAAGAGCGCTTTTAAATGAAGAGATGAGAAGAAAATCTCAAGGTTCCTCCTCATCGATGTCTTGGTGACCGACACTGGGGAGAGGCAAGAATCGTGGCTCTCAAAATAGAGAACATCATAGAAGCAAATCCAGAAGCAGACTTAAAAATATTGAGTGCTATCATCAAGGAAAAAAGGGCACACAAAGAAGTTCTCACGATTTTGAAAAAGGAGAATAGAGATAAGGAGGAAAAGAAAGAAGATGGCAATCGTGTTGCCGCTGTCACTACAGAAGATCTTGTTACTATCCTTGATGCGGATCTGATAAATATTGCTTGTGATGAGTCAAGCTGGGTTGTGGACAGTGGTGCCGCATCTCATGTGACATCAAGGAAGGAATTTTTCTCATCCTATACTCCGGGTGACTTTGGAACTTTGAGCATGGGTAATGAGACCGTATCTAGGGTGGGCTGGTGTTGGAACGATTTGTTTGAAAACTAGTATTGGAACTAAACTAGTTTTAAACAATGTAAAGCATGCACCCGATGTTCGTCTGCACTTGATCTCTGTTGGTGTTTTGGATGATGAGGGATATGTCAGTACCAATGGTGCTGGAAAGTGGAAGCTTACTAAAGGTTCCATGATTGTGGCTCGTGGCGAAAAACGTCGTGGTCTATACTGGACTACGGCCTCTACCTGTGTTGATATGGTGAATGCAATTGAGAGCAATAGCTCTTCAACATTATGGCATAAGAGGCTTAGCCACATTAGTGAGAAAGGACTAAATGTTCTGGCCAAAAAGAAATTATTATCAAATTTCGAAAGTGCTAAATTAGAAAAATGTGAGCAATCTGGCCGGAAAACAAAAAAGAGTTTCTTTCAAGTCTCATCCTCCTTCAAGAAAGGCAGAGTTGCTTGAGTTGGTGCATTCAGATTTATGTGGTCCAACGAAGACAATGACTTTGGGTGCACTTTACTTTGCTACCTTTATCGATGATTGCTCAAGGAAACTTTGGGTCTACGTCTTAAAGACTAAAGACCAAGTGTTGGGTGTCTTTGAGCTTTCAGTGCCCGCTGAAAGAGAACCGGAAAGAAGTCGGGGTATTCGTACCGATAATCTGGTGAATATTGTGGACCGTTTGACGAATACTGCAAGCAACAGGGTATCAGACACCAGAAGACTCCTCCTAAGACTCCTCAGCTTAATGGTTTAGCAGAGAGGATGAACAGGACCTTGATGGAAAGAGTTAGATGTTTGCTTTCTGAAGCAAAGTTGCCGAATTCCTTTTGGGGTGAGGCATTGTTGACCGCCGCACATGTTATTAATCTATCCCCGCGGCGCTTTGAAAAGTGATGTTCCAAACAGAGTTTGGTATGGCAAGGATGTTTCCTATGACCACTTGAAAGTGTTTGGTTGTAAAGCTTTTGTACATGTGCCTAAAGATGAGAGGTCAAAATTAACTGCCAAGACAAGGCAGTGCATCTTCATTGGTTATGGCTTTGATGAGTTTGGTTACAGGCTATATGATCCAATTGATAATAAGCTCATGTTAAGTCGTGATGTTATCTTCATGGAGGATCAAACCATTGAAGATATTAACAAAACGGAGAAGATAAAATCTTCAAGTTCTGAAGGTTTAGTTAATCTTGATCAAGTCCCTCATACAAATGTTGATGACGTTGGTGGGCTCGATGACGATGGTGATGCCCGTAATCATGTCCCGCATCACAGCATGTTGATGATGATAACGATGCTGCTATTGATGAGGTAGATGCTTCTACTCATGAAGTCGTGGATGACTCAGATATTCCACTTAGAAGGTCTACTAGACAAGATGTTCCTTCTTCCCGTTATTCACCTAATGAGTATGTATTACTCTACCGATGGGGAGAACTCGAATGTTAAGGCGAGAGGCCATGGAAGATGAGCACAAGGATCAATGGATCGAAGCCATGCAAGACGAGATGAAATCTCTGCATGAGAACCATACTTATGAGTTGGTGAAATTGCCTAAGGGCATGAGAGCTTTGAAGAACAAATGGGTGTTCAAAGTTAAAGTCGAAGAACAACACAAATTGAAGCCCAGATACAAAGCTAGATTGGTTGTTAAGGTATTTGGTCAAAGGAAAGGTATTGACTTTGATGAAACATTTTCTCCTGTCATGAAAATGTCCCCCATTCGGACAGTTCTTAGTTTGACTGCTAGTCTTGATTTGGAGATTGAGCAGATGGATGTGAAGACTGCTTTTCTTCACGGTGACTTAGAAGAGGAGATCTATATGGAACAACTCCGAGGGCTTCAAGGAAAAAGGTAAAGAAAATTTTGTACGCAAACTTAAGAAGAGTCTATATGGATTGAAGCAAGCTCCCGGACGCTGGTACAAGAAGTTTGAGTCTGTTATGGGGAGCAAGGCTGCAAGAAGACTTCTTCAGATCAATGCGTGTGTTTGTACAAAGATTTTCTCATGATGACTTTATCATCCTTCGCTATATGTGGATGATATGTTGATTGTAGGCAAGAATGCTTCCGTGATCGACGAGTTGAAGAACAGCTTGAGTAAGTCTTTGCAATGAAAGACTCGGGGTCATGCTAAGCGTATTTTGGGCATGAGAATTACCGTTCAAGAGATGAAAGAAAGCTTTATTTGTCACAAGAAAGGTACAAAGAACATGTACTAGAGCGCTTCAATATGAAGAATGCTAAGTGTTAGCACACCCTCCCCGGTCATCCGAAACCGAGCAAAGAGATGTGTCCTACAACAACGGAGGAAAAAGAGAGAATGGCCAAGATTCCTTATTCTCTCGCCGTCGGAAGTTTGATGTATGCAATGGTATGCACTCGACCGATATTGCTCACGCAATGGTATTGTTAGCGATTTCTCGAAAATCCAGAAAGAGCATTGGGAAGTCACAAGTGATACTCGTGTATCTAAAAGGAAGCTCGATGAATGCTTGTGTTTTGGAGGATCAAATCCAATTTTGAAGGGCTACACATTCTCGATATGGCAGTGACCTCGATAACAAAATCCACTATCAGATATCTGTTTACTTTTTCAGGGGGAGCTATATCATGGCGCAAAGTTGCGTGTAGGTGTCGCACCGTCATACCGTAACGGAGTATATTGCACATCGAAGCGGCAAAGAAATGATATGGCTCAAGAGATTCCTTCAAGAACTTGGATTGCAAGAATGGAGTATATTGTCTATTGCGACAGTCAGAGTGCAATAGACTTGAGCAAGAACTCGATGTACCATGCGAGAACAAAACACATTGATGTCAGATATCACTGGATTCGTGATGCTACGGAGACAAAAAGATTCCAGTTGAAGAAAATCCACACAGATGGAAATGCACCGATATGATGACAAAGTGCGGTCTCAAGGCAAAAGCTTGAAGTTTGTTCCAAGCTAGCCGGTATGAGCTCTCGTGATTCACAAGAACATTCTTCCCCATGTCGTCGGGAGGGGGAGAATTGTTGAGTAGGTCCCTCAGACATGTGGGGCCCACCAGAGTTGAATAGTAAATACGCGTGGTACTGTTCACGCGTATAAAACGCGGTTTACTGTTCACGCGGTTTACTGTTCACGCGGTGTACTGTTCACGCGGGTTATCGTCACGCGTCGAAGCTTATAAATAGAGTTCTAAGCTTCATTTGGAATGACACCAAGAAAATCTCAGACAATACATCTGAGTGAGAGCAAAGTGAGGTATTCCATAGACTGTAAGAAAATAGTCTGTGAAGAAAAATAGAGTGTGAGTGATATTGTAGTAAGGTGGAAAAAATCAAAAGAGTGTTTTTCTTTTGTGGGTGTAGTGGTCTTAGGAGTATTTATACTCGTTACTACACAAAGGTAAAATTCCTTGCTATAGTGATATCGGCTGCTCCTCTTGGCCGTGGTTTTTCCCTTATTCAGAAGGGTTTCCACGTAAAATCTTGGTGTCATTATTGCCGCATTTTATTCTTGCTAATTTAACCATAAGTTAGTGTTCCGAGTTTATCACTAATACCGTGAATATTATTTTTGCGGGTCTATTTTTATTCCCAACACATAATTGGTGAGAAATAAATAAACAAGGTGAATATTCCAAGCAACATAGTTTAACATAAGATAACTTGGCCAAGATTAATCTATTCGTGAAAGGAGAGAAATAGAAGATGATTTGCAGGTACATAACTTCAGTTCACAATCATATTGGTGCAAACTTTCTATTTTTTATAAACAAATTGGTTTTGCATTAATGTTAGGAAATCAAAAGGAGGAGACATTCCTTTTTACCTCTGTTAAGGAAACAATAGCACTTTATGATGTGCTATAGCCAATACTCATTCACCCCTACCGTTGTGCTCTTATCATCTGTTTAGTTCTTTTAGTTGTAGAATAAGCTCGATGCTAAGGTTGAGAAGTGAAGAAAAAAATGAAAGAAGAGTTATAGCTAATAAGCTTTGTGTCATAAATAATTTTTGTTGGTTAGTACTGTTATAAGAGTTTTTATCCAGAATACAGTTGTGCTCCAATAGGCTTGCAATGCTAAATGCTGATTTGACCATTTGTACCAACGTATTTAACTTGTTTGAGATGTTGATACTTGATGGGATGTTATATCTCATTCACTGGCACATAAGTTTCCTTCGTGCATTTTTGGACAATGTGGATAGAAATTATAGGCATTGTGAAAATAGTTATCGGGCCTTAACATGTATTTAATTCAAATCATTATAGTTTTTTGTATTTCTGGTATAATTTGAAAGATGTCCAGAATGTAAACATTCTTTTTGGATTTTCTCAACTCTCTATAGACATGAGAATTGAGAGTTTTTAATCCTTTCTTAGAGACTTAAGAAAATCGTATTTGCTGTACATTTTGGCACTAGCTTCGTGCATAGCTGAAGTTTATCTTTCTATCAGATAAGAAATGAAAAAAAAGACAAACATACAATAAAAACCAAAAACCTTCAAAGATGGATAGATGACAGGATTATGGTGAAGAACTTGCGCAGTTTAGCAGGTCTTTTGTAGCAAATAATGCATATATAATTCTCCTTAGACCTTAGCTTTGCATGTTTGGACTATTAACATATTTTCATTGATTCTTACAAGCTTTCATCTGTGAGAACTGAGAACTAGGTTGAGGAAAAGTAAGGGTTATGTGACTTTTGAGGGTTTATTGGTATGTTTTACATGACTTCTCTGCTAACATAAATTGATTGTATATTAGGCTATCAGAATTCAATGTTTTACAAAGCTACTTCAAGAGTATTGAATTAGCAAACTAAAGCTTCAAATTCATTTTTTTTTGGTTAAATGTGGATTCTGCTTTCCTTCCCTTGTTTTCCTTCTTATAGAGATTTAGAATGTTAAAAAAACTTTGGGGAAAATGACCAATGAATTATCTGGAAAATTAAGGTGTTCTTTTGAAAATCTTGTGACATGGATTTGCAGAACAATCCTGATAATAGTTTCTACCTCTTCTCCTCTATTATTCGTCTCTACATTGATATGTGTTATTTTAACTTTTTTTGCAATTGGTATGCAGTTAGTACAATGGATCTGAAATACAATGTGATGGTTGATGGGAACCTTCGAATTCGATCATACTATTCCGGACATGTATGGCTTAAACTTCTCATTTTGTTTGCACAAACATTTGCATTCTTCACTATCAAGCACAACTACCCTTAGTGTCACGCCCCGAACCATGGCCTGAGCGTAATATGACACTCGGTGCCTAACTGCATGTGACCGAGCGAGCTATAGGTGGCTGAATCAGCACATGATATCAAAACATGCAATAATAAGGAATAAACTAACACATGCTGATCTACTAAAAAGTCTGGCTGAAAAAATATATATAAATGCGAAAATACTGGTTTAAGTTTAGAACATCTGAATAAATAGCCAACAAGGCTAAAGCATAAAAGTCTGCTAATATCTGACTAACTAGACTATATCTATGAAGCCTCTAAAGATAAGTGTCTAACTGCTGGGAAGACTGAAGCAGGATAACACCCCGGAGGAATTGAGGCTCACCAATAGCTAATACGAGCAGGTCATAGCTAGCTGGATCGTCAACCTGTATATCGTTGCCTGCATCTCCCCAAGCAATAAAAGTGACATCAGCACATTTGAATTGTACTGGTGTGCAAAGCAACTGAAAGAAAGAATATAAGTACTGAAACTAAAACTAAACGAAACAGGAAAGCAAGAGTCTGGAGTACTCCCTGTTCTGAATGAAGAATCACCTATAAAGCTGTAAATATAACTGTTACACCTCGGAAATTCCCCCTTAACGTACAGTGAATAGACTGACAAGGGGCATGATGTACATGAGGTTTGGACAAGTAAGAAATGGTATTTGATGATCCTAATTAAGATTTCCAAAGATATTCGAGTTAAAGAAAGAAAGTTGTTAAGGAAAGCGGGTTATAAGTTAGTGTGTCGGGCAAAAATTATGAGTATTGAGTTTATGATGCCTTAAGGATGTTTTGGAGAAGAGTTATAACGTCCCTTAGGTTACTAATGAAGTGTTGAAGAAGTGCTAAGAAGGTTCCATAAGGATTGGAGATCAAACGAAACGACGGGAACGACTCCGGTGGAACTGTGAGTTCCACGACCTTGTTTCACGGACAACATCATGATCCACGGACCGTGGATCTGTCCGTGGAACAGCCAGCAGAGAAGATGGCTGGCTGGTCGTGAATCACGACCACACGCCAAGCACCTTGTTCCACGGACCATGGAACAGTCCGTGGAGCTCCCGACGACTGAAATGTTCTAAGTCTTTATATGTGATGCCCACTTCATTTATTTCATTTTCATCAACTTCTTTCATCTCTCAAGACCTCTAGAACCTTCCATACTTTTCATCCACAAGAAAACCAAGAGAATCAAAGATCAATAACAAGAAATGAAGTGAATCAAGTGTATGAAACCGCTCTAAAGTCATCCAAACCAAGAAATTCCAAGAAAAAGTGAAATAGGGTTTTGGTGAAAAAGGTGTATTATCCGCCAAGGCTTGTTCCTCCATCATCTAAGGTGAGTTTCATGATCTTTCTATGTTATTTGAAGTATTAGTAAGTTGAAACAAATGGATTGTAGATGAGTATAGAAAATGGGTCATAAATGGGTGAATAGTGTCAATGTTGAGTAGTAGTTGAAATGAATCATGAAAATGGATATGTTGAGATTATAAACATGTTATAAATGATATTTAGGAACATGGAATGAGTATTATATGTGAAAGAATGCCATGATGGACTTTGGTCATGATTATGAAGAATTGGAATGAAGTCGTAGAATGCAAATAATGTAAATGAATGACGATTGTTGCAAGCGGTATTGTGATTGTTATTATGAATGTTGGGAGTTGATATGAAATATGGCGGAAAGTAGTATAAACAAAGGAAACGCTGCCCAATTTTCTTTAGCCTTAAGAAGCACGTTCTTGTAATTGCTGAGCTAATGACGACACGAACTCTCTTGAAGGTAAAGACGTGAGCATAAAAGGAGAACGAGCAAGCAATAGAGTAACTAAACGACAAAGGTATGTAAAGCTCAACCTTTTTTCCTAAGGCATGAATCCTATGTATGAATTTCCTCCTTCCTTATGAATTTCCTATCTTCAAGAAAGTTAGGAGTCCTCGTTCATGAATAGCTGTATGAGACAAGAGATACGATATGAGCACGGTAATGACGATGATAAGCTAAAGTCTAAAGACTCTAGAGTTATGATATGATGTCCCTACAAAGCTAATGAAGCTATCCATAGTCCATTGATGTCGATTATTGTAATCGCTCACCTTATGTGCTAATTCCTTCAAGGTGAGGTGGAATGTTCATGAATGCTCCATAATGTAATCGGGGGTTCACGACCCTACGTCACCCCGATAAAGTATAATCGTCCATGAGTCCCATGCATGCATTATGATGAATTATGATGAGCGATTATGATAGTGCCATGATATGCTTACGAAGCGATTAATAATGACGAGTCTATGATGATGCATGGTTGATACGATGATGTATGAGTGGTATGATGATGTATATGCATATGTGATGAATAATAATGGTAAGTATACGGTATATGTTATGAAGTTCACGTCATGGAAATGATATTATTTTTAATAGATTGTCCTTGATTTAAATACATGTTTTATGGAAAGCTATAATAAGCTTATGAGATACATGTGATGATAAGAGACATACCGAGTCTCGTCATGGCCGGGTACGGCAGACATATATGTGATACCGTCGAGCCACTACGTGGCCGAATACGGATACTGTCGAGCCACTACGTAGCCGAATACGGATACTGTCGAGCCACTACGTGGCCGAATACGGATATTGTCGAGCCCCACGTGGCCGAATACGGATAATGTTCAAATGTGTACAAACAGATACGACGCTATGATATGTACATGTATGTGTTATGATGAGTGCGAGATGATAATTAGTTGTGCTAAGATCATGATATGCTTATGTGACGTATAATAATGTTAAGGAAGATGTTGATTTCATTTATGTACTTTTTTTGTATATGTGTGTATGGAAACCATCGAGCCCGGGAGGGCCTAGTACGAATATCATCGAGTCCCGGGAGGGCCGAGTACAAGTGATAATGAGTCCATATAGTTGAATACATAATTGTACGACATTACGAACTATTGTATATATATGAGTATGTGAATGTGATAAGTGTATCTTCAGAGGAATAAAGGGGTAAGGATGTACGACAACTGTTAAAAAGGTACTACGAGAAATGGACAGTTCTTTTATTTTATGCTATCCCTTATGTTCCTATCACGTATCATTATTGCTCATGCTTTACATACTCGCATATTTCATCGACGTCCTTTTCTTTGACGCCGTGTGGTTCATGCCCACGGTAGACAAAAGGAGACGGTGCGATCCATAGAGCTATCCACAGATCGACGGTGAGCCCTCCTTTATTCTCGAGGTGCTATTTTGAGACAGCATTTTTGTGTACATATATTTTGGGCATGACGGGGTCCTGTCCCGTCCATATGTCTAGTACTCTAGTAGAGGCTCGTAGATACGCATGTGTGGGTATTATGGTCCCATAGTCCTCATGTATATGTGTATGTATATGTATATGTATATATTATTATTTTGATAGCCGAAGGGCTTATGTTTATAAAAGTAAATATGTTTCAAATGGTGATAGATTTCTATGATTATGAGTATATGTTATGAATAAGAGCAGATAAGTAGTAATATGAGCGGTGTTCGGTGGTTAGCCCCGGATACCCGTCATGGCCCGTAGCTCTGGTCGTGACAATAACTGTGGCCTAAGGCTCAAATAATGTGCACAAAAACTGTGGCCTCAGGCCCAAGCAATACGTATGCATAAACTATGGCCTAGGGCCTAAAAATACAGATACAGGTGTTCAACATTAACAATTTACAAGACTGAGGCCTCATTTGTTTGCACTTATTGGAGGTCTGAATCTGAATGGTTCAGACCTTAAGCTATTAAGTTCATTTGTTTGCATTAAGATCTAAGCACTTATTGGGTCTGAATAGGTCTTAATCATTAAGATCTTAAACCAAGTCTTAATATCATTAAGAGGTATTCTTGTATGATTTTTTTTTTTACCGCAAGCTCTACCCCCAACCCCACCCCCAACCCTCAACCCCATCTCACCACCCACCCTCCACTCTAACCCCACCCCTCCTCCTCAACCATACCCACCCTCCACTCAACCCCACCCCACCCCCACCCACCCTCCACTCCAACCCCCTACTCCCCACCACCACCACCCGACCAACCCCAATCCCACCCCACACCACCCACCCCCCACCAACCCCACCCCACCCACCCTCACTCTCACTCCCCACAACCCCCACCTCCCACCACCAACCCCCGCTCCACACTACCCCCACTACCTCCCACCCCTCAGCCCAACCACCCACCACCCCTCTACCTCCACTCATCACTCACCACGACTACAAATCATCTCCACTATTACTAATGAATATAAGTGTTTCATTTTTTATCAAATAATATTTTATTTTATTATATTTATTTTCTGATATTTAGTTATTTTTTATTTGAATTGTATATTTATTATGTTTAAATGAATACATTATGCACATTCGTATGTTGAAAACAAACAACCTTAATCATTCAAGTTGTTCGTACTTAGAGACAACATCTTAATCATTCGGATGTGCATTCGCATTCGTACGTCTTAATCTTAATGAAAACAAAAGAGGCTCTGAGATCGGCTATAGTACATAGCATGATAATATCGTTTCTGATTATGGGACTCATGCAAATAATTAGTTATACACTGACTGAGACTCATGTGATGTCAATACACAAGTCTATAATGATTACGTACTGAGTTCATGCTATTCAAAGTGATCACCATGAACGAATTATGAAACTATAACCCTAAAAGATAACAGTTCTACAACTATTCAAGAAAGTAGGGCTAAACTGTATTATAAGTCAAATTAGTGATAAGCATGTAGAATAAGGCTTAGGGAGAATCATAAATGTTCCCTAACGTAGATAGTTAGCCTCAGATACCTTAACTGCTTCACAATCCACAACAAAAGTCTGAACTTTGAGAAGAATCCCAAAAGCTTGTGTCTCAAACCTTGAATATGGGTTTTCTTGAAAACCCTAGGTTAAGAATAATGTTTCCCTAATTAGGTTAGATGAACAAGTGATTTAATCCACTTGGAATAGGTTAGGATAGCTTGGAGGAGAAGAGCAGGTCGTTCTAGGGTTTAGGGACTTGTAAAAATAACAATTAGAACTGAAACCAGGTATTTATAGGTTCTGGTGCGGGTTGGGAAACACTGACCAAAATATGATCCGTATTCCAAATTACGGTCTGTATTCTGGACCGTAGTTAATCATGTTCCAAAAAACAGAAGCACTGCCTTAATCCTCTCCTCAAATACGATCAAAATTACGGGCTGTAAACGAAATTGCGATCCGTAATTAACAATATAATTTCCAAGAAAAATTCCAGAATGTACAGTGAATTTGGATGACGTTTTACAATTTTGAAATACAGGCCGTGTACTGAAATACGGTCTGTAAATCTGGGGCATAAATTCCCATCTGATAACTGTAGAGAATTTTTCAATTCCAACATTCTCTATCTGATTTTCTAGGTCTAAAATCATGGTCAAAGCTTAAGTTAAAGGTCTGAGGTGTTACACTTAGGATTTCTTTTCAATCTAAAGCTTATGGTCCCTTTATAATTAGAACTAGACGAAAATTTGGCCACATGTTCTATTTACTGTAATATTTTAGGACAGGAAATAGAGGGAAACTACTCTTGCAACTTTTCAGCGTCATATTGAGAAACTATTATGACAACATAATTTCGCCAAAAATTCTAGGATAAGATGCATCTGACCTACATAATTGATGAGCACGACTTTTTAGCTTCTTTATAGTGTTGCATGTAGTTGTCGCTTGACTGTTGCATGCAAATTTTGTCAATGCAAGCTAGAACTTGATGTGTATTCATAACTCCTTCATTGACTATCTAAAGACAACTCTTACACAGGCAACAGAAGTAGCAGAAACAAGAAAATTAAGATGCAACAGATACATTTTGCTAAGGATATGAATTGAGTTAAAGGTTTCTCAAATATTGTGAGATTTTTTTGCAACTAAGTCTTTTCCTTTCTGGAATGAACATTCAACTTCTCTTTTCAGGTCATGAAAGAGTTTCATTCTCAAAAACAGATCAAAGTGCCTGGGACAACTTACTTTTGTGAAATACTATGGCTTTCTGGAGAAGGGAATGTGCCTAGGATTAGCTAGAGCTAATTGGACTGAAACCTATCTTTCTATTCAACGTTGAATATAGTTTTCGCCGGTATTGAATATTGCATTTTTGGAAGCTACTTTTTTTATATTTGGTGAAATAAATTTAAAAAGAGATTGCTTCTAATAATTGCTTTACACCCTTATTCTTCTTCGTCATCTATTTGAATAGTAAGATATCGCCATAAAACATTCAAGGAGACCAGTCTTAATATATAAATTGCATAAAATAGACAGTGATTATGTCATACTTCATCTATAATTTGAGAATGACTTTTTCTTTCCGATGTGTGTGGCATAGTTGACTTTTTTCGGCCTTCTTTGTTTCTCTCACTCTTTTCCTATAAAATTTAAATAAAACAATATATTAGAGAATATATTAGAGAATAGAAACAATATTAAATATATAAAAGGAATATCCAAAAAAATATGTCAAGGAGCCGTAGAAAATGATTCTTGATATTAATGGAGGAATACCTTTGCATCATTTGAGCTCCAATAATGAACTAATGAACGCGACCGATCTTCCACAACCCTGTCTGGACGATGAGCTAAGCGCTCAAGATCAGTATTGTACGGGTCATAGCCTTTGCGTTTTGCGTCATGCTTCCATTCTTCCAATTTAGACCCAAATGACATCATCAAATAACGTCTCATATCATCAGTTGCATCAGTATTTTCCTACATATATATTTAACACACAACTCATTTATATAGGAATAAATATAAAAATAAAAACATCTTAGCATATAGGTTGTGATATACTAAGAACCTCAGTATGAGCCCATATTATATCCTTGTACATATCAGGCACAGGTCTCCAATCTTTATGATTCAATGGCGCTAAACGGCCATTTCGTGCTAGCACACCAAGTTTTGAACTCAATCTAGTTGCTTCTGGCCCAATAACTTGGTCAAATCCATTCAATTCAATATGTAAATTTCCATCTTCTTTACCCAACTTTGAGTGCATCATAGTGGGACCCCTAGGTCGCTTAGATTGCTCCTAACTCTCACTAGAATCTACAAATAATCAAACATAACAAAGAGGAAGATTCATTATTTATTAAAATAAAAAAAAAGTTATCTAACTACTTTATACTACAGAAGGAAGAAGAGATATACAAAAATTTAATATCTGGAAGATTTTCTATATCATGTGAATCATTTCTTGCCGAGTTACCAGATTTGACTTTTCTTTCATTTCGTGGCCAGTTTTGAGGTGGTTGAGGCATTGATGCACTTCCCATTTGTTGTTCTTGTTGCGCCGAAGAATTAGATAAAAGCTCGCCTTGACTAGAACTTCTGTGTCTTTTTCTTGCCATTTCAACGAAGTCTCTCAAAAACTATGAACCCTGCCAAATTGAAAAAAAAATTCTACTATCTAAAAGTATAAATAATATTTAACTCTCAGGTCAAATAATAAGACTCATAAGCATATGAGATTTTAAAAACTTAATGACATAGTAAGAAACACAAAATTAATTCTTGTTCAATAACCATCTTTTAAAATAGTGATAATAATCTAATAGTAATAAGAACTAAGTTATGTCGTCGTCTTCTTCATCAAATGCCTCATTACTTTCCAAAGATTGTGGATCAACTTCTATTCCTGGTACTCCTTCCCTAACCCATTCAATAACTTCTTCACTTTCAAATGTAATATCATCCAGTTGTTGTTCAGGCCGCAATTCCATATGGCCCTCCTTATGCTCAATTGCCAGTGTGTTTTCACCTAAATCGTAAAAACCTCTTGGCTTAAGTTTAACAATAATTTGCCACTCCTTTTCCATTTGATGATCAACATAAAACACTTGTTGAGCTTGAGAAGCAAAGATGAAAGGTTCATTTGACAAATGATGCCTCGTTTAGAGTAGATGATTAAAATTCACAAGAGTAAATCCATAATCATCTTTCTCAATAAGCCCCTTATCATCGGTCACTCATTCACATCTAAACAATATACTTGAGCTTCTTGGTATAATACAACTCAACTATGTCTGTGAGGACCCCATAGAAAGAACTTCTGCCAATATGGGATTTTTATCTCTTGCGTTTGCATAACTTTGAGTTGTAGCCTGTACCATAATATCACTATTTTGAGTTTTTCTCTTGACATCGTGAGACTTTGTTAAGTATCTAACTCCATTGCATATATATCCGGTCATCCTTTTTTCTTGTTTTAATGGCCCAATAGCTAAGTTTTGAATATCTTTAGACATTTGCTCACCGGCCATATGCATCACCTCAACCTACCAATTAAAATTAAAGATGTGATTTAAAAGATGTCATTATAACTTTAGTAATATATACAAAAATATTTTAGTTGGTTCATAATTACATGATTTCTAAACTATATTTGAAATCTTTCATTGTGAATCCGATCCACATCACGTCTTAATAGATGAGGATTTCCCTTCTTGATTTCTTTTATATGTTCACTACAGAAGTAAAACACATAAAAACATAACAAAAGAAATTGTAATATTTTTAATTAATAAATAACTACTATGTATAAATTACAATTTAATACTTACTCACGATATGGAGTTGTGGAGGCAAATTAAATCAAACATATCTGTGTGCTTAAGCATGTGTAATGTCATCAAGCTTATACCCTTTTTCTTTACTTGATCGATGACCTTATTGGTTTGTGGTTTCATTAAACAATGCATTATTTCTTAAAGGTCGATTAGACTTTGTCTCCACATCATCTAAATATCTTGAGCAAAACGTCATGCACACTTCTATCCAAAGATCCTCAAAGAATTGAACCTTCTGGATGACTTCTACTCCGTATATAGTTTTTAAGACTAAGCAAGAATCTAAAATAGCAAATTCCAAGAAGTTCAATACAATTCTTTATAAGTAAAATAAGAATAATAAAATGATACCTTTCGATTGACCGCATTGAACGATATTGTGAAGGTCCATCCAAAAGATTGCTTCTTCAGCTAAATGGATGATTAGATGTTCCATGATATCAAAAAAAGATGGAGGAAATATTCTCTCCAAATGACAAAGAGTTACTGCAACTTGATCCTGGAGCTTTTCTAATTCGCCTATCTTCATAACTATTGAACAAATGCTCCTAAAAAAGTTACTTAATTCAATTAATGGCTCAAGGACATTCACTGGCAGGAGATTATGCAAGGCAATAGGAAGGAGTTGTTGCATTAAAATATGGCAGTCATGACTCTTCAACCCATGCATAATGCGTTGCTTAAGATCCACACAATTTGAGAAATTGAAGCATATCCATCTGGTACTTTCACATCTCTTAGAACTTGTAAGAGCATATCTTTTTGTGTGTTACTCTGTGAAACACGCAGGGGGTAGATAATATTTGCCATTAGCTTTTTTCTTAGGATGCAAAGCTTTTCGAATCCCCATCTCTTGTAAATCCAAACTAGACTTTAGATTATCTTTTCCTTTGCCATCAACATTCAATAATGTCCAAAATATGTTGTCAAAGACATTCTTTTCAATATGCATCGTGTCAAGATTATGACGGATCATATTGTCCTTCCAGTATTCCAACTCAAAAAATATGCTCCTTTTGTTCCATATATTTTGCAACACATTATCAATATCATCAACATCCCCCCATTTCCTTTTACGTGATTTGGCCAATGGATCTTTTCCAAAATTATTTTTTATATTGTTCAATTGCTCATGAACCTCAATTCCTGACAATCGTTTAGGTGCTACCTCCAACTCCGCAAGGCCATTGAATGTAACTTTATCTTTTCGAAACTTGTGCCCATGAGGTAACCATCGCCTATGAGACATGAAACAATACTTCCGTCCATTTTTCAATCTTGTAAATTTAGTCTTGGTAAGACAACATGGACAAGAATATCTAGTTTTCACACCATATCCTGATAAGTTACCTAGTGCTGGAAAATCACTGATTGTCCAAAGCAATGATGCACGCATTTGAAACATCTGATTGTTTGATGCATCATAAGTGTCAACACCAACCCACAATTCTTTTAACTCATCAATTAAGGGTCGTAGATAGACATCAATATCATTGCCTGGTGCACGAGGGCCATCAATAATCATTGATAATATCATATATGGTTGTTTCATGCACAACCATGGTGGCAAGTTATATGGAACCAAGATGAGTGGCCATGTGCTATGTGAGATAGACATAGACTTGAATGTACTAAAGCCATCTGAAGCCAATCCAATCTAACATTCCGAGGATCTTGAGCAAAATCTACATGCGCTTCATCAAATTTCCTCCAAGCAATACTGTCAGCAGGATGTCGCATTACCCCATCTCTAGTGCGACCTTCGACATGCCATCTCATTTCAGTAGATGTTTTAGCCGACATAAATAGTCTTTGAAGCCGCGGTATCAATGGAAAATATCTAAACACCTTTGCTGGAATTTTAGAGGTTTCTGAACCGCTATTAACCGATTCACCTTTGAAATGTTTGTATCTTGGTGCTTTGCAAAACTTACAATCCGTTCTATCTTTCGTCTCATTCCAATAAATCATACAATCATTTGGACATGCACGTATTTTTTTTGTATTCAAGTCCTAAATCTTTAATAATTTTCTTTGCATCATTAAAGGACTTGGGTAGTGTTTCACCTTCAGGAAGCACATCTTTTAACAACTCTAGCAGCATGGAAAATGAATTGTTACTCCACCCATTGAGACACTTTAAATGTAATAGATGAACAAGGAAGGAAAGGAGTGAATACTTGCTTCCAGGATATAACTCACGTTCAACTTCTTTCAGTAAGTTAAAAAATTCTCTAGTCTTCTTATCAACCCCCCTGTTATGTTGATTTGACCCACCAAATCCATCACCATCAGTGTCTATATCAACAAAACCAGATGTAGGAGGAATCCCAAATGCTTCATGTAACATGTCTTGCATTTCATCACCTCTATCTAACTTATCAACAGATACTGATGAAGATGATCTCTCACCATGATAAATCCAAGTAGTATAACTAGTTAAAAATCCATCAACCACAATGTGTTCAACGATCAAATCTTTTGGGACAAATATCATATTACGACACTTTCGACATGGACACAAGATTTCAGATGAATCAGGCCTATCTAATGAGGCAAAATGAAGAAACTCCTTAGCTCCATTCTCATATAAAGGATTGTTCCTATGCGATATGTTTAGCCAACTCTTATCCATTCAAAGTATAAACTATACATATGGCAAAGAAGAATCAACTAAAAAGTTTAGTCATTCATCCTCGACTAACAATATTAATAAAACAGAAAACACTCAAAAATGCCCTTAATAGTATAAATGGTTCAAAAATGTCATCCTTCCACCTATTGGATAAAAAATGTCATCCTTCCGCCTATTTTCATTTGTTGATGCAAACATTTACTTGACTAATATTTATACTGTTAAATTGTGATAGTTGGTTAATGTTAAATTAATGGTGGTTAATGTTATTCCTGCCCTGCTGGGTTTTTTTGCTATAGTCATTCCTTCTTCAATGATGCAAAAAAAATTCTTATGTGTTGCTAAAAATAACAGCTTTCAACCCCCCAAAAAAACCAACTAAAAATGCAGCATTTTATCCCAAAATCAGCAGCTAATGCAGAATTAAAACCCAAAAATAGAAACTTTAACCCAACAAATAGCACCTAAAATGCATAATTATTATAGCAAAAAGTACATCGTTGTATACGGGAGGTGTAAAAGATACAAAAGCTGGGTCAAAATTCATTCTATACCCCATATTCTCTTCTCCTTCTCTTTTTATTTTTCGCTTATTACCTTTCATAATCAACTTTAACATAATATTTCAGTTTGTCTAGCTTTCATTTTTCGTCTTCCCAGCAATCGCAACATATATTTTGAGACTTTTAACCCAATGTTGCTAATCCCCTCTTTCCTTGTTCTCTCTTTCTTTTTTCCAAAGAGAATAATGACATGAATAAGCCACCATACTCCACTGGTTCCCATATAACAATTTTCAAGTTCATCATAAGAGTTAGAATCATGGATAAAACCACAATTAACTTTAGATTGTTTTAACGCAGAAAACCAAGGAGACATGTCACATAAAGTGCAAATTCCCAAATTAACTTAAGTAATCATAGCCACATATTAAAGCAAATCTATTCAGTCATTGTCTTCTAGTTTAATGAATGATAGAGCAAGTCATTTTGATTTCCCCAGCAAATGAACACTACGAGCAACAAAATAAGTATATAAAAGACTCATGGACTCATACTCACACATCAAACGGAGAAAAATAAGTCTCTCTAATTAGACAAATCATACATGGGATTCTTTGCATTAACAGTCCATAAATTAATAATGAAAGGAAAGTAACCATAATATATGCTGCAAGAGTACATTAAACAAATACGAAAGGCGACTGTTGTTGTTTTTCTGCTAGCGTAGGAAATAACTCATCGAAAAATATACTGTATAATTTATAAACCATGAGACATGTGCTGCTAAACGTTTTATACAGCATTAGCATAAGCGTATGCATATATGGGTGTGAGCTGAAGACCACTCCACATTCAACTATCTCAAATACCAATGTTCCCTAGAGTCTAGATAAGTGAACACAAACACCATCTAGTTAGAGAACAAACAAATATGAAGAGTCAACTTCATAGATACTTTCAAAAGACAAAAATACTGTTTTTTTAAACACTACAATAACAAATAATTAGATAATCAAAACAGAAAGGAGATAAGAACCTGCAAAAGCCTCACAAACATTCCTGAACACTATATTAATGTTCTTCGAGTAGCGTTCTCTCGCTTTCCCTGTCTTCTTCAAACTACAAATCGATGGAAAACCATTAACTGCTCGCAAATAGAATGTGTGAAGGCGATTCATATGAAATTACACTGTGTGAACACAATATAAGTACTTCAACAACTCTAAATCAAGTTCCACTACACCAATCTCTATAACAATCAGTAATAATCTCTATCTATAATTGAATGTTTTCAATAGAAAATATCTAAATTAGAGGAATAGACTAGCCTCCAAAAGTTTTTTCCAAGCTTTGAGAAAATACAAGAATTAAAATTGCAATATACAAGAGAACCCTAAAATTTTACCGCCAAATTTCTTTTCCTTCTAAATCTTCGGAGCCCATTTGTAGAGAGGTCACTTTCCTTGCAGGTGAGGATTCTTAGTTATCTTTGAGGTACGGATTTGAGAAATCGCAAGTTCAATTTAGCCCTTAGCCTTGTATGGTTCAATTTAGCTTTTAAACCCTGGGTTTAGCCTTAAATTGAAAAAAAAAAAAAAAAAAACTACTATTAACTATTGGACATTCCAGCAAATTAGGATAGCCTTATACGGTAAGTTTTTAGCTAGTTATTTATTTTCTATATTGGAAGAACAATATCTAAGAGTAATATTTAGTTTAGTATTAATAAAGCTATAAAGAAAAAGATATGTTGTCTGCTGTTAACGCTGATTGATAAATAAAAAATATGTTACTCCCTCCCTTCTCTTTCACTAGTTCGCTATTGATTTTACGCGTCATTTAAAAATTAATTTTTCAAATAAATATAGTATTAAATATTTTGGAAATTTAAATTTAATAATAGTACTCTAATAAGTTTGGGAAATAATTACTTACTGTGAAGAGTTGTGACCAATATAATAAAATTAAGAATAACAAAATATTTTAGGAATAAGGAAAATGTATATTTATGTTAGATTAGCGGAAAAAACACCGAAAATAACTTAAAGCACTTTGTTGAGCCAATATACTCATAATAGCTAAAATTTAACCTATGTACATCGCGTAATTTTAAGGCAAAGGGTGTGCACCTGACTACCCAGTGCCCAAGGTGGCTCCGTCCCTGTTCTCGGTTCCTACCCTTATAACCGAAATTCGGGGAAGAAACCATATAAGAGGGTCATACAGAGAAGGTGGCAAGAGATTCATAGTAGAGTCCGACCACAACAAGAAGAGGGCAGTGGATACACAAGCTAAATCATAATTTAAAAATAATTAATATTTTTTAAATATTATCTGCAAATATGCTAATTATACAATAGACCCTTGTAGTCTGACTCTTTCCTAGAACTCACGCATAGCGACAATTGTCATGACCCAATGTGGCTAAGTAGTGCGGGCACTTACCTTTCCTACCTTGGTAAGCAAACCCTCAACCCAATGGAAATAAAGTCATAAATAAATCAATCAATCAAGCGGAAGATAATAATCACATGAGTCTTAAAATAATATATAATAGAAATAGTGTGGAAATAAGGAAATACCCCTCAGGATCTGGTCTAAGCCATACAAGAGCATCTACGTGAAAATATACAAGTCTGGAATACAAATATACATCAAATCTATCTATGTCTCAGAATAGAAAAGTAAGACATAATAAGAGGAGTCTTCAAGCGGAACGTCTCGTGCTCACCCTGTAGACTCAAAACAGTCCTGATAGCGACTATCAGCCACGGGAGACGGAGGAAGACCCAACGTGGTACTCTGCATTCATAAAAGAATGTAGCAAGTACAGATCAGTACAGAACCAGAGTACTGGTAGATATCATAGGCCGACTAAGTATAGCTAACATAATCCAGACAATAAAGCAAGATAGGCACATAAATCAACAGTATAAGTCAAACATAATCGGGACCATGTACACGTCATCACCTAAGTAGAGCATCTAAACCCAAATGTGCCAAGTCTTAATATGTCCAATCCGAAACCAATATCACAAGTAAAACACCAAATGAGCTCAATATAAGCTATGATGCGATGCAATGCAATAATGTATGAATGCAAATGCAATGCCATGCAATGCTGCGTACACATGTACTCCAGACGTAATACCTTGACGTCTCGGTAGCACAACCCAAGGTGACTCGCGAGGTCAAAGTGCCACTCGTCCCGGATACTTTCCTAATAGACAGATGAAACTCCAGATCTTAGCCCATGAAGGGTTCTCACCGGTACCATCCTGGGGGACCCGCGGAGTCTGTGCACTCACTCAATCCACGATTCCGGGACTAATATCGGATATCGGACTCTCACATCACTCTCATTTAAAAATCGAGCCCAGCTCATCACAGTGTTTCATCAAGTACCAATAATGTATCAACAGTATATCATGAGAATGCGTGCAATGCATGTGTCAACATCAATAATCAGTTCAATATCACAAGTACCAACATGGGTACGCCAACAACATATCAATGCCACAAGTACCAACATGGGTACGCCAACAATACATCAGTGTTATAAGTACCAACATGGGTACGCCAACAACATATCAATGCCACAAGTACCAACATAGGTATGCCAATAATATATCAGTGTCACAAGTACCAACATAGGTTCACCAACAATATCATGAAAGACTACACAAGTCATATAAAACTCTATCCTCGTATCAACATCGAACCGTAAAATACTACGATATCACAATCAAGATAGAACAAAAAATTCCAATATATACTAACAACACGTGGCATCAAGCCAACACAATAAAACAATCAAGTCATAACACAATGGAGTGGATAGACCCAATCACGCAACAGGACCCAACCTAAGGCAATATCCAACCCAGCTTCATACCCGAAGGTTCACATGCTGTCTCCAACAATATTATCTAAATATATGCTTCGCTAGATGAAGTCTCACCAAGAGTAAGCCATAATCTACCTGGATAGTCGAACAACAAACACCAACAATCACTCTTTAGCCTTGCCCTTCCGCTGAGCCTCAAGATCAAAGAAGTCTAGGCATATTCGAAATATGAATTAGAAATCATAAAGAACGATACCTATATTTCTATCATTCAAATTAGGTCAAAACCAACCCTAGAAAAGTAAGAAAACGGGGCCCACAAGGTCAAAACAGAAAATTCGAGAGTAGAATATCAAATTAAGCACTAGGTGATCAAAATCCAACAACTTATTGCTAAGTAACTCAAGGATTCACCTAATTTCGAATTTCAAGTAAAACCCCAAATTTTGGGTATAAACCCTAACTTTTAGATTCAAGAATTCAACACTAATAATGGAAGATACATGATAAATAACCTTAGATACATCATAATCTAGCATAAACCCAATCAATTTCATAATTTAAAAGCCTAAGTAGAGTATCCATTAAACCCACTTTTAATCTTTCATTACATATTGATTTCTACTTGTGTGGATTTACCTTATCCCTGTGTTGGTCTGATATTTCAGTGTTGGATGATTTCTGTTAATAATTATTAAGATTATGTGTTGTTATGCTTATCTATCTATTTTATTGATTTTGTGATTGTATGCATGATACTAATCTTAATCGACCCATGATATCTACCACTAAATAGTGTTTGCACTGATACTACCTTGCTGCATTCTTTTGAGTGCAGATTGTGATCCAGAGATATCTACGAGACCTTATATTTAGCGCGAGGCCAGTTCCCGACAGATTCGAGGGGCAACTCTTATCCATGCCAGGCCGCTTAAAGATCTTTTTTATTTTAGATGTCTATTTCATGTCAGACATTTATATTTATTTTAGACAGCTATTCATTCTTTAGACAGTTATGTTTAAAGAATCCTTGTACGATGACTTTCAGATTTTGGGGTCCCCTGAACCTCAAGTAGTCCCAGATGAGGCAGCAGAGTTTGAAACAGTACCAGCTCAGCCAGATATTATAACTCCTCTGGTGTTGTCAGATGTGATGGTCCAAGTGATGAACCTGCTTAATAGTTTGACGAGGCAGCGTGTGTTGCCACCGTTGCGGTGGTCTCGGGGGTGCCGAGTGGATAATCCGGCCTCCAGCGAGTTCGCGCTACGGGGTTACGACATGTTGCGTGCACGTGGCTCCTCGTTTGGATGAGGCTTTAGGATGGGGTGTATTTCCTAGGCCAGTGGGAGGTTCGATGTTGACCGGGGATGAGCACGATCTGTGTTGGAGGTTCACTAGGATGAAACCTTCAGGTTGCGAATGCATATGAGTTCATCATGGACTGTCATGAGAGGCTCCATAAGATGGGAGCGGTAGAGAAGTATGGTGTGGAGTTTGTGACCTTCCAGCTCTCGGGTGATGCCAAGTTATGGTGGAGGGCTTTTGTAGAGTACAGGCCAGCGGGATTACCTTCGTTGACTTGAACTTAGTTCTATCAAGTATGTTCCTTGTACTTTGAGGGACCGCAGGAGTGATGAGTTCAGTAATATTGAGCAGGGTAATCTACCTGTGGCTACTTATAAGGCTCGATTTTATTCATTATCTCGCTCTGCCCTCTAGCTTGTGCCTACTGAGGAGGAGAGGGTTAGGGGATTTGCAAAGGGGTTGAACACCGCCCTTCAGTTGTCAGCTCTTCAGCTTGCAGCGACCAGTACTTCCTTTCAAGAAGTGGTGGATCATGTTAGGACTGTCGAGGGAGTTCGGCAGGAGGGTTACCATAAGCACGTAGAGAAGAAGGCCCGAAAGGGTGGTGGTTACAGTAGCTCTTTCGCTAAGGGCTAGAGTCCAGTTTTATTCGGGACACCCTACTCAGTCAACCATGCAGGTTTCGGCTAGAGGCCCATCAGGGGTCAGTCAGTACTTTTCCAGTCAGCCAAAGGGTTCGCAGGCTGGAGCTCCAGATCACGGTGCTTATTCGACCTCGTCCATTTTTGTTTAGCATCCGACGCTAGACCGTGGATGTTTTGAGTGTGGTGATACAAGGCATTTTAAGAGAAATTATCCCAGACTCAGGCAAGGTAGCCAGGGTGCTCAGTTTCAGGCTTCCAGAGCCTCAACATCAGGTAGAGGGAGAGGATCTTATAGTGGAAACCATGCTCGATCTGGGCGTGGCGGTCATACAACTCGTAGAGGTGGCCCCCAGCCTAACCAAGGTGGGTTTTAATATGGTAGAGGTGGTCATCAGCCCAGTCGAGGTGGAGCTCAGACTAGGCAGGTTGATCGTAATAGTTCGCAGGCTACCGGCGGACGGGTTCATTATTATGCCTTTCTTGGCAGGACAGAGGCTGAGGGCTCAGATGCTGTTATTACAGGTAACATCTCAGTTTGTCACCGGATGGCTTCTATATTGTTTGACCCAGGTTCTACATTTTCCACCGTGTCTACATATTTCTCTATGGGTCTTGATATGGTCTGTGATTTACTTGATGCCCCTATACATGTATCTACTCCAGTTAAAGATTCTGTGGTTATAGATAGAGTTTTTCAATCTTGTACTGTCACACTTATAGGGTATGGCACCTGGGTTGACTTAGTAATCTTAGACATGGTATATTTTGATGTCATCTTGGGTAAGAGTTGGCTAGCTCCTTATCATTCAATTCTGGACTGTCATGTCAAGACAGTCACCTTAGCTATGCCCGAGGTGCTTAGACTTGGGTGAAAGGGTAACCTTAGTCCCTCCCTAAAGAAAATAATTTCCTTCATTCGTGCAAAGAAGCTAGTAGACGGGGGGTGTTTAGCTTATTTGGCACATATTTGTAATATCAGCATTGATGGTCCATCTCTTGAGTTAATTCCTGTGGACGTGAGTTTACGGAGGTGTTTCCCGCGGACTCTTCAGGCATGCCACCGAATCGTGACATTGACTTAGAGCCTTAAAAAATCGCCTAATTTCTATTCCGCCATATCGGATAGTACTAGCAGAGTTGAAAGAATTAAAAGAACAAATTCAGGATCTTCTTAGTAAGGGTTTCATTCGTCCGAGTGTCTCCCCGTGGGGCGCTCCTGTTGTGTTTGTGAAAAAAGAAAGATGGAACTACGCGGATGTGCATTTATTACCGCCAATTAAATAAAGTGACCATCTGAAATAAATAACCCATCCCTCATATTGATGATTTGTTTGACCAGGTACAGGGGGCTTCCGTGTTCTCAAAAATTGACTTGAGGTCGGGGTATCATCAGTTGAAAATTCGGGCAGAGGATATTCTTAAGAATGCTTTCTGGATCAGGTATGGGCATTATGAGTTTCTAATGATGTCTTTCGGGCTTACTAACGCCCCAGCTGCTTTTATGAATTTGATAAATGGCATATTTAAGCCATCCTTGGACTCTTTTGTGATAGTGTTTATTGATGACATTCTAGTGTATTCAAAGAGTAAGGAAGATCATGAAAAACATTTTATAGTTGTCCTTGGGTTGTTGAGAGACAAGGAGTTGTACACCAAGTTCTCTAACTGTGAGTTTTGGCTCGCATCTGTGTCTTTTTCGAGGCATGTGGTTTCGAAGGGGGGGATTATGGTGGATCTGAAGAAAATCGAGGCAGTAATATATATATATATAGGGATTAGGCCAGGCCCACTTCCGGGATAAAGATTCGCAGTTTCGTGGGTTTGGCTAGTTACTAGCATCGGTTCTTGAAGGGCTTGCCTCTATTGCTTCGCATTTGACCCGGTTGACTCAGAAAAATGTACCTTTCTAGTGTTCCGATGAGTGTAAGGAGAGCTTCCAAAAGCTCAAGACTTTATTGACTATAGCACCTATTCTATCTTTGTCCGTGGAGGGGAAGGACTTTGTAGTTTATTCTGACGCTTCTTGTTCTGGTTTAGATGTTGTTTTGATACAGGAAAAGAAGGTGATTGCTTATGCTTCCAGACACTTGAAGATTTATGAGAAGAACTATCCCACTCATGACTTGGATTTGGCAGCTGTGGTTTTTGCATTAAAAATCAAGAGGCACTATCTCTATGGTGCCCATTGTGAGGTATTTACTGATCATCGCAATCTTCAAAGATGTGTTTAATCAGAAGGATCTTAATTCCAGGCAACGGAGATGGATGGAGCTGCTTAAGGATTACGATATTACTATTTTTTATCATCCTGGCAAGGCAAATGTGGTAGCAGATGCCTTGAGCAGGACATCAACTAGTATGTGGAGTTTGGCTCGGTTGGTCGCGTCAAAGCGTCCGTTGGCCAGGGAGGTTCAAACTCTAGCTAATAGTTTCACAAGACTTGATGTGTCTGGTTCGGGGAGAGTATTAGCTTGCATTGAGGCGAGATAATCATTTCTAGAGCAGATTAAGGCTAGACGGTTCGAGGATGCGAGTTTGAGTAAGATTCGAGATAAAGTGTTGCGTGGTGAGGCCAAGAAGGCCGTGATTGATGATGAAAGTGTTTTGAGAATCAAGGGGCGTGTTTGTATTCCCCGTGTTGATGATTTGATTAAGACCATTTTAGCGGAGGCTCACAGTTCTAGAATTCCATTCGTCCTGGTGCTATCAAGATGTACCGTGACTTGAGGCAACGCTACTGGTGGGCTAAGATGAAGGTTTATATTGTTGAGTTCGTTGCACAGTTTTTGAATTGCCAGCAGGTGAAGTACGAGCGCCAGAAACCCAGGGGTACACTTCAGAGGATGCTCATTCCAGAGTGGAAGTGGGAACGGATATCGATGGACTTGGCGGTTGGTCTTCCGAAGACCTTAGGTAAGTTTAATTCGATTTAGGTCATTATAGATAGATTGACCAAGTCTGCCCATTTCATACCGGTTCAAATTACCCATATCGCCCAGAAGTTGGCCTAGATTTATATCCGGGAGATTGTTCGTCTGCATGGGGTTCCTATTTTCATCATATTCGATAGAGGCACGAAGTTTATATCTCGATTTTGAAAGAATTTTCATTTGGAATTGGGTACTTGACTGGACCTTAGTACAGCCTTCCACCCTTAGACAGATGGTCAGTCTGAGCGGAATATCCAGGTCCTAGAGGATATGCTCTGAGCTTGTGTGATTGACCTCGGTAACCATTGGGATAAGTTCTTACCATTAGATGAGTTTGCATATAATAATAGTTACCACTCGAGCATTGATATTGCCCCGTTTAAGGCTCTTTATAGGAGGAGATGGAGGTATCCTATTGGATGGTTCGATGCTTTTGAAGTAAGGCCATGGGGTACAGATCTTTTGAGAGAGTCACTAGATAAAGTCAATGTGATTCAAGAAAAGCTCTTGGCAGCTCAGAGTAGGCAGAAAAAGTATGCAGATCGAAAGGTCCTAGATCTCGAGTTCATGGTTGGAGAACAAGTCTTGTTGAAGGTATCACCCATGAAGGGTGTGATGAGATTTGGGAAAAAGGGTAAGCTTAGTCCCAGATGTATTGGTCCGTTTGAGATTCTCAATCGTGCGGGGGATGTAGCCTATGAGTTAGCTTTGCCCCAGGTTTGTCGGGCGTTCATCTAGTGTTCCATGTCTCTATGTTGAAGAGATATCATGGTGATAGTTCGTTCATTATTCATTGGGATTTTGTCTTATTGGATGAGAATCTGTCTTATGAGCAAGAGCCTATTGCTATACTAGATAGAGAGGTTTGCAAGTTGAGGTCGAAGGAAATAGCGTCAGTGATGGTTCAGTGGAAGAACTGTCCTGTTGAGGAAGCGATTTAGGAGACATAATTCGATATGCGAAAGAATTATCCCTAGCTTTTCACTGAGTCAGGTACATTCTTCTTGTCTCCTTTCTTTGTCCGTTCGGGGACGAACGGTTGTTTAATTGGTATCTAATGTAATAAATTGCTAGGTCGTTATGGGGGTTGACTTAGAAAACTAGACCTCCGTTGGAAATTCCGAGGCTGCAGGTGAATCTGCAGCGTGATTTTATATGTTTGTGCATGTTTTGTTTGTGTCTGTAGGGCCTGGAATTGGTGTTGGGATTTCTAGTGGAAACTGATGCAAAAACCCAAGCTACTGGTAAAAATAGATTGCTACAATGGGTCGCGGGTCCATCATAGTAGTTAGAGGGTCACCGCAGCAAGGAGGTGGGACTTTAATGAGGTCGCCATAGAGGGAGCCTTCCGCTATAGCGAGACCGCTGCAGCGAGGCTTCGACGGCTGCAGCGGTCGACGGGAGGCGTAAATCTGAGTTTTATATTCTTTATTCCGAACTCATTCCCTAGATAACACCAAAATAGTTTCCAAGAACTGCTGTGATGAAATTCTAAGGCTAGGGCTAAGGTACGCTTGAAAGGTAAGTCTCAACACTGGACTTGGTTAATTCCATCATCATGATAGGTTCCATGATTAGTTAAAGGTCTGCTAATGGTGAATGAAAGGGCTAAAACCCTAGAACATAAGAAACCCTCGAATAATGAATGAGTTGTTGAATTTATCGCTATTTAATCATCTAGAAGTATAGATTATCACTTCCTAGAATGAGAATTTGCCTATTAATGGTGGTACTTGTTGAATGAGACCTAGGGTTTCATAAAGATGATAGCTTTAGCATAAAAACTCCTTGTAAAGGGGTTGGAACGATTAGAAAACCCATGAACGGATAGAATATGATTATTGAGGCTGATATTTTGATGAAATAAGGCTTAGTGATAGTTCACCCATTTGAAAAGGGTAGAAGTAGTTGGGTTCTTTCCCCCAAAGTGTTGTATTGTTTGAGTAGATGATTTGAATACTCCTATAGCTCTATATTTCTAGACTGCGAACGTTCGGAAGCCTTGTGAAAGGGGAAAGCTATCGCGGAGTGATTACACTGTTCCAGTTCGGCTTTGAGGTAGGTTACGGTCTACTTGAGTTAGACTTTAATTAGTTGATTGTATGTGATACGAATTTGATAGGAAAAGAATGATTAGGGCTTCAGACATAAAGTGTGGTTGGTAATTCCTACAGTTGATATTGATTGATTAATTATGTGATGAACTAATATGAAATGATAAAGAAGGAGTTCATAAATACTCTTCTTAGTGACTTGGAGAATTCACTTATTCATGTTATTGATTGTTGAGTCTTGATATGACTTGTGACATGGTGACTTATGTTCCCTGATATTAATTTATTAATTGTTCACATTCCTTATTGATTGTGGAACGGAATTGCATTGTGTTAAGAAAGATATTATAAATATGAAAAGGCACATTTGACAGGGGGTGAGGCTGTGGAATACGTTAAAGGCTCGTGATTCGAGGTAAGATTCTGAAGCAAGGGTACATGGACACCATGGGTCCCCTGCAGGTCATGGCTAATGGGTCAAACACTACCATTTAGCATGTGTGTACGGATTTATGACAGAGTTGAGATAATTTGTGATTTACGATTGTGTTTGGTGATTACATGGATTGAATTACTCTTATTGATTTCTACTTGTGTGGATTTACCTTATCCCTGTGTTGGTCTGACATTTCAGTGTTGGATGATTTCTGTTAATAATTATTGAGATTATGTGTTGTTGTGCCTATCTGTTTATTTTATTGATTTTGTGATTGTATGCATGATACTAATCTTACTCGGCCTATGATATCTGCCAATACATAGTGTTTGTACTGATACGAGTGCAGATTGTGATCCAGAGACATCTACGAGGTCTCATATTTAGCGTGAGACTAGTTCCCGACAGATTCGAGGGTGAGCTCTTATCCACGCCAGGCCTCTTGAAGATCTTTCTTATTTTAGATGTCTATTTCATTTCAAATATTTATATTTATTTTAGACAGATATTCATTCTTTAGATAGTTATATTATAGAGTCCTTGTACAATGACTTTCGGATTTTGAGGTTGTAATAGTTAGACTTCCACAGAGTTTATTTATTTATGGCATGACTGGACATTTGGAGATTTTATTATCTGTTATATCCTTGAATGTTTTAAAATTAGCTAAGTAATGTGGTAATCGTTTGAATGGTTGGTTAAGTAGATGGTTCGCTGACTAGGGGATTTGTGTGGGTGCCACTCACGACTGATTGGGTCGTGACAATACTACAATGCATTAATAAGTAATAGAAGATCGGGGAAATCATTGCTTTGGTGCATCATATAAAATAGAAGAAGCGTCGTGAATAATCAAAGATGATTGAATAAAGAGGGAGAGCGAGAAGCAAAGGCGAATCTAAGATTTAATTTGATGACTATGCATGTCACTATTTTAATGCAAACCTATCACTAGTGAAGGAGTTGAATTAGGCTTTATATTCAGTCGATTCGATCCATATTGAATTAATTAGGCTCGATTTGATACATTTGAATTAATTCGGTTTAATTTACAAACCTTTGGTGCATAATTGGAACACTATTAAAAAATCATTATTTTTCCACTAAAATATTTAGTGGCTATTCCCATTGTATGGCTCCTAGCATTAACAGGTGGTGGAAGACTAATCTTCTCTCACATAATATTTTACTTTATATAAACTAGGGCTGTGCATGTTAACGGTTAAACCAATAACCCGAACCGATAATTGGGTTATTGGATTAATGGTTCGGTTAGTGGGTTAATGATTCGGGTATCGGGTGGTGTTCTATAGTTATTGAGGTATCGGTTCGGTCTCGTGTTCACCACTTTTGTTAACGGGTGAATCGATAACCCAATAACCATTTATTTAATTACAATTATACCCTTCTATATATAACCTTTCATATATGATTTGTGGAGTCCAGCCCAGTGAATTCATTCCATTATCACCCTTCCATATATAATTACTTAGTAAATCCTAAGTCAATTTATTTCTCAATCTGACGAAGTTAGTCATAAGGTTTTACAAGAACTTACCCCGAATGTCAAAGCTTCTAATTGCTTCCAAAGGTGGGAAACAAACTTTACCAAGGATCAAGTACCAAATGCTTGTGGAGATAACTTGCAAGCAGCTAATAGCTCCTCTCTACAATTTTGTGCCACTGGTGCAACGGGTAAAGAGAGTTGTTGAGGACTTGGATAAAGAAGCTAAAAAAGACAACATTGTCAAATTGGAAAGTTGTCAGCAGTGGTCTGGGAACTAGGATTCATGTAAATATGAAGAAAAGATTTCAAGTTTTTAACGTCTTGGAGATGCCAGCCAGCTTCCAGTTTCAACCTCCATTTATAGCTAACTGCTGCAGGCACTTTCTTTATAGCTACTTTATTCATTTTGCATCTCGTTAATTCGTTTCTGATTCTGCTTTGAAGATGACTTCTTTGTTCTTGCAAAAATTTCGTGTGATATCTTAACGGTTAAACCGATAACCGAACCAATAACGATCAAAAACCGATTAACCAATAACCCATTAACCGATATCTTAGTGGTTCTTTAACGATTTAACATGTCTACACACCGATAACCGATAAGTTTAACCGATAACTTTCAAACTCGAACCGAACCACCCGATACGCAGCCCTAATATAAACATGAGTTTCACCATGGTTTCGTCGTCCATCATGGCAGTTTTGCAAATTTACCTTCATTTAAGGGCAAATTTGTAATTGTGTCTCAATAGCAAATTCTGGAAGCATCGTCATTTTGCTCATAATACACCAGCCTAAGGTAAAAAGCCACAGCAATAGGGGGGACCCACTGGTGTACTTCATATCTCCGTGTGAATCCATGGAGTTCCTTTAATTAGTTTTTTTACTTTTTCTTTTTCGGTACACAGGTTGTTAATAAAAAATAGTAAATCTACTCCATAAATTCCATTTTATCTTTTAGGTGAACAAAATAAATTTCTATATCATGTGTTTTACTCAGTGATATAAAAAAAGGGAAAATAACACTCTATGGCATTTTGGGTAAAGTATTTACCCGAAATGGCCATAGTTTTGTTTCTTACATTTTTAAGCCTTCATCCCATTTTTTTAAAAAAGTTATTACCCAAGATAGCCACCCCCCTTCCCCCCCTCCAATCCCATATCAAACTCCAAGATGCTATTTTTTCCTTCCAAATCTCTTTCTAATGTTGGGGGTTTTTTAAGAGTAAAGTGTGTATAAAACATATACACTATGTTACACTTTTAACATTGTATAAACACGGCATAACACTGCATAACACTGTAGAAGTGTGTATAAACACCTCTTATACGTTATTATACATTTTTATACAAGGTTTATACATTGTCTACAGTAGGTGTATAAAGTTGTATATTGTTGTATAAAGTTGTACATTGTTGTATAATGTTGTATATACAAGCTGCGGCCATAATTTGTTGGGTCATAGGTTTGTAATTTAAAAATATGGCTACCCAAATATAACTTTGTGTGCTAAATTGTGCATTACTGAAATTTCCCCATAAAAAAATGTGTGATAGATGAGAAAACTATTTTAATACTATTCTAAAAAATGAATTAATTATGAACATTATAATTCTTTGGTGTAAACAATGGAAAAAAGATGTTTAGAATTGTTCTTCTAATTTTTTTTACACTTGTAATAATTAAATATTTTGCAAACACGATGGAATAAGATAGAAAAAATGCATAAAAAAAAAGAATAGATATATTTATTTAGACGATGGAATAAGATAGAAAAAACGCATAAAAAAAAAAGAATAGATATATTTATTTAGCAAAAGAAACTTTTCATGAAGTCATTTTTTTGGAGTGATAAAATTAGTCCATGAAAATATGATTCACTTAATCCGTTCAACTTTGGTTGGGTTAATGATCTTGCTACTTCATTTTTTAACTCAACCTACTTTGACATGTCCGATTCAACACATATAAAAATTCTATTATTTTGTCGCTTTGACTGACCCTTGAGAAACTTTGTCAAAATATACAATATATAACCATCATAAGTAAATAATAATTTTTATTAGATGATTAACAAAATTATAAGAAGACAAACAAATAAATTAAAACTTAATTAATAAGAGTTGGGTGGTTTGAGATATGACTAATTATTTAGCCCAATTCTTTCTGCAATTGTTCAACCCATTTTCACCATTCAAATTCAATTCAACCCTTCCATTTGATATCCCTAATGAACACTATTATTAAGTTTCTAAACCAAATGCATTATGACCACTTTAATGTACCATCTATCTTAATTCTTACATGAATAAACAAATCTTTTATATTATAATTTGTTCGTGAATCAAATACTCTTAGTTATTATACATTAAAGAGCCTACTCATTAAAAACATGAACTATTCACGACTATTAAATATATATTAATTTATAAGGTATTTTATGTAATTTTAACTTTGTAATAGACAACTAAAGAAAGAGTAGGTAAAAATATGTGTTTATTGCAATTCTAACCACAAGTAAACCTATTATCTAGATGCAATATTGCACGAAGATTTTTTTATTTTTATTTTTTTTGACAAAAAAAAAAAAAAAACTTTGCTTGTGAATAAAATAGGCAAAAAATCATTTCCAAATGTGTAATACAATATTAAAAATAGCAAGATGTCACGTGTAAGTATAATAGGAGACGAACGTTTTCTCCTATTCAATGTTAAAATCTAAACAAGAACAAATATTAAACTTCTAATGTAATAGCTTGTGAATACCTAAACAAAATTAAAAACTAAATGTTGGGCCCGTGCAGGCACGGGCCTTACATATCTAGTGTTTGACATATATATGATCAAGTTCGTCGTACTTCAAATTATTTCCTCTAATTTGTCTTCTTCCACTCAAGGTTACTATCAAAATAAATACACTCATCTAGTAAGTAACGCCTGAATTGACCAATAAGGCAATATGGACTGTGTGGAATAGCCTTAGCCCCCAATGCTGCGATCCAATTTGTGTTGAGGTTTCAAATACTGACAAGAATGGCTAACGTGGTCGTGTTAAAACCTTTTCATTTTATTTTTTCTTTAATTTTTAGTTTCTTCCTTTGTTGCAGTGACGAACATGCATTTTTTCGATTGATTTATTATTATTATAATTCGACTTGTACATGCTTTTGCGTTGGAGTACTAAGTCTTGCTTCCAATGTTCAATTGTGGAGCTAAAAGAAGCCAAACGTTTCAATTGAATTCTCTTCGTCGGACATTTGCGTGATGCCCCTAGGGAAAAAGTAATTTTTGTTTGTTACATATATAATTGATTATTTAATCCTTGACAGAAGAGAAAATTTTAGTGTAGTGACAAAAGAGTTCTAAAAATTATTCTTCGTCACAAATTTAAATCGTAGGTGTGACGTTCTATTTTTTTTTTTTTTAATCTCCTTGTAGCCCTCAAGCTTGGTTGTTCAGAATGGGAATTATTGACTATTCTGGATGTTTTGTTACACCTCTCTTTTGGTGTTGCTGGTTTCACTGTTGCTTACTGGGTACGTATTTCTCTCTTGTGCCTATTACTCTATGTAATGATTAATTTGTCGGATAGTAATGTAATTTTAATGTAATGATTAATTTGTCGGATAGTAATGTAATTTTAATATATTGCATTAATTTATTGCATTATCTATGTCTTATAACTAAATCTAAAATTGATCTTGATCATTAGTGATCCGGTCAGATCAATATCTATATGGTGGTCTTTAATTGATAAAGATTAATTGATCTCATTAACTGAATCACATACATAAATGATGCATGTAGAGCTATGATCATTGAACCGACTCATTGGATAATTTCTAATAGTTAGAAATAGATGCTCCATACTTAGACAACAATTTATCTCATAAGATTAAATTTCCTTAATTTAAGAAACAAAATGATATTTTTGAATCTTGCGGTCTTAAATTAAAAAAGTGTGTAGTCTTTTAGGTCTTGTGGTCTTAAACTTGCCATGTAGGATGTTGGACTTAGAAAACTTACTAAATATAAAAAGAGGCACTCATTTTGGGACAGATAAAAAAGAAAAGTAAGACACTTAAATTGAGACGGAGGGACTAGGGAGTATATTGATACTACTAGCTTAGTAATGAATCTATGGGGTCACACACTAACGAGTGTTCCTATCTTTGTTAATGGATTAAATGTTTTACTGCTTGATAATTAAAATAAAGAATTTAATTAGTCAAATAAATAAATTATTAGTCCAAATGGAATATCATTATATTCTTTGCTAGCACAGAAAATATAATTAATACTGTGAATAAATTGGAGTTTTAGAACTAGAAAATCGAATTAATTCTCTTGCTTGAAAAATATATATATTTAATATTTGGTATTTATTTATATATGGTATATAAATAAAATGATAAAAGGAAGTTTGATACTTTGCTTGCATATGTACAGCAACGAAAGTCCAAAAGTTTATAAAATATTATTAAAGAGGACCTTGAGTTCGAATCCAATTTGAATTGGATGACTGCACATCTTAAGTCCCTGACGTGCAATTCCAATTTGGAATTGGTTTTAAGGTTTATGGAAACTTCAAAAGGACTTACTGAACACGGCATATTGCCGAATGGAAAACGTTTCTACTTTTCAATGTGAAAATCTCCTTAAAGTCTAATTATTGAATTAAACTTGTATAGTAGTGCTATATAAAGGATGATGTTCCATAGAAGCTTTTCATTAAGAGAATTACATTACACAATATCAAGAGAGGAAAGTTTGTTTGTGAGTTCTGTTGATTAATGAGTTGATAGCAAAGATCGATCTCGGTGTGGATACACATAAAGACTTATAAATTTGTTTACGTGTCTATTTTTTTTTCTCCTAAAAAAGATTTATTTTTTCAATAAGTACTTATTTGAAAAAAAGTGAGGTGTTTGGGTCGTTTTGGGAAAAATAAGTCATTTTAATAGCGAAAACAGTTTTGTTTTAAAAAAAGCATTTTACTCCAAAAAGCACTTTTTTGAAAAGTGCTTTTGAGAAAAATACAAATAGAAACACTTTTTAAAAGCTTGGCCAAACACTAATTGTTACTCAAAAGTACTTTTTTAATTAATTGGCCAAACACAAATTGTTTTTAGCTAAAAGTACTTTTAAAAAAAGTATTTTTTAAAATAAGATAATTTTAGAAGCTTGGCCAAACAGCCTATTAATACTATTGATGAAATTTTGAACTACGACTCTGATCATTAGGTTTGTTTTGAAACCTATTCTTTTATATGTAAATAAATTTTAAACTCAAGTAGATCTTTCTAGGATCGTTTTTGTCTTCCGCTGCGTGTTATGAACACCCTGCAATCCTACATAATTGCCAAGGTTGGCGTCTTTGTACTAAATCATAATTGTCAAGCAGAGGACATAAAGTGTCCAATTTTAAAAACACAGCGGGTCAATGTGATAATTAATAAATAAATACAACTTAAAAGCTAATGGGACTTAAATGCTACAAAGGAAACTCATCATTTAAACCGCTAACCCACTTAACGCCTAGGTACAATCGCGCAGACCGATGGTACTACTCGTTCAAGCTACAGAATTCCATTCTTGCATCATTATCACCCCTTTACAGTAATTCCCAGAGAATATTCATAACTCCACTATTATCCTTCACTAATCCCAAAAACCACCTCCCTGTCTTTGACTTTCGATATTTTTGTATATATGTTTCTATAACATTCTTTCTCTATATTAATAAACCACAATCCAGGGGTATTCTCATTCGCTCTTCTCTAGACTGTTACGCTTTCTAGTGAGTTCACTTCTCCGCTCCTCTTTCCTCTTTGATTTTCTAATTTGGGTGGTCGATAGTTTCTCTAAAGGTGTTAAATGAGCGGGTTGAGCTGAATTTGGACGGATCAAAAAGGGTGGATTATTTACTTGGACTAAAATGCAGGCAATAACCCAGCCCGTCTAATTTTAACTAAGTTTTAGTTGCTTTGTTTGTTCTTTTATAATATTTTAGTACCTTATAAAACTATTATTTTTCTTTATTATTATGACTATATATAACATATCAAAAATAAAAGATAATTTTTTTGAAAATATTTGACAAGATTTTTAATTAGTTAATTTGGATTGCATATCAGTCCAATATTTTTGGACCGATTGCGCGGTCATGTGCTGATTTTGCCATCCCTAGCTTCTCTCTTTTCTATATATTGCACTTTACCTGCATTTTCGAATTGCGTATGTCTGACATCAGCTAACTTTTGATTTTTTTCCTGGTGAAATTGGATAAAGTCCTGACTTTGACGGTAGCAGCCAGATTTATCGAATTGACTTCTACGGCGATAGTTAACTTATAATTTCGCTGGAATCGGAAGGTTGATCCAAGGTTGGTTTTGATATCCGTTGGAATTATCCAGATGAAATTGCAACTCTCCAGCTTTGTGTTGGCAAATACTGCCTTATCGTGCCATTGCGATATTGCCACTATATGCCGCAATCTCTCATAGATTTCATTCACCCCGGGGATCATACCTTTGTTGGTGCGAATATCAGTAGTCATTTTCAGAAGCTTCATACATCTTATGGGTTTCTTGAGTCCATGGGCGACTGATAATGTACAAGACAGGATTTTCAAGATCGCGTCTAACGGAGTAATGTGCAACCAAGTTCTTAGGATTAGAGAAGAATTAACCATACCCTTGCCACACACTTTGAAGATTGCAAGCCGTTTAGGATTGTAGATAGATTAGGGATATTACTTCTTACTAATGTAGTGTGTTGAATGATGCTTGAGTTTAAATTTGAATAGTTAAGTGAATTTAAGATATTATGGGCCTGTTTGGAAAGCCACCTGGTAATTGGAGTTGGTGTAATTACTAGGGCATTAATTACAAAGTAGTGTAATTACAACGATCTGTTTATTTGTCATAACGTAATTATAGTGTAATTACAAACGTGTTGTTTGGTTGCACAAGTGTAATTACAGCTTAGTTTAATTTAAAAATAAAATTTAATTATAAAAAATTTAAAATTAATATTTAAAAAATATTTGCCATTATAAATGATATTAAATTAGTTATTTACTAACACTATTTCTTGAAAATATATTAATTAATAATCATATATTTTTAACTAATATTGTAAAAAATAATTGATACATATTTTTCAAATTAATAATATCTAAATTTAATTAATTATAAAACTAAAAAGAAGACTTTTTTTGTGAGAACGTCATGAATTGGATGTTTGACAAAAAAAAAATATTTATAAATATAATGCCATAACATTATTCAAATGTTTGACACAAAAAATCCATCAAATGTAAGTGAAAAATAAAAAACATGCAATGTGGAAGCAAATAACTTAAAATTGAAAATATAACCTAAATTCAAAATCCAAAAGAAAAAGTTTAACATAATACTCTTATGTCAAATTCCAACATTTACATAAGTAAGTTCTAACGTAACTTAAGTAAATAATTTAAAAGAAAGGGAAATATAAGTCTATAACCTCATTCACAACGAAATTCCACTTTAATAACGTTACTCGTTATATGCCAAGTTTGTTAATGACTCATTCTTTCCAATATTAAGAGGTGTAGTTTAAAAAATTAGAATAATAACACGGTTATGCTAAATGAATAAAATAAAAAATACGAGCAATTACATGGAACTACAAGAAGTAAAGGTTGGGAGTGACAACAACAACAACAACATACCCAGTGAAATCCCACAATGTGAGGTTTGGGGACGGTAAAGTGTACGCAGACCTTACCCCTATCTCGGAAGATAGGGAGGTTGTTTCCGGAAGACCCTCGGCTCAAGAGCAAACATGACAAGAAAAGGTCAGATAAGCACAAACAGTTCAAAGCAAAATGAAAATGAAACGAAAGAAAGCCAACAAGTCATGATAGAGCAGTCTGAGAAAATGAAGCAGTAGCTACCACAGATAAATAAGATAATTGAAGTACAAGAAACAACATATAGTAGCAAGAATCAAAGGACAATAGACTATATATCAAAGCTGCGACTTGTCCTCCACTGTGCCACTCCCACCTTATCTCGGATATCTTCATTCTTAATCCTCTCTCGCCTGGTGTGCGCACACATCCATCGCAACATTCTCATTTTCGTAACTTTCATCTTTTGGACGCGAGAATTCTTGACTGCCCAACACTCTGCCCTATACAATAAAGTCGGTCTCACAACCATTTTGTAGAACCTGCCTTTAAGTTTTGGTGGCACCTTCTTATCATACAACACTCCTGAAGCGAGCCTCTATTTCATCCACCCTGCACCAATACGATGTGAGACATCACCGTCAATATCCCTATTTTCTTGTATAATAAACCCAAGATATTTGAAACTTCCTTTCTTTTGGACGGCCTGGGTACCAAGCCTCACTTCCACGCTAGCCTCATTGGTCACGTCACTGAACTTACACTTCATGTACTCTGTCTTGGTTCTACTCAACTTGAACTCTTTAGACTCTAGAGTTTTTCTCCAAGCCTCTAGCTTAGCGTTCACTCTGTTGCGTGTCACATCAATCAAGACTATATCATCCGCGAATAACATACACCATGGCACCTCACCTTGAATTTGTCGCGTCAAACAATCCATCACTAAGGCAAATAAAAATGGGCTAAGAGCTGACCCCTAGTGCAACCCCATTTCCACTGGGAAGTGCTCCGAGTCTCCTCCCACTTTCCTTACCCTGGTCTTGGCTCCCTTATACATGTCCTTGATCGCCCTAATGTACGCTACATGTACACCTCTAGCCTCTAAGCATCTCCATAAAACCTCTCTTGGCACTTTGTCGTAGGCCTTTTCTAGGTCGATGAAAACCATGTGTAAGTCCTTCTTCCTCTCCCTATACTGTTCCACCGCATATCGTCACGAGGTGAATGGCTTCTGTAATCGAGTGCCCCGGCATGAATCCGAACTGGTTCTCTAAAATGGACACGCCTCTTCTCACCCTCATCGCCACCATTATTTCCTATACTTTCATAGTATGGCTTAGCAGCTTGATCCCTCTATAGTTGTTGCAGCTTTGAAAATCACCCTTGTTCTTGTACAAAGGAACCATCATACTCCACCTCCATTCCTCAGTCATCTTCACCGTCTTAAAAATAACATTAAACAACCCAGTCAACCACTCCAAACCTGCCTTGCCCGCACTCTTCCAAAACTCCCCAGGGATCTCGCCAGGCCCGGTAGCTCTTCCCCTGCGCATCCTACGAACAGCACCCTTAACCTCCTCCACCTTTATACTCCTACAATACCCAAAATCGCGTCGCCTCTCAGAGTACTCCAAATATCCCAACCCAATGTCTCTATGACCTTCCTCGTTCAAGAGTTTATGGATGTAGGTGTTGACACTCAATTTTTACCCTCCCTCTTCCAGTTCACTTCCTTGAGCTTCTAAATTATTAATAAACTAAACATCTTATTTTTCGCCCTTACTTTATTACTATTGCTACTACTATATAATTATTGTTAGGAACTGTTACTTTATTAATACCTCGTATATTGCTATTTACTCATTACTTATTAATAATAAGATATAACCTATATAATATTCTTACTCTATTATTGCTTTACTTATATTTTATTAAATTACCCCTTATTAATGCTAATGGCTAAATTATTATTATTATCACACATATATATGGTAATATTTTAATACAAAGAGGCCCAAGGAATAAATTAGAAAGGGAAAGAGACCATTTAATTCGGCCCAAAATCAGTCCTAAAACCCACTTGGGCTGAGGCCCAATTCGTGTAAGACCAGCCCAACAAAATGTCATTCAACTGAAACCCAACAACACACACAGTTTAGCCTCTTTCTAAATTTCCTAATCCTAATTTTCTCAGCCGCTTCGACACTCTTTCTTCTCTCTCATTCCATTTTTGTGCTAAAGTTAGCCTCGATTTAGGCATGGACAGGATTTGTTCGGTCCGTTTCAAGCAAAACTCGTCTCTCTCTCTAGCATATCGTGACGTTTCTCTGCCTAAAGATTCAGTCAAATAGGAAAAAACCAAGAGACTTTTTGGCTTTGATTCTCCAGTCTGAGAAATCGATTTTTTAGAGGAAACAACTTTTGTTCAAAATTCAAACGGATACATTTCAAAAATCAAATTCCCGCTCGTGAATCTGTACTTCAAATGAAACCCTAGAGTTTGAACTTCACCTATAAATACTACCTTAAGAACTCAGCCGCAGGGGGGTGAATATAACGCTACTACTGATACATATCATTGCTCTCTATTTACTTACAGTTTCTCACTCGATTTATCCCACAAGAAATACGAAAACTTTAGTCCGCTAGAACCCTCAACACTTCCATACACTAGGCATACGAACTCATTCGGCTCAAGGTTCGGATCGGTTCATAACGAGAGAGTAGATTCGAGGCCTCGACGTCCTAGTTGACTTCACCATAAAAAGGTCATTACTATTCTCCTTTTACTTTCATCCATTCTAAGTGATATTTGTATTTCTCTGTAGTTTCTTCTTATTTGTTTACCATCACGTTTCTAGTATGGGATCATTCTTTTGTTCAAATATAGCTTCGGACATATAAAATACGTATTTGAATAACAAAAATCTAGCATTTAAGCATGTTTGCTGATGTAGTTGCTTCAAGGGTTGTATGAATCTGTTTCGGGTCTTCCCTATATGCCTACATGTCGTGGAAGTTATGGTTCTGTTTTCTTCCCTGTCTAAGTAGATGTTACTGTCATATAAATTCAAATATATTATGGCTATATCTTAGAATGATATGCTACATTAGATAATAAAATGTTCTGTAAGCTTTATGCCGAGGATATAGTTATCGAAATTCATTGATTGATATTGTTACAATAAGTGATTGGTTTCCTAAAGGTGCTTTTCTAGATATAGCAAAAGATCCAAGGTTTAAATTTTAACTGGGAATTTTGTTAAACTCTTTTCTTTTCGCAAATATGTATCGTGTTTAAAATGTGTCATGTCTTTGGGTTTCTCTTGTTGCAGTAGATGTGCATGTTACTGGTCTACTTACAGTGGATATAATATTCAGCTTGTCTAATACATTAGTTCGTAAGAGTAATGCCCTGATTACATAATATGTACGCATTAATCTTATTATGAACCAAATGTTCAAATAATTCTGCTCTGCTTTGCATATTTTACTGTTTAAGACTCAGATCTTCTAACCTATGATTCTGTTACTTTTCATGTTTTGCATGATATACCGGAGACGAAGAGTTTCATTTTGAGACTCAACGACACCGCTGACGGAGTCCGCACATCATTCATCGTCTATGCTCTCTTACATTGCCTGAGTGGCATATTGCAGAACATTCCTATCGCTTGTGAAAATCGGAAATGACCTTTATCATTTTTTATGTTACCATCTTTGCTTACCTGTTGGTGTGATTAAGATTTCCCATCTGACTAACCTTTATTTGTATTTTGTGTGACCAACTGTTGAGACTTGAGTTACTGAAATTTATAGCTAAGATTCATTTAAAGGTTATTTTAGTTAATAACAGAATACTTACTTTTGGTATATGAGATATAACTGTTCGACGTAAAGGAAGTTGAACAGGTAATTAATTATCTATGTTTCTCCAGGTTTTATCCCTTAGGTGGAGTTTGGTTAAATGTTTTCACTAAAAAAAAAAAAATTTACTTCACAAAGCAGCCTTCATTTTATTCTAGCTAATCCAATCTTTCTTTGAAAATAAATGGGTCTTCAAAGTCACCAATTTAATGCTGCACTTTAAACAAAGAAGTTGGTTTGAGTTTACAAAATCATTTTAGTTCCTTTCCATTTTTTTTTCAAAAGTGGATTTTCATAAATAGCATTTTCGAGGCATTGATAAAGAAGATTTTTTGATACTTGACATCTGTACATAATTTTTACGACTTTACAACTAGCCTTTTTAATTAATTTTAAGTTCGGTCGGTTAACCATTTTAATGGATCTTAAAGGGTGCTTAACACCTTCCCTTTAGATTAATTGAACCCTTACCTAGAATCTTTTGGTTTCGTAGACTTTAAAACGGAGTTAACTTTACACAATAGCTTTAATTAACTTTAGGTGTCCTAATTCACCATAATAATTAGGTAGCCACTCCTTTTACTTTAATTAACCCCGGAATTACCGGAATGTTGTAAACCATTTTGAATCTGGTTAAAATGGGGTATAACAGCTTGGCGACTCCACTGGGGACTTAAAGGTTCTAACCATAACGGAATTAGTTTAATTAGGATTTATGTGCTAACTTAATTACTTTACTTGCTTCAAATTGTTTCGCATGCTATAAATTGCTTGCGTGATATATTATTTTGTTTGATATAAATTGTTTATGTGTTACTTTCTTTGATAAATTGTCATCCCATTTCACTTTTCTCTATTTCTGGAAATTCACACTATCACACGTACACGCGAGGTGTGTTTTGCGCACCCGCGAATTTCTTTCAAAATCCCAAATTTTAGGAGAGTTGGCATATGCGCAGGGTGTCCGAATTTTCCGTGTGACCGCGTAGCCTTCTCACTCGAGTTGTCCGCTCGGGAACCTTGCGTCTAGTGAACCTACTCTTAGTCAACCAAGAGTAGAGCTAAACCAACACCCTTTATTAGGAGCATACATTTCATGACCTAGGAGGTTTAATACCCTTGGTGTATTAAGCCCATGAGATGACTTTACCCAAAAGTCCAAGTGGGTCCACGACCCCAAGTGACACTAATCATATTTTATGTGCATGTTTGAAGGATAATTGTGCCTAAATATTGATCATTTGCTCTAACTAATTAAGCTTTAGGGGAGAGGGAATGACTAACCTTTCTATGATAGGTATGAAGACTTTACATTGGAGTACGCTTCAATCAATAATGAACGAGAACCGAGGTCATCTCAAAATGGACCTAAGAAGTTTAGACACGATAAAATTGTATTTGCTTTACTTAGATTAGGTAGTACTTTATGTTGTATTAGTTTGTTATGTAATAAATATTACACTACTTTTGTACTTATTTTTGGGAAAGAGAATTCATTTAATCAGCCAAGAGCAATGGAATGATGTATTATGGCACATTTTACCCTTCAAACAAACGTTAGGCCTACCTCTGGCACAAAGAGGTCACATGCATATTAGGACGCGTTATTGTTGTTTGATATACTTGTTTACATGTTGCTTTACAACTTACTTGCCTTTATTTGATGAATTATTTGCTACATGACTTATTTGACTCTATGTGATCATGACTTTACTTAGATATTTTAATATGAGACTAACATCATTTGCATGTTCTTTCTTTTTATTTTTTTTATTACTCCCACAAGAGTTGATTCGTGTTGACATTAGAACTGGCCGACCATCCGTACTTCACAAGGTCAAAGACATCATCATTACCTCGACGTAGTTGGGTTGTTCAAAGAAGGAAAACTACTATGTCTGATCCAGCCGCATCTATTTCAACTGGTTTGAAAAATATCGTGATCCCTAGTGATCCTCTAGAGACTTCCGAACATAGAATACTATTCAACATGATGATCTTGACTCAAGAGATTGAGGATCTATGTGGAGAACTGAACCGGATTAGGGACTTGACCAATTTTTCCATCACACTCCAAAGTCCACCTCCTGAACCTAGAAATGTCGCACAAAATCCACCTCGTTTTCCATCACTTGAATCACTAGTTCCTGAATATTTCCCTCCACAAAATCATGCACCTACCAACAACAACTTACCTCCAATCACCCCCGCAAATCCACCAAATCCATCATTCGTCTATACTCCTCCACAAAGTCAACCACCCACCTACACTACCTATGCTACTCCTAATCTACCACCCGTCAACCCACCAAGTCAAGCGCTAGTTCACACTCCTTACGTTCCTTTATCCACTAACACTAATCCACCACCTACAACTACTCCTCTAAACCCACCAAACGAACCACCTATCAGTACCACTTATAACACACCACCTCCAATCCAAAACACTCCTACCGTCCAAACTTATCCAACCCAAAGATATACAAAGGGAACATTTGTCACTCCTAACGCGCAATATGTTCCTCCGGTATATGCAGCGGAAACACAAGCCTTTACTAACCCAGTGACGGTCAGGTTCAAACCCGAGGTGGATCAATATGAGAAAATGGAAAAGGATGCAAAAGCAAGGGCGGATGATATGTTGTTGAAAGAGATCTGCAGTCTCAAAGAAGAAATGAGAAACCTTCAAGTTGCTAGGGGAAGCAAGAGTGTAGAATATGAGGATCTGTGTGTTCACCCTGACGTTGATTTGCCCATAGGGTACAAGCTGAAGCCGCCAAAATTTGATACATTCAATGAAACAGGCGACCCTCATACGCATCTAAGGGCTTATTGTGTCAAACCGGTTGGAGTAGGTAGAGATCAGAATATAAGGATGAAGCTATTCATAAGAAGCTTATCTGGTGAGGATCTTACTTGGTATACGCAACAAGATGTCCGTAAATGGTGTGGTTGGAGTGATATGGCACAAGACTTCATGGGCCGATTTAGTTTCAATACCGACATCACACCAGATAGAGTCTACATGACTAAGGTAACCAAGAAGACAACTGAGATGTTCCGCGAGTACGCGCTACATTGGAGGTCAGAAGCAGCCAGGGTTCAACCCCCGATGAGTGATAGAGAAATGACTGCTACCTTCATTGAATGCCAGGCTGGCACCATATACTATGAGAAGATGATATACTATGATAAGATGAAATATAATTTAAGCAACTATGCAATTTATACTACTTAATCAATTTGAACTTTTCAAGAAAAAGAGGTATAAGAGGAATATGGGAGACCCAAGGAGTCTGACGAAAATGTTGATGGAAAGTAGAAGTTGGTTATTGCGTAATTCATTTCTTAAGGAAAAGAAACAGGAAAAATTCTTTTATTTGAATTTCTTGGTGCTTTTTCTTCTTATCGATCTTATCAGCAGCTGAAGGGTGTGTGAAAAATAAATTGATGTAACACTTAGGTGATGATCTTGCCACATTTAATATCTTCTGCATTTTGAATGTTAATCTGAAAGAGGGTGTGCTGATTGAGAAAAGAAATGAGCTCTTAAGTTGTGAAATGTCTCTTGAAGCTTCTTAGTGTTTCAGTTACAATATACTCCCCAATTGAGCTGTCTTAAGTTTTACATTTGCTTTTCTACTCTCTATAATTAGAAGTTGCGTATGAGAAGGCACTGTGCTGCTACTATCCCAGGAAAGATTCAGCCCCTCATTTTTTTGTTAGTTCCACATCCTTCACTTCATATTCTCCATTATCCAAATCAAGTAAAAAGGGGGAGGGCAATTAGGATTGGTTGTAAATTATCTCCAAAGTTAATTCTCCTTTAACCAGGTATGTGTCCGTAAAACCTAGGATGATATACCCCATCATATCTCCTTGATGGCTGAGAGGATAAAAGGCAAACTTCTATACTTGTCCAGTATGACATGATTGTATTCCTAGACCATCATTGGATGTATTTACTTATTCTTTTTCAAGGGGAATAGTTGTGTTCTGCAGCAGATTGAGTCCTGTGGCTTTTGATGAACTTTAACTCATCCAGTGGTTGTTGATGAACTTTAACTCATTAACTTTATTGTAAGTGTTAAAGATAGTTTTCCCTCTGAATTTCACTGTTGTTTATTAGTAGTTGGTTATATTAAGGTTTATGCCACTTTTTATGACCATGTAAATTATTTTCACTGCCTATTACTGCAGAGGAGGATGTATTGTATTGTTGGTGTTTACTTGCTTTTTGAAGGTAGTGCGAAACTTCTCCCACTCTGTTGCTTTAGAATAACAGAGGCTAAACTACCAAGCTGGGGACTGCGCTGGTACTCATGATGAATTAAGGCATTCCTGATATGTGATTGAAGATGAACGGGAGACATACGATGTACTTACGTCATCTTTACTGTTTATTGTACATAAAAATATGCACATAATACACATAGAACTCTTTTAACTTAAGGTATCTAAAAGACATCATTTAACCCCTGAACTTGGCATGAAAACTCAGTTTGGAAACTAAACTTAACTTCTATTTATTTACCCCCCTTAACAACTTACGATTTAATTATCTTCCCCCTCTAGTGGCGGACACAGGCGCGTGTTTGACGCGCCTCACCCGCGCGTTAATTAATTTTTGTTAATGTTTTTTTTTTTTTAATACAAATCGGCGGGAACGATTATAATCGTTCCCCTTTTAATCCCAACCCGACCCTTTGCACCCTTTAGAACCTAAGTTCAACTTCATCTTCATCTTCATCACCTTCAATCGCCCCATTTTTTTTTCCCCATTCATGAAATTCCTCTTGCTCACAATCCATTGTCCTTCATATATGTATTCTTCCTCCACGAAATTTCTCCATCAAATTTCTCCTCCAAATTTCACGTCATAATCACTCTGTGTTCTAATTCAAAAATTTTGTGGGTTCATAAATGTCTCAAGGTAACCGGTTCATCTCACGTAAAATGTAATTGTGGCACCATTGCAAAACACCTCACTTCATCGACTCCTAGTAATCCCGGACGGAAATTCTACAAATGTCCGAGGCCTAAGGGCAATTCTTGTGGATTTTGGGAATGGGAAGATGAATTGTTTCTGAGATGCGGTGGAATAATGTTCAAAGTTTACGTCGTTGTTAGATGCAAATAAGATCGAAAGGGACAAATTGCAAAGAAGAATTAATTGCCATTGAGGCTAGACGTCTAAATGAAGTTAACAAAATGAAGGAGGAATTAATTGGCTTGAAGAGTAAAACGGCAATTTGACTTGAAAAAAGTTCTAAACTTGGAGGAGAAACTTGCAAATACAAGGATGTTGCTTTTGATTTCGTGGGGAATATTTAT
>NC_081342.1:19071711-19137314 GCF_029784015.1 Lycium ferocissimum | reverse complement strand
ATTTTTAAAGTGGCAATTTTTTTTCTTAAATTTTAAATTTATTTTGGCAAACCGTCCACACCTGGGATAAACAAGATCTCTTCTAACCGAGGTCCTTTTACTTTTAACATTCCCCAATTGTTTCCTATCGCTAGAGGCGAATCCAGGATTTCAAGAAGATGGGTTCACCATTAGCTATGATTTTTTTGATTTCTTTTTGCCTTTGTCTCGTCACTTAGCAATGATTCCGGGATTTGATTTCTTTAGCCTTTCGACTTGGTGAATTAGAAATTAAGGCGGGGGGGGGGGGGGGGGATCATTAGATGTAATATGAAAAAGAAATAGGCTTTACTTTTGGGTAATTAGAATTATATAAGAAAAAAGATTTAGAATAATATTAAAAGAAAGTTAAAAGGCTGCTTTAGAAAATAAAAGCATAAAACGTGCAGGAGCTTAGGTTTGATCTCGAGACCTTGAGGAAATAAACAAAGCTCCTAACCAGTGCTCCACTTGGCCTAGTTTAATCATGTGTTCCTTCAGGTAATATTAGATAGATTTTTTGAATTATACACATAACGTATCGAGTTTAGTCAAGTAACCATGTGTTCACGTGACCCAAACTCTGCCTCCAGCTCTTTCCACTTTCTTTCTACTGATGAACCATTTTAGCCTATGGACTGAAAGCAACATTATTACAAATGCAAATTCTGGATGTGACGTTTTAGTTTTTCCTTTTAAACTAGCAATATCGCACGGGCCGAACATGTCTAGTCACTTTAATTAGCTAGTCTTTAAGGTTTGTATTTTGAAAATAACTTTTAAAAACATTCTAATTGTTATTATATATAGCAACATATTATGTACCATTACTTTAGTTATAATTAAAATGGAGTTTAAAAATTTAAAACATATGATGGAATTAAGTCTTTGAGACTTTAAAGAATCGGACTTTTTTCTCATTGTCATGACAATGAAAGTTGTTCAGCGATGTGAAAAAGAAAATTAGAAAGAATGTGAGAAAAAATTAATATTTTGATTCTAAATTTTTTTCGTTTAAATTCTTTAATATCTTATATGTATACCGATATGTTGATATCCATGTCAAGTAATGTATATATTGAATTTTTTAAAAGCAAAACTAATAAAAAAAAATTATTAAATTACTTAAAAAATATATTATAATTTTTTATATTAACAATTATAGATAAAAAGAATTGTTACAAAGAAATCAAAATTAGAAAGATATATGTTACATCATAAATCACCAAAATTTTAATTCCGAAATGAAACTATAAAGCAATACATTTTATAAATGTAAAAAAACAATAGTCAGAAAATGCAAAGGAGAGTAAAATAAGTAAAGTATTGACAAAGAAGGAAAACGGGGATAGAAGTCACTCCCTCCCTTCACTTTTACTTGTCCACGTTAACATATCAAGAGAAAGAAATTTTTCTTCTTCTTATTTTACCCTTCACATTAATTACTCATTTTCAAATCATTTTCTGAGGCTATTGAAACTATACACCAATAAATACGAATATTATGATAAAATATATACTTCATTTACCAATTCTTAAATAACGTAAAAAATCAAAAGTGGACAAGTAAAAGTGCACGGAGGGAATAAATATGTATCGGAGAAATTAAAGTGCATACGTGTATAAATGAGAAGAGAATAAATATTCAGTACGATGACATAAGTTCACGTGGGATAAAAAAGTAGGTTAGTAATGTGACTAAGTAATATGGGACGGAGGAAGTACTTCATTTATTAATTCTTAAAGAACTTGAAAAATCACAGTCAATAAGTATAAGTGCACGGAGGAAATAAATGTGTCGGAGAATTAAAATTGAAGTGCATATGTGTATACATGAGAAGAGCTAAATATATAGTACTGTGATATATGTCCAGTTTTTTAGTAATGTGGCCAAGTAATATGGGACGGAGAGGGTAAGATGGGAGAGATTTAATTAATTTTATCTTGGTTTTGTAAATGAACAAGTAATTTGGACATATATTTTTAGTAATATTGAGTACTTCATTTATTAATTCTTAAAGAACATGAAAAGTCAAAAGTGAACAAGTAATAGTGCACGGAGGAAATAAATATGTATCAGAGAATTAAAATTAAAGTGCATACATGTATACATGATAAGAGAATAAATATTCAGCACTATGACATATGTCCACGTGGGATAAAAAAATAGTTTAGTAATGTCACCAAGTAATATGAGACGGAGGGAATACTTCATTTATTAATTCTTAAAGAACTTGAAAAGTCAAAAGTCAACAAGTAAAAGTGCACGGAGGAAATAAATGTGTCGGAGAATTAAAATTGAAGTGCATACGTGTATACATGATAAGAGAATAAATATTCAGTACTATGACATATATCCACGTGAGATAAAAAATATTGTTTAGTAATGTGGCCAAGTAATATGGGACGGAGGAAGTACTTTATTTATTAATTATTAATGAACTTGAAAAGTCAACAAGTATAAGTGCACGGAGGAAATAAATGTGTAGGAGAATTAAAATTGAAGTGCATACGTGTATATATGAGAAGAAATAAATAGTCAATACTATGACATATGTCCACGTGCGATAAAAAAGTAGCTGGGTAAATTGTACAATTTATATAGCTTGTGGTACAAATTTGTATTGCTACGTTAGTCCTCTCTTCACATATATATATATATATATAATAGAAATTTGTGTAGGAGTATTAAAATTGAACTGCATACGTCTATACATGAGAAGAGAATAAATAATCAGCAAGAACGGAAAAAGTCAAAAGCGAACAAGTAAAAGTACATGGAGGAAATAAATGTGTCTGAAAATTAAAATTGAAGTGCATACGTCTATATATGAGAAGGGAATAAATATTAAGTACTATGACATATATCCACGTGGGATTAAAAAATAGTTGAGTAAAGTGTACAAGTTATATAGCTTATAATACAAACATTAATTGCATGTACAAGTTGTAAAGCTTTTGGTACAAGCTGGTGAAGCTATGTTAGTCCTCCTTTGCAGTGGCGAACCTAGGATTTTTATCAAGTGGGTTCAATATATAAGAAATATATAAATAACACTGTATATACATATATATTTTTTAAAAATAGATTAAATATACATGTATATACAGTGTTATTTTTCAACGAAGTGGGTTCATATGAACCCACTTGAAATCACATAGGACCACCCCTGCTCCTTTGGCACTTATATATAATAGAAATAACATGGAATGCTCCATGTACAATTTGTTAATGCTATGTTGGTTCTCCTTAGGCTATAGAATAGAATATAATAGAAATAGATGGGTACAATGTGGAATGCTCTATGTACAATTTGTTAATGCTATGTTGGTCCTTCTTTGGCACTTATATATAATAGAAATTTCCTTGTATTGGTTCCATCACAATCTATAGTAAATTAATAGTATTTATTTTACATTATTTTTCAAGTGATGTCGACCCATTGTATTTTAGTGAAAGAAAACATTAATATATAGTATATACTAGTAAATTTTTTAAGTGATGTTAGATGACACCACTTGATTGAAGATTTCTCAGCTAGTGCCCTCGTGATGTATAAGAACCTACTTATCTTGTATGGCTGGCTTTCAAACAAATTGGATTCCGGTCTCTTTTAAAGTTTATGATGTGTGTAAGTCACGCTAAGAGTCAGCGCAATGCAAATTAAGTAGGAAAAATTATGCAACGTGGTATATATTTGGACTGTATTTATGATCTATAGCTATAATTTTGAAAAATTACAAAACGTAGCTACATCATTGGTTTTGTAGAAAATATACACACGCGATACAGTATGCACGGTTTCAGCTAGTACAACACTAATCCACTTGATACCCGTGTGATACCCGCTGCCTGATATAGCTCTTTCGGTTGATACAGCTGATACCCGCATGATACAACAATTATAAGTCTATAATTACGTTTTTTAAATACATAGACTGTAGCTACGTTTTGTAATTAAACTCTAAACTATAGCTATTTATGGAATTTGCTCAATTAAGTTTTAAGTAATACATTGCATCTTATAAGTTGGCCAAGAATTTCCTTAATTCAATTAGGAAATATCGATCTATCTGGATCTCCAAAGCTGCGTCCATCCAATTTATTCGTGTGATAATTTCCCTACTAGCCTTTTAACGTTAGCGCTTGAATTCTCCGCCTGCAAATTATGAAGAATCCTACATTAATCAAGATTCATAGTATAAAGTTATTCACGTCCACAAAGTATATTCTAGCTCCCATCTTCTCTAATTTCAAGCACTGACTTTATGCACCCATTTTCTTTAATTATCAACTAATTAGTAATGTCATACTTGCCTAGAAACCTCCAACCAGATGATTCAAATCCACAATGGATGAACAAATCTGACAACGCTTGGCAATTGACTTCAGCCACCCTTGTTGGCCTTCAAAGTGTTCCAGGTACTAAGAATCTTACCTGATATATATATATATAACACTTTCATGGTATCACGTTGAACATTCACAAGAACATTCTCATAGTATTGGAGTTGGCAGAGGTTACCTAAAAGGATTCTTACACAGGGGCGGAGCCAAGCGGTTATGGGTACGGCAGAACTCAGTAGCTTAGTTTGTATTGAAAATTTCATTTAATATGTATAGATAACCTATTCAGAACCCAGTAAATATAAAGAACTGTAATTCAAAACCCATAAACTAAAAATCATAATCCCGCCTCTGTTCTTACATGATAATTCCTGTAGATGAGAATTATATCTTTTATAAACAATGTTGTAAGACAATATACGATCACAAAACATTCTCATGGTATCAGACTAGGCAAAGGTGCCTGAGTTTAATTCTCACTGCCCACCCAAAAAGCAAAAATAAATAATTTACAAATAAAATAAAATCTCATGTGTTTGGTTCATGAAAAAGAATTAGGCTCACACGTGAGTGAGTTTGTAGAGACACGTGAATGGGTCTGGTGTCATGTTGGATTATGTCGATCATCTCATCAAAAAGCTTAAACTGTTAGGGATAAAGAAGACTAGAAGACACTTTTCTTTTATCACTTAATTATACTATGTCTCAATACCAGGTCTTGTCATCCTTTACGGTAGCATCGTCAAGAAGAAATGGGCTCTCAACTCGGCTTTGATGGCCCTTTACGCTTTTGCAGCAGTCCTTGTTTGTTGGGTTGGCTGGGGATATCAGTTTGCCTTTGGTGACACATTAGCTCCATTTCTTGGAAAACCGAATTTTGATGCATTAGAACAGAAGTTCCTAATGAGTCAAGCATTTGCTGGCAAGTATCCAAATGCTTCAATGGTCTATTTTCAGTTTGTGTTTGCTGCCATAACTTTGATTTTAATAGCTGGTGCCCTGCTGGGGAGGATGAATTTTATTGCATGGATGTTGTTTGTTCCTCTTTGGCTTACCTTTTCATATACGGTGGGTGCATTTAGTATTTGGTGCCCTCAAGGTTGGTTATTCAGAATGGGAGTTATTGATTATTCCGGAGGTTTTGTTATTCACCTCTCTTCTGGTGTTGCTGGTTTCACCGCTGCTTACTGGGTACATATTTCACTCTTGTGCCTATTACTCTATGTACGGGTTAATTTCACGGATAGTAATTCAATTTTCAGTTTATTGCACTAATGTCGTAAAGGTAATTTTTTGTTGGAAAATAACTCAATTATGGAAAACACAAAGTAGGTTACCATACGCATAAAATTGTCAGTATAGTCATGTCAGCAACTCACCTTGCACAAGATGGTGTCACATTGATATTATGTAAGACGAGTTGCTGACGTGGCTAACCTTACATAGTATTTATACATGTGGCAGCCTACTTGTATCTTTTCGAAACAGAATTAGCATTTTCCGGCGTTTTTTATTTTCTACCATACATATGCATATATGAGTTATTTTTCTGTTACAAAAACTATTTTTATGACTTTAGTGCAACATTAGTTTCTTATATCCTGTTATGTTTCTTATGGAGAAAGTAGATGCCTATTAACTCTAGATACTATGAGATTCTAAAGGATAAGAAAAAAATGCATGTAGGTTGGACCAAGGGCACCTAGAGACAGGGAGAGGTTCCCACCAAATAACATATTGTTAATGTTGGCTGGTGCTGGCATTCTTTGGATGGGATGGACAGGATTCAACGGCGGTGATCCATATGTTGCCAGCCTTGATGCATCCTTAGCCGTCCTAAACACACATGTGTGTGCTGCTGCGAGCTTGCTAACTTGGCTAATGCTAGACATTTTGTTCTATGAAAAGCCTTCTGTCATTGGTGCCACCCAAGGGATGATCACAGGCTTAGTTTGCATTACTCCTGCGGCAGGTAACTTAAATAAGGCTTTAAGATATGTAGCATGTACCAAGTGCTAGCTGTTCTTGCAGTAGAATATCAACTCTCACCTATAAGAAGGTTGAAATTAGATTTTAAACGCAGCCATTGCACATCTTAAAATAACATTGAGACAGCGGATGCACATGCACTCACTGCTTATATTCTAGATTTGGCTGTAATACTTGATGCATGATCTCTAAAACAGAATACCAACGTTGAGACCTATAGCCTTGGACAATGAGAAATTATTTTGTAGGCAGTATATGGTGGTAAATCTAGAATCTAAAAGCAGCATATATTTCATATAATATACCAGCTTCTAAAAAATGTAAGTTTTTTCTATATTTACATTTATAGTCCTAGATAGATTAGTAGATGCAAAGGTGGATATATAAATAAAATACCTAGTTTTACGGAGAGACCATGTGTTCACGTGCTCCAAAAATAGTGCCTAAAATCGCCCCTACCTAAAGCGACCCGAAATGACTATACAGTAATTACTGGGTTCACATTGGACTATTTATAAATATTTAGTGAATTTCTTATTATATATAAAGGGTATGTGCAAATGCTATTAGGTTCCCGTGAACCCATAAGTCCTACTCTACATCCGCCACTGAGTAGATGCATGTGTACTTATTGCTTATATTCTGGATCTGCCTTTGCCTGCAATTCTTGGTTGAACTCTAAAACAGAACACCAATGGTCCAAGAATATTAGTTGGTGGTAAATGATTAAAGAATTCTAACAAGACAATTCAACAGGGGTGGTGCAAGGTTGGGCAGCAATACTAATGGGGTTATTGTCCGGATCCATTCCGTGGTTCAGTATGATGTTCCTCCACAAGAAAATGTGGTTACTCAAACAAGTGGACGACACCATGGCAGTGTTCCACACACACGCAGTAGCAGGAACTTTAGGCGCGATTCTGGCAGGTATATTGGCAAATCCAAGACTCAGCCGCATCTTCTACATGGTTGATGATTGGCCAAAGTATATAGGCCTTGCTTACGGCATTCAAACTGGGAAGTCCAATGCCGGGTTCAGGCAATTATGGGTACAATTAATAGGCATCGGATTTGTTTTCATTTGGAATGTCGTTAGCACTAGTGTGATTTGCTTGTTAATTAGGATGGTGGTTCCTTTGAGGATGACAGAGGAAGAGGTGAGTGAGGGAGATAATGCAGTACATGGAGAGGAGGCCTATGCACTGTGGGGTGATGGGGAGAAATTTGACAACTCAAAGCTCCAGTTAGTTCATGAAATGGAAGAACCTCCCTTGTCCAAAAGTGGCTATGGACTTTGATATTATAGCCTGTTAAAATATTTGTCAAGTTAAATAAATCTTAAGCCTTTTCATCTTGTAAGGTTTTCCTTGTCTAGTTCTAGTCTTTAGATAAAGTATATGTTATACTATCAAACAAATATTGTAGACTGCTTTCTTCAAGGAAAAGGTCATTCTAGACTGTTTTACATTTATATTACTGCCTTTGATCCATATTATCGGTATTTTAAGATAGTTGCATACCTCTTAAGTGTTAATAAAGACATTTACTAACACTCCACTAATTGGAATAGAATTGGTAGATTTGAAAAGGAAAGTAATAAAGGACTTTCATGTTTTTATAATGTCAAATTTTGAAACAAATTCAGTTTGGTAAAACAACTAATATTTGTGACCAGCTCACACCATTTATATCTAAAGCAACATACGAAGTAACTTTTATGATGATTCAATTCTTAAAAGTTATTCAACCAAGACTAAAGCAGTTGCATCATTCATCTTTATTTCATCAAATGTACATTTCAAGGTAAAATGCATACAATCCCTTTACATTTGGCTATGGGATATTTCTGCGAGAGAGACTTCATAATTTGATTTGTTAAAGTGCAACCGTTTTCTTGTTTTAATATATATCTGTTTGCTTCAATTTGAATTGCAATCCAAGAATACGGCAGCTTCAGGGAAAGTTCACACATTTTGAATTGCGCATGAAAACTTTTTCATTACAATAGGAAACCAATTATCTTGTAAACTTTTCTTCGAAATAGATAAGGAGCATATTGAACTTTCTGGATCTAAAGTGAAACATCTTCCTTTATCTTCTTCTTTTGTAATAGGACCTTATCTTTGACGATAGTTGGTGTCTCGTCTATAGCTCCATGAATGGCAAATTGGTAGATCTAACCTGTGATTAGTTATGGCTGTTTTGATGTTTTCCTGGATATTCATTCACATGTTTAGTTAGGATGCCTGAATTACTTTTTCTTATATGTTATGTGAAGAAGAAGGAGAAGAAGAAGAAGAAGACGGTGACGACAACAACTGCTGAACTCTCTGGTATATTCAAGCAACTTGGTACATCAATGTCTAGTGGTGCAGAAATGATTATTTTGTCTACCTAAACCTTGCTGACAGAGTTGTCCTATGCATGCCAATGAGGAATAGAAGGTATCTTGTGAAATAGTCGAGGTACATGCAAGTTGATAAGATAACCACGGTTATAAGAAAATTTAGTGGTGCAGAAATGACAACACAAACTTAGTTGCTCTATTGGTCGTTAAGTAATGAAGTTGGCAGACAACCTAGGTCAACCATTGCTACCCTTGAACTCAAAAAAAGATTCCTTCACTCTTTACCCAAGCAAGGTAACTTATTGCCTTGCCCAGTGGGACTTAGGAGTAAGAACATGTAATGCCCGTCTAAATTCCATTAAAGGTTTCAAGGATACATTTTCAACTTCAACTATATGCCCACAACAGAAGGTAAGACATCAAGTATCCCTTATCAAAAAAAAAAGACATCAAGTATCCAGATCTTACTCTTAGTCTATTATCGTTTCATTTACCAATTAATTGGCTTCTGGTGCCAGATTGTGAGGTTATAGTTCAGATTATGACATGAAGGATGAGATGTGAGAAAGTTTTTTGAGACAATCATTAACCACCATCTGAGTGTTCGAGAAATTGTTGGAACCACACTTGTGCAATTTCAATATGTTGAAGCATTCTTTGGTTCTTCACTACTATATATTTACTTCACTTCTGATTGTCAAACTCCTGTCTAAGCAACGATTAGCTTGAAAGTAAGTAATTTTGTGACAATGGAGAAGTAATTTTGTGACAATGGAGCTTAGCCCATATCTCGTTTATTTGAATTCATGTAAAGCTCTAGTTATGCGTGGATTGATAATGAGAACACTTGGTTGGATACCTAAGATTGTGAGATTATAACTTTTACATCTTCTTTCCTGATATAATTATCTTATAGTTTCTCCTGTATGTCGTATCATGTGGCTCTGGAAGTAGTCTGTTTTCACTTGACCAGAAGTTGAAACATATCTTAGGAGATATAGTTGCAGTTTTCACATTTCTTTGATCTTTTAGGTCTAGTTTCTGAAAATAAATTCATATGTTGTACCAGTAACTGAATAAATTCAAACAATATCCAGAAAATTTCTGTTAACATTCTTCTGCATCAGATTTATGCCATCTGTTCCTGTGAATTTACACCTCTTCCATTTACCAATGCTTTGACACGCTCATAATGTTAAAGTATAGCAGCAATCAAATCAAAATAAATTGAAAGGATATATATGAATTATGATCACGAGGCGTTATGAAATCTCCACATCTTTCTTCTTCATTTGGCTGTTGCAATCAGTTTGGTGTTTATTGTTTAATTTGCCTGCAGGGAAATTATAGGAAAAAATATAAGGAACATATTCCGGCACATTTACTATCCATAATAGGTTTTCATTTGTTTCATAACATATGTTTCTCTTAAGCTAATAAAAAATTGCAACTGTGGTAGATGAAAAAGTTACATAGTTTGAAGCAAGGCTGCATAAATGCTGGATCTGTATCTGGTGGAGGAGGATCCTCTCCAAATATCATTTCACAGCTCATATCATCAAAGTCTGCAAATTACACAGAGGTGTCAACATCAGTTATATGTAGAATTTTGCTCTTTTCTCTTACCATACGATTGGTGTAGGTCATAGAAGGATGATTGGATGTGGGGAAGGGAAGTGCATGAACTATTGTTTTTTCTAAAATTGAAAAAGAAATCACTTAGCATTATGAGAGACAAGTTAAGCCCAACTAATGGACAGAGTATCAGGAAGCAGTATCATTCATTTCTTCTCCTCTTATTCCTTCTCTCTTCTTTGGCCAGTTGGATTATTGTCGGCATAAATATAATAAAAATTGTGTGTTGGATTCTTGTCGGCATAAATATAATAACAATTGTGTCTCAATCACAAACAAATTGGGATCAGTGATGCCAATATTAACTGTTACGTACTTATGTCGGTCCATTTAAGCTGATCGATGTGAGCTTTGCACATATTGCTGGTCCTAAAGTCGAATAATGTAGGAGGATTGTGGTAGGTTGACAGTTAATTATGATACAGGGCAGCCCATACACTGAGCTCCCGCTCTGCACGGGATCCGAGGAAGGGCCGGACCACAAGGGTCTATTGTACGCAGTCTTACTCTACATTTCTGCAAGACGTTGTTTCCACGAGTTGAACTTGTGACCTCCTGATTGCATGACAGTCAATTATGATAAACCCTCGTAATACAAAATACATATCATTCTTGTTCACATAAAAATACAAATTGTAAGGGTGCTTTTTCAACAGCAATATCATTATCCTTTTCAGAATTGCACCTTCAGTGGCATACGAGGTGGGACCACCCATTGAAGTGATTTGCAAAATCCTCCCACTCCTAGTGCAGGTATTATTACATTTTCACTATGGTAAGGTAGTTTAGAATTATTCTTAGAGGAGGAGAGTATTCAATATTGCTGGTGATGGCAACGTATTGTATGTATCTAAATTTCTCACAATATTTTACAATGATGCATTTCAGGCACAGCTACATAACAGAAATTTTAGGAAGTACTGTGTATTAGCATTTGGTATCAGTGTATACTTACTTGGTACCATGTTCACTGGCATTCCTAATGTATCTTTGATGAATAATTGAGAAGGCATCTTGCAGAGGTTAGTGCACATTCCCACACAATTGGTTTCCTCCAGAAACCTGCAAAAGTATTGTGAAAATGGAAAAAGGTTTGGGAATTATAAAATACTTATGACAATAAACAATACAAAGAAGCATAACCACTAGAATTTGCCTTTGACCTTGGTATCAACATTGTGCAAAATATCTGATAGGTGTTTGGACAATATTTGAATTGAAGTTGATTTAAAATTGAAGTTGAAATTTCATTTGTGTAGACGTTAATGGTGCTTCAAGAATTTAAAAAATACCTGCATTTTTTTATGTGGACCACATTGTTTTCCATTCTCCCGTTAAACTCTGACTCTTTCACCTTGTAGCAAAAGAAAATTATTAGAAATCTTGGTCACCACCATTTGACTTGCACACACTATTAATGTGGCAAACATATGTGCACGTGTTAGTGTATGCTTTTAGGGCCCTATGGATGTTTCATTTTTGTTCGTTGTTATGATCATGGTTTTCAATATTTTATACTCCAATTGTTATGTCATTGCATATCTAAAAATCAAGAACGTGTGACATGATACCAATTTGTGTGTGGACGGTGCAGACCTCAAAGGCACCTGAAGCCGCACAATCGACACTCGCCTAGCTATATCAATAGTGCGAGTGGTGTTAGTAATCTACGTTCAAAAACAGTAAATCAGAATATATAATTAATTATCCGAGCCCACTGAATTTACTGTGTGTCCTTAAGAAACTTAATCCTCTCAAGTATCCGAGGTATAGTATTATTTCCTCCCATGATAGAACGGAATCCCTATTATTGGAGCAGCGGTATCTCAAATGCCAATAACTTCGTCGAACTTGAAGACAGCCATGAACTACACAAAAATTTGATTTTGCTTGTAAGAAAAGAGTGTAGAAATTTCGATGCACAAAACTGAGGCTAGTCCTCTGAGTTTATAGTCAACAAAGGATAGTGTGAACAGGTGCTATTGTGCTTTATCGGAAAGTCACAATCTATTCAATGTGCTTTTTAAGTTGCATCCTTTCTCGTGGCGTCTTTACCTCTTCATTTCTCATTCACACTACAAAAAAACCCAACAAGTAGTGGGGAGAAGCCGATCTCTACAAGTGTAAATGTGAATGATTAATGATTAAGTTGATGCAAATTTGTACCAATGTGTCATACGCTTTTGATTTTTATATATTTGACATTTTTACATAATCAGATTATTTTAAATATGATACAAGTAACTGTTCATAACGAATTTAAATTGTTGCACAAGTTTTAGAGCGTACCTCACAAGGTCCCACTAGCCAAGCAAAGAACACTCTGGTGAAAGCAGCACAATACTCTCTCGCCCACTTAGATTGTGGTAGTAGCATCTTCAGCTGTTTACCAATACCAACATTTCCATGTAAATTTTTTTAGTACGTTGAAAAAACCATACTAAATAAAGATTTTAAAATCGTTAATAAGCAATATCTTGCTAGTAAAAGAAACTTCATATTCTTTACTCCATGTATCTAAAAAATATACTTCCTCCGTTTAAGTTTACTTGTTCATGTTTTACTTGGCATGCTCCTTAAAATAAAGAAAATAGTAATTGAATTATATCACCCATAATTATTATACGTCATCTAATATTGAAAAATAAATTCTCCCTTGATTTTTAAAAATGAACATATAAATTTAATATATATATATATATATATATATATATTAACCTGGAAAGAAAAATGGACGGAAGAAGTAATAAATGGATTATCAACCTGGAAAGAAAAAACCAACTACTTGTTAAAATGCTATTCCAATCCCGTTATCCATTGAGCCCGCTCTAATTAATCCTTCTTTTGCCAAATTATTGCCGATGTAATCATAGAAAAGTTAAATTTTCGGGTATTTTAGATCAGGCTTTGATAAACTTTTATGTTTTGCTACAGTAATATTTATAGTCAGTTGAAATAAGTTGAATTCGCTGCAAAATAACAGATCTATTAATGGAGTACTCCGCACCACCCATCTTTACTTTACAACCAGCCTCCGATCCAAGGTGCTTTTAGAAAAGGTCAGCGGGGCAATTAAAAAAGACTTGCATTTGACGCCCCGCTGTGCCAACCAGTAGCCGGATGCTACGCTTCCCTTTTACTTGTCACGTTTCGCTTTTCAAGAGTCAAATTGTATAGACTTTGATCAACATTTTAATATATATTTTTTCATCATATTAATATGAGAAGAATTGCAAGTTATATTATTTTACGTATTTATATTATTTTACGTATAGTTTCGAACATCTAATTTTTAATATTAAAATATTGAATTAATCTAATTTAATTTAGCTTCGAAGATTAATCAAATTGACTATCGAGAAGTTAAACGTGATAAGTAAATGTGGACGGAGGGAGTATTATTCTAGTTACAAGCTACAACAACTTTCCCTTTTCTCGTTTTACAGCTCGATTATTTTCAAGCATCACCAACATGTCATCCCCAGTCATCACCGCCAAGATTGTGTAAGGTATAATAATTACCGATTTGTAATTGGATAGAAAAATTATTTTAAGCAACTTGTTTATGTGTTCTTTCTGTCTTTATCGCCCTACCTAATGACTTCTGTTTTATTTTTTAACTATAGACGGGCCATTAAGCAGTAGTTGCCTTTAAATAATATGGAAATATAGTATTAAAATGGGGTTTTCCAGTTGGAACTGCAATTGAGTAATAGAAGTTAATAACAAGAAGGATGACAAAACCAAAGATATGAAGCTGTACTTTGAAACCAGAAGCATCTAATTAACTTTTATCCTGCTGCCTAAATATTGACGTGCATGTTATCGTCCGCCATACAGAGCCAGAAATTTTAATAAGTGACTTCAAAATATTCGAACTTGTGACTTAAAATAAATTTTGAATTACTTTTACAACTACGAGGAGATTCAAAGGCTCATGTATATTTTTTTTTCCTCTTTGCACAGTATAATTTTTCAACTAAGGCGATTTAATTGAGCTCTCCTCCTTGGATGTGGCTCCGCTATTGGTCCGCAAGTATTGTATTCACGAAAGATTTCGGTCAAAAATTTTAGAAAACAAGTTCCTCAAAAATAGAAAGAAAAAAAAAAAAAAAAAACTTCCGTAATAAAAGTAAGGAAAACAAGTACACAAGTGCATTCCACCACCCACCCAACCCACTCCCAACCACCAAACCGCAACCACTCCCACCCCCCCCCCCCCCACTCCCAAAAAAAAAAAAAATTAATTTTGTTTTGAAAAAAAAAGTTTTGAATTTTTTTTTTTTTTTAGTTTTTTTCATCACCCACCCCCCAACCCCAGCCACTTCCGCAACCGTGCACCACCCCACCCCCCAACCACTCCCGCAACCCATGCACCACTCCCCCCACGCCGTACCCTACCCCCACCCCGCACCCCACCTTTCCCACCGCACGCCCACCCTCACGCCCTCCTAATTTTTTATTTTTTATTTTTAATTTTCTTTTGGGTTTCTACACCACCACATCCCCCCCCCCCCCCCCAAAACCACCCACTCAACCCACTCCCCCCACTCCCTACCCTACCCCCACCCACCCCCAAAATTTTGTTCTTTTTTCTTAAAAAAAAAAAAATTTAAAAGTTTCTTTTTTTATTTTTTTTCACACCCCTCCCCCTCCCGACACCCCACCATCCCCTCCAAAAAAATTAATTTTTTTTAAGTTTTCTTTTTTGATTCTCTACACACTCCCCCGCACGCTCCCCCTACACCCTCCCGAATTTTCTACTTCCTATTTAATTTTACGTTTATTAAAAAATTATAAAAATTGAAAGTTTGCGTGGTTATTGGAGGGGTGGTGGGGTCGTGGGGGTCGATGGTGTAAAAAATCGAAAAAAGTAACTTTTAAAACTTTTATTAAGAATTTTTTTTTGGGGGGTGGGTGGATGCGGTGGTTTAGAAAATCCAGAAAAAAAATTAAAAACTTCAAAAAAAAAAAATGGGGGTGGGGGGTGGGGGGTGGGGGGCTTGAGTGGGTATTTTCCTGAAAATGTTTTCTACCAACCAAACGAACATGACAAAATAAGTAAGAAATTCACTTATTTTCCGCTACCCAAACGAACATGAGAAAATAAGTAGAGATTCACTTATTTTTCAAGAACACATTTTTCAGGAAAACATTTTCATCCATACCGAACACACCCTTAGAGCACGTCAAAGAGAAAAAGATAATGAAGTAAACACATTGGAAAAAAATAACTTATACATTGCCAACATAGATATCTTTGTTTACGCAATCGGTATAATTATTCTAACATGTTGTAGCAGGTGATTAAAGAGTTTTGATTATGTAGTGATCAAACATGAAATAAGAAGAAAATTAAAAGATATGAAGGTGAACTTGCCAGGGAAAGAATAGGCTTAGGGAATGCCCTTTGAAGAGCTTCAGCAACAAGATTTACTTGATGTTTCGAATTAAACTTCACATACACCACCCTTGCAGCCTCTACCAAGCCTTCGTAACCACTCTTATTGTTTCTTAATCCTAAAAGTGCATAAAATTCATTAAAATCAATATAAAGTAAATAAACACATAAATAAGATCTAGAGAGATAATATATACCTGTGGTAGCTTGTATACTTTGAGAGAGATGGTTAATGGCGAGATGATCAAACCAATTATCTTTATAAACATTGTAATTACTATGACTTTGATTACTTGCAGGAGGCTTTGCTAAAACGCAGCATATGGACCATGATGGTAGATATGATATTTTCTTGTACTTATAATAAGTATTGATTTTTCTGTTTCTCATAGATACTGTTGAAAAGCTCTGGTAGGGTACAACAAGATTTGTCTCCATGAGAGAGAATGAAAGAAGCTCCTTGTGATGAGCAATGAAGAAATGATATAGACTACTAATTGTGAGAGAAAATAACAGATTTATAGTATAATAAAAAAATAATGGAGGAGATGTACATACATGCGTATACAAACAAACAAAATAGAATGCAAGAGTATATTAAGGCAGAGTCCCTTATATATTCAGAATTGTCTACAAATATCACTTCTGTTTCTTTTAGGACTAGAATATCACCCACCTATCACTATTTTTCTCAGAATATACTAAATACACAAAACTCTCATTCTCTTCTAATTGGCATGTCATGTTACATAAAATTTTATTTTTATAATAATAAATTTATTTGACTCATCAAATACATTTAGCTTAAACAAATCTAAATCCATTTAACCAACCAACTCATTCTTATACCGATTTAACCCAGTTAAAAGAATCAAAAAAACGTAACTAAACATCAAAAAGCAGTGGTCTGTTCGGCATCACCTAAATAACCTTGCCCAACTACACAGTACACTTGCTGAGCTTAAATATGGCATTGGATAAAAGATTACCCCTCCCATCCCCACTCCAGTGTCCCACCCCCAAAAGCATATGCAAAAAGGTTACTCTCTCACGGTCCATTGAAACGAAATAAATTTGTAGTTATAAAGAATATATGAGGTGTAACACATTGGTTTCACCTCTAAACTCTTCATCTGGAAAATCCAAAGCACTAGATATTACATCTATAATAATGTAATTTAAAGCTTTCAATTAGCCTCTGAGTCCAGCTCCAGTAAGCATTCCATATTTCAAAGAGTTCTCTAGAAAAAGACATAAAAAGGATAGCAAAATTGGAACTTTCCAAGTATCGCATTGTTGCTGACATTGCCTAGCTAGCTAGTACATTTATCTCGATAATAATTAAATTCTACAAGCAAATCGAATCTTCCAAATGATCATATAGCCAATATCCATATATGCCCAGCAACAAAGATATATGAGTTACGGTCATTTAGTTATGCTTTTTTGATATTTTCTAACCGTGTTAAATGGTTACAACACATGAGTTAGTTGGTTAAATGGGTTTGAATTGGGTTGAGTTAAATGCATTTGATGAGTTAAATAAATTTATTATTAAAAAAATAGAATTCTATGTGACATGGCCCGCCAACTAGGAGAGAAGGAGGGTTTTGTGTGTTTAGTATATTCTGAGGAAAATAGTGATAGTTGGGTGATATTCTAGTCCTAAAAGAAACAAAAGTAATATTTGTAGGCATTAGGCAATTCTTAATACATGGGTGACCTTTTATGGAATTTACTCTAAATCTTGATACCTCTCAAGTGAATTAAAAGAAGGGAAACGCCTCTAATAATGCTAATAATTTCCTTACATCATACAACATACAATCCGCGAGTAGCTGGGAAACAGCTCTCCCAACCAATCGCGAAGCTAAAAGTTTTACTAAAATGTTCAATATATATATACGAGTTAATTGTAAAAACACACCTGAATTATTACTTTGCGAGTTTTATAGCCTAACTATCAGATGTTCGTTTTTTCTACTTGAATTATAACCATCTATATATTAAAACATACTTCAGTTATCAATTGATCCATTTTCCTACTTAACCTATGGTGGTAGTTCAGGTATGAAACAATGGTTTAGGTAGGAAAAGAGGACACCTGATAATTGAGGTGTGCTTTAAAACATAAATGGAGATAATTCAGGTAGGAAAAAGGAACAATTGATAGTTATTATGTGTAACTCCCGAAAAAGTGAGAATTCAGATGTATTAATGAAAAAAATAACTTTTGACTCAGAAATAATATAATTTTCTATACATATTCAGTACTATAATTTTCAAGGAAGGGTGTTTAGATGTTCAATTGAACAATCTTTGCTTTATGTGACTACGTCACTACCGTCGACCAAAACTAAATATAGTAATTTAAATTAGTTTTTCAAGTTATAATAGTGACGATGTAAAACAACTTATATATTTAATATATGATATCATATTAATTATCATTAATTCAATATTTTTCATAAAAAAATTATAATTATTTTATAAGTAACTTGATTAAGTTGCGTATAGCTTCGGACAAAGAAAAAGACGATAAAAAAAAGTCGGCAAGAAGATGCCCTATGAAGTCTTTGCTTCGAGAGCGCGCTCACAGCTTCTTCTATTCAACTTTTTTTGCTTTTTTCTTCAGTGGAAGACATAAAATCCCACCTCTTGTTGATCACTAATAAAGACTACTTGAAAGTTGAAATACCATCGTATAAGTAGCAATTTCTAAATCAATGGTTTTAGAAAATACACTAATTACATGAAAGAAATATTTATTAAATATCTCATATGGCTTTAATATGCTGTCACCTTCTCCTTTCCATTTAATTATATTACGGAAAACTTCAAGTAAAGCCTAAGTATTGGCGTTTGAATCCATTTCGAATCATCACTACGGTATACATTCTTAAAGCTGAATACAATATAATGGGTTGTTTGTTTTAAAAAAAAGTAAGTTGATGGCAACTTATGTTAGGGATTACGTTTGCAATTTTGAAGGAGCTCACTGTCAGAATGGATGGATATTCTACTAGCAATAAGCTACAATTTTTCAAAAAACTAGAATAATTACATCGCTGTAACATCCTCCTTTAATATTCTAATTTGGAAGACCTAAAAGACCGACCCATTCGATGATTTTCATAGGGGACCTCATTAAACTAATATCGAACTATAATTTAGATCAAGTTTTACTCAAATAATATACCTACAGATTGTATGCAAGTACATTATAGGATGTAGAGTAAGCTAGCATACAATCAATAAAGGATACCTTAGACAATTAGACTAACCTAGTCAATCACTAAGATTATTAATTAAATTATTAACGTGGATTAATATTATAGGATTTGTAATACATAAATTAGGAATGCCAAAATTATTTTTTATGAGCGCTTGGTTTATTGTATAAAAAATAAGATGTAGAGTGTATAATTTAAATCAAGTGTTTGGTTTTAAAGTGGATAGTATTTTGTATCCATGAGAGAGAACGAAAGAAGCTCCTTGTGATGAGCAATGAAGAAATGATGCAGACTACTAATTGTGGGAGATCATGACAGATTTATAGTATAATAAAAAAAATTATGGAGGAGATGTACATACATGCATATACAAACAAACAAAATAGAATGCAAGAGTATATTAAGGCAGAGTCTAAATCTTGATACCTCTCAAGTGAATTAAAAGAAGGGAAACGCCTCTAATAATGCTAATAATTTCCTTACATCATACAACATACAATCCACGAGTAGCTGGGAAACACCTCTCCCAACAAATCGCGAAGCTAAAAGTTTTACTAAAATGTTCAATATATATATACGAATTAATAGTAAAAACACACCTGAATTATTGCTTTTTCGTGAGTTTCATAGCCTAACTATCAGATGTTCCTTTTTTCTACTTGAATTATTACCGTCTATGTATTAAAACACACTTCAGCTGTTAATTGATCCATTTTCCTACCTAAACTATGGTGGTAGTTCAGGTAGGAAACAATAGTTTAGGTAGGAAAAAAGGACACCTGATAATTGAGGTGTGCTTTAATACGTAAATGGTGATAGTTCAGGTAGGAAAAAGGAACAATTGATAATTAGTATGTGTAACTCCCGAAAAAGTAATAATTCAGATGTATTAATGAAAAAATTAATGAAAAAAAAATAACTTTTGACTTAAAAATAATATAATTTTCTATACATATTCAGTACTATAATTTTCAAGGAAGGGTGTTTAGATGTTCAATTGAACAACCTTCGCTTTATGTGACTATGCCACTACCTTCGACCAAAACTAAATATAGTATTTTGAATTAGTTTTTCAAGTTATGATAGTGACGATGTAAAACAACTTATGTATTTAATATATGATATCAGATTAATTATTATTTTTTATCCAAGTAATTATTTCAATATTTTTCATAAAAAATATATAATTATTTTATAAGTAACTTGATTAAGTTGTGCATAGAATTTTAAATTCTTCGGACAAAGAAAAAGACGATAAAACAAAAGTCTGCAAGAAGATGCCCTTTGAAGTCTTTACTTCGACAGAGCGCTCACGGCCTCTTCTATTTATCTTTTTTTTTTTTTTTTTTTTTTTTTTTTTTCTTTTTTCTTCAGTGGAAGACATAAAATCCCACCTCTCTTGTGGTTGATCACTAATAAAGACTTAATTACAACCTCCTCAATACCATCGTATAAGTAGCAATTTCTAAATTCACTGGTCTTCAAAAATACACTAATTACATGAAAGAAATATATATTAAAATATCACACATGGCTTTACTACACTGTCGCCTTCTCCTTTCCATTTTATTATATTACGAAAACTCCAAGTAAAGCCGAGGTATTGGCGTTTGAATCCATTTCAAATCCTCACTATGGTATACATTCTTAAAGCTGAATACAACGTAATGGGGTTGTTTGTTTTAAAAACAAGTAAGTTGATGGCAACTTATGTTAGGGATTACGTTTGCAATTTTGCAGGAGCTCACTGTCAGAATGGATGGGTATTCTACTAGCAATAAGCTACAATTTTTCAAAAATCTAGAATAATTACATCGTTGTAACATCCTCCTTTAATATTCTAATTTGGAAGACCTAAAAGACCGACTCATTCGATGACTTTCATAGGCGACCTCAATAAACTAATATCGAACTGTAATTTAGATCAAGTTTTACTCAAGTAACATACTTACAGATTATATGCAAGTACATGATAGAAATTAAGAGAAAGCTTGCATCTAATCAATAAAAGTTACTTCAGACGATTAGACTAACCCGGTCAATCACTAAGATTATTAATTAAATTATTAACATGGATTAATATTATAGAATTTGTAATACATAAATTAGGAATGCAAGATTATTTTTTATGAGCTCTTGGTTTATTGTATAAAAAATAAGATGTAGAGTGTATAATTTAAATGACATGTTTGGTTTTAAAGTGGATAGTATTTTGTATCCAATTATAACTTTGGCCCTTAAAGAAAGCCGTGCCAAAGAGTATAAAGAAAAGTTTGGAACGATGGGCCCTTTTGTCAATTTTTTATTAGTGAACTTATATAAATAAATTTATCTTTTATTGAAACTTCTAATAGATAGAACGATAAGAACACGCTTGATAAATGGGCTATTTACGAACTGCATTTTTTGAAATACAGTGAAATACACAGAAATATACGAAAATACAAAATCGGGTTGAGTAAAAATATGTTGTATTTTGGAACAAATTCTTCTTTTTCTTTTTAAATGGTAAATTAAATTAAATCAACCATATTTCACGCATTCCATGTGACTCATGAATCTCTCTCAACTTTTACCACAATCAAAACTTTTGAATTCAAAAACCACTAAAGATCTGAAAACTTTCAAATATAGAAAAATATATGCTGGAATACAATGAAATATGGTTGATTATTTAAGAAATATAAAGTTGTAGTACGCGTATATACAAGAGAATACAATGAAATATATCAGAAACTATTTCATAAATTAGAAATACAAAATGCAGAAATATATTGAAATACAGCGAAATACAAAAATCGTGAAAACAAAGTGGAGTAAAAATAGGCTCTACACCAAAAAAAAAAAAAAGATAAATACATTTAAATACAGCGAAATAATACACTGAAATATACTGAAAAATTAGATATTTTGTTTGTTGATACACAGAAATACACTGAAATATATTGAAACATTTTATCAAACACTTGGTGGGCATGAAGCTCCACAACTCTCATCAATGGTGTTTCTACAACAACTTATTCTCTTGCTCCTAGATGATGCTACAATATCATATTGCTATAATCAATGCTATTCTTCATCACTCATAAGATAAACAACACCACATGTTTAGCAAACATAAGAAGGATTTTCCTCTTATTTCGTCCTATCCATGGAGATTTAGCAAACGAATTGTTATGGCTGAGTTTCGGCCATTGATTGGAGATCCTCCACTGTTTTTCTTGTTGCCACTGGTGTATTTTTTGTGGAGTATTAATATCCGCCATTAAAATGGAGAGTTAGAGCTTATTGAAGATACTCTAACAATGGCTGAAAATAAAAATAAAAATTGAATGAAAAGTGAAGGTAAAGACGATGAAATTTATGAATAATTGAAGAGAAATACAACGAATAACATAACGAAAATTAGTTACCTGTAGAGATTGGGTAACTAATAAAGAAGAAGAAGAAATCGTGCTAATTATGGGGAAGAATAATGGGAGTAAAATACGGTTGTGAATTGAAGATGTGAGAAAAAAAATTTGAAAAAAAAAAAGAGATTGTGGGTAAGTGGGAGAGAGGTACCTTATTTTTAGGGAAATACAATACAGTTACAAAAACAAGTTATAGACGGTAATTTGATAAATAATTAAGCTACCAAAAATAATTTTAAAAAAAAAGATAGTTATTACTAATAAATAAGTCTTAGAGGTAATTCTGAGCTGTAAATTTCCTTTTTATTATCCACGTATAACTAATCCATGTATTGTTATCGGAAAAGGGTCATATTTGCCCCTGTACTATTAGAAAAGAGCTATATTTGCCCTTCGTATACTTTTTTTATATATTTACCCCTCCCATCTAACTTTAAGGTCATATTTACCCTTGAACCGTTAGTTCCTTTGTCCCCACCTTTATTATCCTATGTGGCGCCTACGTGTCGCCTACATGAATATTTGTTTCTCACAAATTAAATCCGGTCAAACTAAAACCCGACCCATCCAGCAAAACCGACCCAACTTGCATATTCCAAACCCACTCCAGACTCTGAGCAAGCTCTCCAAGAAATGGCTTCCGAGCAACGTTTGACAATGTGCAAGTCTTTAGACCACGAAGAAACTGATTCACAGCTTTTCAACATCCTAAATGTGGCTTTCCATGGAGAAAGAATTACATAGCTTAGCAATGTAACCGTCCCCTTCCGATCCCTCTCTGGCGACTCCTCCGTGCACGTAACATACACTCTGAAGAAGAACAATATTCCATAGAAATCAACGATGTTGTGGCTGAATCATCGAATTCAAACACAAATCGCTACTTCTCAAACTCCAACACCGAACCCCATTTAATTTTGACTCCGATTAAGAGCCCGTTTGACCGCTTACTTTATGTCGCTTATAAAGCTGCTTTTTCGTCATTTTAGTGTTTAGTACTAAATTTTAAAATCATTTGTGTTTAAAATAAAGTTTCAAAAAATAATTGGACCAATTTTTTTGAAATTTTTATACAAATATTTATAAATTAAAATAATTATAAGCCAAAAAAAATAAATTAGGCTACTTATTTTTTTTAACTTATAAGTTGTTTACAGCTTATAAACTGCTTAAAATACAGCTTATAAGCTGCTTAAAATAAACCCATCCAAACAAGCTCTAAATCAAATCCTTCAAACGAATCTCCAAATTTCCCATTTTTAGTTTTAAATAAAATCCTCAGAAAGCAATTAAAAGAGTTGCTGATTAGTGCTTCATTTTTGGGGGGTTTATGGAGCAAAATGCAATTTATCACTGAACATAAAGTTTCTTATGTAGAAGAAGAAAAGGGGATTTGAAAGAGAAGAGAGATGACGTAGCAAAATTTCACTACTAATTCACAGATTTAAGCCCACCACTGTATCAATCTGAACTCTAGAACAGTTGTTCCTATTCCTTTCAAATACCAATCTGTTAGCCCCAAAGGTTTGATATGCAAGTTGGGTCGGTTTTGCTGGATGGGTCGGGTTTTAGTTTGACCGGATTTAATTTGTGAGCAATAAATATCCATGTAGGCAACACGTAGGCGCATAAAGGTGGAGACAAGAAAACTAACGGTTCAAGAATAAATATGACCCTAAAGTTAGATGAAAAGAATAAATATATTAACAAAGTATAACGAAAAACAAAATATAGCTGTTTTTTAAAGTACAAGGGCAAATATGACCCTTTTCCGATTGCTTATTTTACGTAGGTGGTGGTATAAAGCATACAATGATTGATGTGTAATTTTTTACGTAGGAGGTGGTATAAAGCATACAATGGTTGATGTGTAAATTATGCAAGGATTACCTATACCAAGAAAGAAAATAGTAACCAAACAAAAACATAAACAATGTACAATTATTTACCATGAGTATTAAAGTGCCTTCAAAATCCTTTCTTGCCCAGACCAAACCATAAGTTGATGCCATAATATTGATTTAAAAGAAGCCCTTTCCTGGTCAAATCCATCAGTCACCCCACTTTGTCGTGTGTGCCTTAAGTGCATACACTAGTCCTAATTAAAGTAGGATGAGCATCTACAACAGCAGGTTCAATGACATACATATATCTAAATACCAACAAACAACAGCACGATATAAATGTCAAATTAACATTTCCATTGTCCACTACATCCTACAAGTTTTACTTCATCAAACATGACTGATAAGCTGAAATTGTTCCTAAACCAAAATACAAGACTACCAATATCAAGCCAGATAACACAGAAAAGACACTAACACAAACTGTCATTAAGTCAAGACATAACAAAGTTAAAGGGGGGGATTTCACTCCTTGGTGGTTTTGTTTATGAGTGATTTGTGAATGTGAGGGATGACACCACCACCAGCAATGGTCCCTTTAATAAGGGTGTCAAGTTCCTCATCTCCACGAATGGCAAGCTGCAAGTGCCTGGGTGTGATCCTCTTCACTTTAAGATCCTTGCTTGCATTACCAGCCAGTTCAAGAACCTCTGCTGTCAGGTATTCCAGTATTGCTGCAGAGTATACAGCTGCTGTGGCTCCAACCCTTCCATGAGCTGCGGTTCTGGACTTGAGTTGACGGTGAATTCTACCCACTGGAAACTATAATCCCACAAACATGTCAATGAAAATCATATCAGGCAGTGTACAACATTTCTTGGAAAAAAATATACAACTCATAATATCACCCTTAATCATAAAGGATTCTTTTCCATTTTCTAAATGCATTAACAAAAATGTCCTAGTTAGAAACTGATCACAGGATGACATACAAATCATACCCTTATCAGCAAGATCTCAGTAGATTAAGAGAGCATCACATTTAGTCATTATCATCGAGGGAAAATACATATTTTGTACTTGTTCCAAGAACACACTTAAACTTTGTTAGTGTGCCCTTACCCCCTTAATCTTGCCTAAAATGTACCCATTACCCCCCTAAGGTCACATGGCAGAAAAAGTTTTTTTCATTTTCCAAGGGCAAGTGTCATCTTTTAACAGGACAATACATGACTAATTACACATCATTCCTTTTTATGGGCCCTCTTTTCTTGTGACCCTTTTTTCCCTCTTTTTATTCTTCTCCTCAACCCTCTCTCTCTCTTTTTCCAGACATCATAGCCGGTGCCACCATGTCACCAGCTCCACCTCCCTCGCCTCCTACTCCACCCCATTACTTTCATCCCACCAGAACCTACAACGATTTCTATTCTGCAATTACCACACCACCACCACCTCAAATAATGCAACCAAACCACAACTCAGCAGCCATTACCCACTCTCAAGCTTGCTTTCTCTTTTAGATCTGGAGACCAAGTAGAAAGAACTCACTACGTCCGGACAGCAAAGGGAGCACCAATTGTCGCACCAATGTGAAACTTGTAGCACTATGTTGCTTGGACAAATCAAAAAACCCACTTGGTTCATGTCGGATCCTCCAAAAGTAGTGCATTTTTGGAGGACCCAACCTGGCTGCGGCAGCATTTTTGGAAAGTCCGAGCAACATAGGCGTTATGTAATATAGGTGTGAATACATCATCCAACTCAAGTGTTCTTGGGGGTGTTCAACTGCAAAATGAAGTTGTCTGGGAGAGTTAAGAGAGAATATCTGGGGAGTGCAGGAACATTAATAATGAATGAACCTTAGTGAATGAGGAAGAAACCCAAGACTTTCCTGGATGGACGTATTTGAGCTTTGTTATGTAGTTCCACAATACTAATTGAGAACGGATAAGATGCATCAATGAGCTATTCTTGGAATTGAATTGTTTGTTGGTGGATCGAAACCTATGGTGGCACCTGAAGGTTAATAATAAGAGGGTGTTTGAATTGGCTTAAAGCAGCTTTTTCAGCACATTTTAGCTTGTTGGAGTGTTTGGTAAATTTAAAAACACCCTTTAAGCTATGTGCTTTTAAGCCAAAATAAGCAAAAAGCAATAAGTTGGGCAACCCCAGCTTTTTGCTTTTTGGCTTAAAAGCTGTTTTTTTAAGCCAACCCAAACACCCTCTAAGAATATTTTATACAAGAAAAACTTGAACCGGTGAGTCAAGGGCCCAGATTTAATTGATTATGTTGTTGAACTGGAATTGACAGGAACCAATCAGACTGTAGAAACCAAACTGTAACAGAGATTATTTAGTTAGTTAAAGGTGAAGTCAGAAAAGCAATGTGGTCCGGTGGTTCAAATTTCCATTATTTCTAGTGTGCACAAGTGAGAAAGAAGATGAGAACACAAAAAAATCATAGAATTTCTTCAAGGATTTTCTGAGGTGGAAGCCGACACGGAGTGTATGCACTTCACCGCTCAGCTTATAACTGGTTCTAGGACAGACGAAGAGGTACTAGGCCGCCCATAAAATTTAGGTGTGTTACTATGCAAGTGACTTTTCTACACAGATATCAAGATCCTATTACAGTATGTTCATTATATATTACATGCATTTAAAAGATGAACTTCATTCCAAAAAACTAAAGAGATTTTGTCCATATATCAACAACGTAATTTACACCTTCAAAGGTGTTTCTTAGCCTTATGTAGCAATTGAGACACAAGTAAATTACACTGCAAAAGACAGCTAAGCATACTGGAATATCACATGATCTTGTCTATACAGTTTGTACAAGACACAATTAGGGGTGTTCATGATCCGGTTTGACTCAATTTTTGGTTAAAAACCAAATCAAATCAATTAAGTCGGTTTTTTTTAATATTCAAACCAAACCAAACCAAACCATTATAGTATAAATTCTATCGGTTTTGATTTTTTCAGATTTTACGAATGTATTAATTTTTACGAATGTATTGATACAAAGAACTTTTGAATTAAATGGTAACTAAATACAGCTTTGACCGTGATCCATTCAAATCTAAGAATCTTCTTAATTAATTCATTAACTTTATTTAGGTATAGGCCTATGGCTATAGGTATAGGAATTACAAAAACATAACATCTACTTTTCATTATTTTAGTTACCTCCCTACATATAGCCTTTTCCTAATACGTAGCCCTCCGGAATTTTTGTTACCTAGACTCATCGTGTTTATGAAACATTGAATAGAAAGCACAGAAGTTAGAACAGAAAATGATAAACAAAAAGACAAAGTCATCTACCAATTCTTTTTAAATTCCAATTGCCATTTTCTTCCCTTTAATTTGTTACGGATAAAATGCTAGCTTATTAGTAGTAATTCAAATGGCATGTAAATGAGGGAACCATAAAACTGGATAAAGGGGAAAAAAATTATTTTACCTTTAGCAAATTTCTTTTTATTTTACCTTAAACTTAAATGGGCTACACTTTTCTTTCTAATTATTTGAATTTGTATTGGACTTGGAATGAGCCAAAATTTTGAAGATACACACACACAAACAGATATATATATATATATATATATATATATGTGTGTGTGTGTGTGTGTGTGTGTGTGTGTGTGTGTGGTTCAGTTTTGGTTCGGTTTTTTTTTTGGTTTAATACCAAACCAAACCAAATCAAGTCAAACCAAGCTGGTCTTTGGTTTATTAAGTTGGTTTGACTCAATTTACAGGTTCGGATCGGTTTTTCAATCTCATTTGAACACCCCTAGACACAATTACACGTATGTAATGAATGGACAGCTAATAATCATTGACTTGGCATATTATATTCTCAAAGTCAACTTAGAAACAACAAGAAATACATACACAAAAACATAATGAAACAGAACAAGCAACCACAGTATGAAAAAGAAAAGCAATTTTCAACTGGCTTTAACTTCAAATCTAAATCTTTAGGGTAAAAGGTAAATCAAATTACCTGAAGACCTGCTCGAGATGACCGAGAAACCGGCCTTTTCTTGTCTTTCTCCTTGTTGGCTGCTGCTGCTGCCGCCGCTGTTGTCTTTCCTGCTAGCAATCCCTTACCACCTTTCCCCGCCATCTTCTATACATCATTAATTCACATTAAACAAAAACGAAAAAAGAAAGAAACGGCAAAAGGGTCAGTATTATTTTTATTTTTTGATAAGCAAAGATTTTTATTTTATGAGACATTTTCAAAAATATATTGCTTTTGAACCCACTATAAAATTTTATACAACATTATACCTGGGGGGAAAGCATCATACATAATATATCAACCTTGTATAAAATCTACAATAGTGTATAAAAGGTGTCTATACGCAATTATGTTGAAAAACGGGTGTTCATACGCAATTATGTTGAAAAACGGTCACAAAGTATGGGCTAGGTGGCGTAAATATTTTCCAAAATAGACATACAGCTTTATTTTCCCTTCATTAAAATGGTACCAAGATGGTAACAGAGAAAATTACAAGACCAACCTAAAGGAAGAAGTAAAGATCTGAGTTTTTTCCCTAAAAATAAACAAATAAATACAGATCTTTACCAATTCTAACAAATTCCAACACAGAAAAAAAGGATTTTACGAACAATTCAAAAGGGGAGACCCCGAAATAACAAAAACTGTAAGATAAAAGGGAAACCTTTTAAAGTTGCAACAAACGAACAAAGAATTACTAAAGATTTAAGATAAACAAGAAAGAAACCCAAAGAAAAAAATTAGGGTTTTTTACTTTTTTAGCCAAATCTCTTACCCTACAAGCAAATTACAACTGAATAGCCAATTGAAAGAGAGGAGAGAAGAAAGAAAGCGTACCAGTTAACGTTTGGGCTAAGCAAAGAGAGAGAGAGCGCAAAGGATAATTGAGAAGAAGATAAAGAAAGAGAGAGAGTGGTCAGATCTGTAATGTTGTGTTTACTTTTACTGCCACATTTATTTGCAATTTTGGCTTTGTTTTGAATGGTACTTTCAGTTTGCCGCCTACACTTTTCCTTTTGGGTGGGAATTCCCAAAATTTTGGACTCTTTCCCTCCTCTTTACCTGCTCTTTTCTTTTGGCCCAACCCAAACCTTCTGGAATATAATCCAATTTCTAGCCCAAGCCCGCAGAGTCCCATATCAAGGGCCTGATATTAAAAGGGTTATTTGCACTTTGGCTCCTATTTTGTGATTTTTTGGGAAATTTGCAGGATTAGCCTTCGCTGGGGATGGTCTTTAATTTTTGGCCCAAAAATCAGTGGTCTTTAATTTCTGTCCTTCAATAAAAGCCCCTTGGTTCCGGGTTCTAACCCCCGTTTAGTTAAAAATTTAAAAAAAAAAAAAAATCGCAAGGTATAAGTTGGGATTCACAGGATTTATGCCTGTTTCAAACTCTGCCTTAAGGCGCCAAAAAAAAAAAAAAAAAACTGCTAGAATTTTGCAAACTTCTGCCTTAAGGCCTAACTTTGCCCAAAGTTATGCGCTGAGTAGGATTTCTCATTTTTTTAATTTTGGATAAAAGTTTGCCTTAAGGCATAAGTTGGGGTTCGACTTATGCCTTGTGAATTTTTTTTTTTTATTTTTTACTAAGCCTGGGTTCGAACCTAGACATCTGGGTGTTCAGCGAAGGGCAAATATTAAAGACCATCAATCTGAGGGGCAAAAATTAAAGACCACCCCAAAAGAAGGTCAATCCGCACAAAATCGAACTTATGCCTAGCAGGGCATATGTTCTTTATTATGAAGCGGAAATATAAATTTATGCCCCATGAGAAAATTGTTTGCGATGAGGAACAAAAATGTTTTTTTTGTGCGGATTGCCCTTCGAAGGCACTGATCTTTAATTTTTGGCCCTCAAATTGGTGGTCTTTAATTTTTGTCCTTCGCCTAATCTCTCAAAGTTACGGTTGAATCAACGAAAAAAAAAAAAAAGAATTTTGCAAGGTAGAGGTTTGGATTCTCAAAACTCTGTCTTAGGTAAAGTTTTGCATTCAAAACTCTGCCTGAGGCCTAACTTTGGCCCGAATAGGCCTAACTTCATTTTTTTGCGCGGAGTGCCCTTCTTTTGGGGTGGTCTTTAAATTTTGCCCCTCATATTTGAAATGTTTAAATTTTGCCCTTGGTAACACCATAGGTCTGGTTCGAACCCACGCGTGATCGAAATTTTAAAAAAAAATTAAACGCAAAGCTTTTTAAATTTCGCTATCGCCAACGACAGCACACTTGTTAAGGAATTACACATTTTATGCGGACCCACTCACCTTATGGGCGGTACTTGGCATAAGTATGCAGGTCCGCATAACTTTGATAATTCCTTCACAAAGTTATGCGATGAGGCATACACAATAAGGGCAAACTTTTAGCAATGACCTATGATAACTACAAGGAATTATCAAAGTTATGCGGACAAGATACTTACGGGGGTGCGCGCGCGGGGATAAGATGGGTATGCGGGTAAGATAACTTTCGTAATTCTTCACAAAGCATGCGGGGTCCGAGATACTTTTAATGGGCAAACTTTTATGATCCGAGATAAACTTTTGAATGAATTATCAAAGTTATGCGGACCAAGATACTTATGCCAAGTACGCCCGTAAGGTATAGTATCAGCCGGTCCAAGAAACTTTGTAATTCCTTCAAGTGTCTTATTGGGGGCATAGCGAAAATTTAAACTTGCCTTGCGATTTTTTTTTTAAAATTTTGATCGGCGCGTGGGTTCGAACCTGGAACCTATGGGTTTATGCGAAGGGCAAAATTTAAAGATTTCAAATATGAGGGGCAAAATTTAAAGACCACCCCAAACGAAGGGCAATTCTGCGAATTGCCCGCCTAACTTTGCTACGAAACTCTGCCTTGCATTTTTTTTTGACTGAGTTGGGGTTCGAACCCGAAATCTCATGGTGTTAGGCGAAGGACAAAAATTAAAGACCACCAATTTGAGAGACAAAAATTAAAGATCAGTGCCTTTGAAGGACTATCGTGCAAATGACCCAAAAACAATTAGGAGTTGGCACTGTTTAGCTAAACAAAAATTTGATTTGTTTTTTAGTTTTGATTTCGGAATTAATGTTTATATTTTTAAATTCAAATAAATTTTGGATTTGGAACTTTGAAGATATTGACACCTATATATAACCTTAAATATTTATTGGCATTTTTTAGCCAATAATTAAATTTAGCAATTGAAGTCTAAAAATATTGACATTGTGTAGCATATTCCGTCTATAACCAACGATTTATTGGGAAAGAAAATAGTGTCATATTTCATACTTCATAATATACACACACACTCGTAACATTCTTAAGATATACAAAATACATATTATTCATCTTTTCAGATCATAGTCTATGAGTATTCCGCTTTTTTTCCATTGAAGAAATGTCAAACAAAGCTGACATTTAATTCGAAGAATTTATTCCAAATTCAAGAATAACATAAATTTCAAGCTCCTCCTTTTCTGTTGGTTTGAAAAAGTGTGAGTTGGTACGGTTAAAATTAGTCGAAACCACATAAACGAGTCTAAATGCAAAATTTGAGGATGATTATAAGTGTTTTTTATTTCAAGTGAAAATTCAGGCCATATCACATTGTATAACGTGCATATCGGATAACAAAAAATTTCGTGGACTCAATTGTGACAAGTGTTTATCATGTCGTATATCATCTATATCAAATACAATTTTTCATGAATTAACACAAACATACATGTACACATGAGACAAATAAATATGCATGTGTACACCGCATACAATGGGGATATACAGATGAAGTTGTCTTCAACCTCGAGTTTCAATTTGAAATTTGGCTCTAATCCGCCTCACATTGTCTCCAAGGACCTCCAACATTGATATTCAAGCTCCATAAGATGGTTCGAGCAAGACTCAATATCACTCAATCAAGACAAATCACAAATATACAGATCGAAAAAACTCAAACCAAGTTTTTATGTTGTTTCAAGTTACTCTATTCAAAATATTGATGACGAGAGTTGCAGATATTGTCAAGAAATAGAGTTTTTTTTTTTTTTTTAAAAAATATTTAAGTATCAACTATTAATGTTGAGATACTGATATCGGTAATTGCGGATATGGTTTGAGAGATTTTGCGATTATGAATTAAGAGATTTGCGGAGATGATTTAAGAGAGTGAAATTTTCAAAAGTGAGGGAGCGAGGTTGAAATATTCAAATCTATTTTTAAGGGACATTTTACCGGTTATGAAATACAAAAATCAATAGCCTAAAACATGGGAAATGGCTACCAGGTGCTAACTTTTTATATTAGTGCTATTTTATGTCATAGGACATTATGTTGATACTTGACGCCAATTTATCTTTAAGTAGGATATCTAGGAATTTAAACAATTTATACCTTATATTTTCCCCTACCCTTTAAACATTACTCCATGCCTGACACAAATGAGTCAAATACCCTGCTCATTAGACATTAGCCATATGTATCATAATAATGGCTAGTATTTAATATTATCTAATATAGAGTTTTCTTCTTTCTCAGCAGTTGTTGTTTTATGTGTTTATGAACTTTGAAGGTTGAAGCTGAGTATAGATCCAACGTCTAAGATTTGGACGATTTAGACTAATAGTAATATGATCTATTTGAAATTGTGAATTTTCGAGATAATTATTTTTTAGATCTTTCTTACCATCAATATACTTTTTCTGCTGTATGGTTTAATGTTTGACTTGTTAATCCTTGTTTGTTTAGCATTCTGATTTGTGTGACTATTCTTGTTCTGTTTTATTTTTAATACTCTTATAGTACATCAATTCACATATGACGAACAAAAGAATGATCTCAGATCTTCACAAGTCAGATCTTCACAAGTCTATCACTTAGTAAGGTCGATTGTGAAAACACAAAAGAGGCAAGAAACTGTGCATCTATAATTCTATTATCTTTTTAATTGGGAAATAAATACACAAGCATTAGGCTAAAGGAGTTGTGCATCTATATCACTGTTAGAGATTATTATTTTTTTGTATCATTTTGGTCTTCCTTTGTCTTTCCTGCTTCATTTGAATGATCATTTATATGTTGAATGTTTCCTATAAGCTCAAGGTATAGGCTTAAATAAAAATCAAAATAACTAAACCGACTAATTTGAGATTGAATTTAAAAAATTCAATTCAATTCAAGCTTATTTAGATTGTTATTGCTTTGATCCCAAAATCAAACTCCAACCCCAACGCATACCTCTAAGATATTGGATCATAGTCTCTTTAGGATCCTTTCGCTGGATCATAGTCATCTATTTGTACATACATGTACAAATCATTTCGGATATTTTTCATACATATGCGAGTTTGAAATACACATGTTTCTTAAGGGGATGCTTGCCAAGCCAATACGGGCCAAATAAAATGGAACGGAGGGAGTAAAACTTTAGAGATAGAGAAAGGAAGTCAAGAGGCTGAATGATAATATCAATTGTTAACAATACCGTCAAATATCTAATAAACTTTACTTTCAAGAATAAAAAAATAAATTCGTATAAACATTTTATGGGATTTCCATATTTTGTAAAACTCCAAATTACCACCAAGCTTTTTAGGTTCCATTACATTTTTCTTCTATACATATTGTTAAACGTTAATACCAATTTCATGGAGAAATTGAGAATGAGTGGGATGCTCCTAAAAAAGGAGCGACGCAATTTTCCTACAAAAGCGATAAGAAATGGCCTGACTCTCAAAAAAGGAAAAGTGGAAAATAAGGAAGGGGACGCGTATCACACGACATACTTGAATTGTGCCTCCTAATTGACTTGCATTCCATTTTGCTTTATTCCTACTCATGAAAATTTGGAAATTAATGATCAACTTCCAGTAGCAGTCTAGCTAGTACTAATGTCCAATATGGTAACCTATTACTAGTTGCAATTTCTATATGTTTAAAAAAAAAAAAAATGATAAACACCATTTTACCAAAAAAGGGGAATAGCATGATGGTTAGAAATTATACTAATTTATTATAATTAACTTATGATTAAATTTAAATATGTATTAATTAATTATGATTTAGTGATAAGAGTGTACTGAAACACATGTGACATGTCTTTATTGGGTTGGTTAAAACACTGGATATTAAAAAAAATTTACCTCATCAGGATTAACGTCACCTTAATCAGGTATTGTGTTCGAATTTTGAAATTGAAAAACTTTTTTGACAAGGAATATTTTGTTCTCTTAATAAAATTATTTATTACGAATTCGAATTAGTCGGATTAGTAAAATGCTTATACTGAATGATTAAAAAGAATCTAGATTGCTTCGAGAATAAGGAAAATTTTCTCTTGCAAAACCAACTAACTCAAGCTAAGTACTGCATTGGGGAACTAATTGTCTGCGTTTTTTCCTTTTTCGTTTTTAAACAACAGTTGGATGGATTGGAATGTAGATCAACATACCACCATTGAAAAGACTAATGAAAAATTGTAAATCGTTGGCACCTATGCCCTATAGTTTGGTACTAAAAACTTTAGGAGACTATAGGTAGCTCAATTAATGAGTCACATAAAACTTCTTAGTTATTCCGCCGGATATTTAAAAACAAATAATAATTCATCTGTGTATGATAATTTTATCTCCCCTAAATCCACACCCAAATTGAAAAAAGAGCTCTTTGAGGTCGCAGACTTGCCCCACAAAGAAAAGTTACCCCAATATAAAATTTGATATGTATGATTAATACAGTATTTGATTTGCTACACAAAGAATTGGATTATTGTTACAAAGTTTAGTTCTTTTGTTTTGCGATAAAATTTGTTCAACTGAGTTTGGTTTTTGGTGTCTTGTATACTAGCATATGCGAGTCTCTATTTTAATTTACGTGTGATAAAATATGAAATAGTACATACATTACTAATAGGAAAATATAAGTGGTGGTCATCCAAGTGAGATTTATGAAACAAAAGTCACTATTTTAATTTTATAGCTTAAAAATCATTCAATTAACTAAAAAATTAAATAGGTAAAAGTTTATATATTTTGTACCAAAAACCTGACGTGATATCATGAATGTTTGTATACATGGAAAAATAAAGCTCGACATGTGGCGAAATGAGAGAGGAACGCGTGGCGGATGAAGTCATGCAATTCTGTGACGCCTTGGTTTGATCGGAAGAAGTGACCCCGTGGGAGCCCGGATCAAATATTACGAAGCAGTTGGTACGGGTAATTTAAGGAGGATCAACGTTACATAACCGATCCAGATTCGGATCTGACGTTACGATTCTACATTAAAGGATACAATTTATTGATTATTATTGCCCCTCATTAAGATGAATTAGCAGCTCAAGGTTGATGTTTGTACTACAAAATGAGCCTAAAAGCCCAACTGTAAAGGGCATCGAAGATTCATTTCTTACACTCATCATATTATTCAGTTTCTATTACAAGAATATTTATTGTTCTTTTGTTTGGGATTAATAATTATTTCTCAAGGCTAAGTGTGCAAGTGTTCCACCGGAGGAAAACTTATCAAAGAACTCTCTCGGAGGATCATACGGCCCAGGCTTACTTTACTACATTATCGCTTTCTTATTATATACTTTCTTGATTTCATTATCATATTGTCGCTATTATTTACTTGCTAATAACAAATCAACTTATATATCCTTTAAACCACTAACAAATTTAACTGTACCTTTTTAGGGGTAAACAATTTGGCGGCGCACGGTGGTGCTAAGGATAATTGTGATCTTGTTTTGTTGCTATAAACTACCTTACTAGCCACTTTCAATTCTGTGAAATCAGGTAATCTAGATTATGGCATGCGACAGAAATGAAGCTGACGTTGTGTTTAACAATGCCGATGCACTCAATGGGAATCAAAAAAATGGTCTGTTGAATAATGTCAATGTGCAACGGGTAGATCCAGCAACAGGAGAGGTCAGACCAAGGAATGATCATCCTTTGATTTCTCCTCAGGGATCTAAACACACGGGAAATTATTTGACTCCCAATGACAACGAGGACGTAGAGGAAGAAGTGAGAACTGCTCATCCGGGGTTGGCAAAAATCCTTGGCTTGTTGGAAAAGCAACAGAAGGCCATAGCTGATCTATAAGCAGGCAAGAGTAATGATGGAGCAAATTTGAGGAAAGCGGCTGTGAATCACAAAGAAGGCAGCGGCAACGATCGAGGTGGCAATATCACACCAGACGCTATGCAGTATCTGGAGGCCCTTTCCAGTCGGTTAGAAAAGAATGAGAAAGAACTAAATAGCTGACTGGATCGGAGCGAAAAAGAGTTTAAAGCATTTAACTCCTAGATAGATCAACTTTTGGGGGCACCGCGGGTCTTTGAAGGGGTCAGATTCAAAAAGATATGTTTAGTTTCCATTTTCACCAAGTGCAGCGCCCAAAAAGATTTAAAATGCCAGATCTATCCAAGTATGACAGGACCATAGATCCTCAAGAGCACGCAACTTCATACATGTGTTTTGTTAAAGAAAATGATACGCAGCCGGATGAGATTGAGTCCATTTTACTGAAAAAGTTCGGTGAAACGCTGTTCAAGGGGGCGATGACATGGTATTCGCTGCTTCCGGAGCATTCTATTCGATCCTTTGAAATCTTTGGCGAATGCCTTTATCAAGGCGCGTGTCCGCAAGAAAAGCAGAGATCTTCAAAATACCCCAAGATGATGTGGAGTTATTGCGAGAGCTTGTGATAAGATTCCAAAAGGAGCGAATGCTACTACCAGCTGTCTCGGATGAATGGGCAGCAGAGGCATTCACCAAGGGGTGGAACCTTAGAAGTTCGAGTGCTTCGTTGAAGTTGAAAGAAAACCTATTGGAATTCCCCGCTACAACATGGGCGGATGTTCACAACAGGTATGAATGAAAAATTCGAGTAGAAGTTGATCAGTTCGGGTTGCCAGCTGGGTCGACTGATTGGAGCCGAAATACAGATAGATCCAGGAAAAATGGAGACTCTGAGTCCGAATTTACAAAAGAAAGGTATCAACCTTATGGGCGATCGGAGAGGATACGTTTAGGACCGGAGCAAAGTCGGGATGAAAGAATGGGTTTCGACAAAAATGGCCTGGAGGGCTCGAGTTTCCCGCTAAGGGCTGGAACTGTAAATGGTGTTGAAAACCTAAGTTTATCGGATTATTGCTTCAACATCGATGTAGCTGGATTGGTTGCGACCCTCGAAAAAATCAGTGATACCAGGTTGCATGAACCCATTCGATCGGATCCTAGTCGGAGAAATTCGAATTTAATTTGTTACTTCTACGGGACTCATGGGCATCGAACTGCTGATTGATGTCACCTTAGGGACGAAGTCGCACGTTTGTTGAAGAATGGACACTTAAGGGAGTTTTTGAGTAATAGAGCAAAGACAATTATGGCAAGAGCAAGCACTCAGATCAGGGAGAACCAAATCACGTAATTAACATGATAATAGGGAGAGCGGAAGTTGCAGGAATGCTTTTTATTATAAAAAGGACTAAGTTTTCAATAACTCGGGAGAAAAGATCTCGGAGCTTCATTCCGTAGGAAGCTATCATATTTACTGAAGAAGATGCAGATGGCGTTACTCTTCCCCACAACAACGCATTGGTAATATTTGTAATGATTGTTGACTGCTATGTCAAGCATATTCTAATTGATCCGAGCAGTTCTGCCAACCTAATTCGATGGAATGTCGTTGATCAATTCTCAATGACGAGCAAACTAACACCTTCTTCAAGCGTACTTAATGAATTCAATATGGTAAGTGAGACAACAAAAGGGGAGATCATATTACCAATCAATGCAGGAGGAATGATCAAACACACCAAATTTTATGTCATAGATGGTGACATGATGTTATAGCCCGTATTTCGTACGTTCGGATATTGTGAGGCAATGGTGAAAAGTTAAGGACAAGACTATGTTCTAAAATAATTTTAATGAACGAGTTGGTTATGAATATTATTTATGAATATCATTGGACGGAATATTAAGAAAGGCTAGGGGCGAGAAGAGAAATTCGCAAAATGGGCCGTGGAAATAATGCGGAAGGTCAGGGACAAAATGGTAATATTGAGAAAAGTCGAGGGGCAAAATGGTCATTTCACGAGTAGTCAAGAAATTCCTTGGAAAAGGCCATGTGGCCGAAAAAAACAAGGGGAAAGAGACAAGGAAAGAACTTAGTCATCTTTTGGAAATTTGAAGAAAATTCAAGAAGAGAAAAGAAAAGAAAAGTCAAGAAAAAAAGAAGAAAAATCTAGAGAGGGGGCATGTGCCCCTCACATGCATGCAATATATATAAACATATATATAAGAGGGGTGTTCATAATTCATGAAGTAGGAGAGAAAGAAAACAAAACAAAAAAAAAAAAAAAAAGAGGGAGCTTCGGCCAAGGGCTGGCCGAACTGCCCTTGGAAATTGATCATGGCAAGATTGTTTTCTTCTAGTTTTCTACTAATTGGGAGGCCCTCTACGACGTGGAATAGTTGTTGGAGCAAATCAATCGTTCGTTGTGGCCTTGAAGGGTTCTAGCCGTGGAAACTATAGATGGAAGAAGGTGAGCTTTGAGCCTCTTTACATGTTTTATAGGTATTTACACATGTTATGATATGTAAAAATGAATGAAGTTCATGAAGTTATGGTGTATGTGTGTGGCCGTGTATAGGAAGCATGGTATGGAAGTGATGAACTAATCTATTTAGCATGTTTGTGTGTTGTTGTAAAGTGTAGAAAATGAATGAAACTCATGAGGTTATATATGTTGATGTTGTGGCCGTATGGACTGATTTGGCATGATAAATAATGGACAAATTTTATTTAGTATCCTTGGCTAATGTTGTTGAGAATTATGTGGTGTGAATGAAAGTTAAATAACTTATGTTGAAGATGTAGAACCATGTGGGCTGATTTGGAGTTCCATGTGATTTCAATATGTTTTCTTGAATTTATGGAAGCAATGTTGTTGATATATGGAAGTGTGGATGTAGTTTATGAATTTGAAAGAAGGAATTAAGTTGTTATTGTTTTTGTTGAAATTGTAAAGTATTGGATGAAGTAGTATATTGATTGAATCGTTTGAAAGTTATATGAATTGAATGGAATCTACTTGAATTGAATTGTTGGCATTGTTGTTGATATTGTGGCCGAGTTCCGTTTTCTCGGGTTGTTGTTGTTGAATTGGGCGAGCTAGGATCTCGGGGATGGCGCGTTTACGGAAATCTTTTGCCGAAATTTTGGTAGACAAGTGTTACTTCGAGAATTCACTTTTAGATGCTCGAGTTAACATTTGGTAAATGTGACCAATTTGTAGATTACGGTGGATTTGGAACTTGAATTTGGAGTCGCGCGTGAGGCGGAAAAGGTATGTAAGACTTCACCCTTCTTTCTATGGCATGTCTTAGACGTACTAAGTTGGATACGGGCCTCGGGGACCATTCCTTTTCTCGAAATCCAAGATTGAAATTCGCTACTATTCATTCATTAAGAATTGAACTAGAAATGGTGCGAAGTGTTGGGAAAACTTCTAGACCTCAGAACTTGCATAAATGAGACCGATTACTTTAAAACTCTCATAAGTAATGTCATGAAACGTATTACACGTAAATTGTGTGCGCCGCCTCATTTGACCCGAGGCGGGCCCATTGTTCCCGAATTTTCCTTATTGTTTCATTTGGCTTGTTTTGGAGTGGAATCCTAAAACTCGATCCTTGTCCCGACTATCAAACGATAGGTGCAATGCTATCCAAACGCCAATATGTCTATGATGACCATGACAACGATAATGCTAAGAAAGAACATATGTCCATGATAAGTATATATATATGATAGCAGAATCAGAGTGCTATAGACGCTGGTAAATATATATGATATAAGTATGTGCATATGACAAAAAGAATCAGAGCGCTATAGACGCTGATATATGTATATGATATGAGTATATGTATATGATGAAAGAGCCGGCGCTATAGACGCCGATATATCTAAGGGGGAAAATGGAGATAAGGAGCGAGCGTTATATACGCATATCCACGATCGGTTGGAGTATGGCACATGATATCGTCCGGACGCGGGATGCCGGACGCGGGATGTGCATATTTATGGTTAAATGGATCGGCTGCCGACGCCTCGGCAATATAATATATTCTATCTTTTATGTATATATGTATATACATGAGTAAGGAAAGCTAAGAAAGCACAGCATCTACCCAAGGGCACTTATATGTACAGGTTACTCTTTTATCCTATGGTACGGTCTATGTTTCCATACAGTTACTACTCATACACGGTTACTGATTTTCCATGATATGTCTCATATGTACGTAACACTCTTTTTATATGATATGTTCTACGGCCCTTACTATGTCATTACTATTCATGTTTTACATACTCGGACATTGCTCGCGACCCTCTCTTCGGCCGCGTTTCATGCCGCGCGAGTAAACCCGCACAGCCGAAGCTAGCATAGAAGATGTCCAATGAATTGGTAGGCTCCACTTGTCCGGGGAGTTTGCCGAGTCACAGTATATGTGCCATGACGATATGTTCAGAGTTAGAGACTTTGCAGACAGAGTCGTGGGTAGGTTGCCATGTGTAAGCGGCTCTAATGGCCGATATGCTATCATGTTTCGTGTCACGAGACTTATGTGATGTCAGATTTTACTTATGGAAAAAAAAATTTCGATGTATTCATTACTTACTAGTTCATAGGTTCATATGTGTAATAAGAGTTAGCGGGTTCGCTCGGCTCCGAAGATGGGGTCGGGTGCCCATCACACCCTAGTAAAGTCGGGGTGTGACACATGAGCTACAATGCGATCTTTGGGAGACCTCGTATACATGATATGAAGGCAGTGCCTTTAACGTTGCACTCACTTCTCAAGTTTCCAACACCAGATGGGATTAGTCAGATTCGGGGTGAGCAATCGGCATCCAAAGAGATGTTTGCTATTTAATCACATGAAAAGAAAGGTTAGAGCCCGCAGAAGCTGAAACACTTTTAGCGAACATTAAAGGAGGTGAAACTGGAGAAAAATAGTAATTACAGGAAGTCGGTTCAATAGCTGCGTAGGTCACGACTTCACTCAGAGAAGATATCACTGAACCGAAAGAGGAAGAATTCGAAGAAATAAAGGCTTTGGGGGTATTGAGGTCATTCGTAGTCCCGGATGAATCCAAAACTATGAAGTCAACTATAGAAGAATTAGAGCAGGTTGCTTTATTCGATCATCAGCCGAAAAGGAAGGTATTTGTGGGCACCGGATTGTCTCCAGAGCTCGGACTCAAATTTATTAAATCCCTTAAAAATAATATCGATTGCTTTGCTTGGTCCCATTTAGACATGACAGGTATCTCACCAGAATTAACAGCTCACAAACTCCGTTTGGATCCGAGGTTTACCCCTGTGAAGCAATAAGGGAAGCCCATAGCTGAGTACAAGAACAGGTTTGTTAAGGAAAATGTAACCAAAATGTTAAAAATAGAGTTTATGAAGGAAGTAACTTATGCAGAATGGTTATCAAATGTGGTAGTGGTGCCTAAAAAAGGAAATATGTTAAGAATGTGTATAGACTTTAAAGATTTGAATAAGGCATGTCCGAAGTATTCATTTCCTTTGTCGCACATTGATCGTATGATTGATGCGACGGCAGGACATGAGATGTTGAGTTTTCTTGATGCTTACTCCGAGTACAATCAAATAATAATAAACCTTGAAGATCAAGAAAAGACTTAGTTTATCACTAAGTACGGTACATATTGTTATAATATTATGCCTTTCGGTTTAAAAAATGCGGGAGCAACTTATCCGCGTGTGGTTAATCGTATGTTTGAAAACCAAGTAGGTAAGACCATGGAAGGTTAAATCTCATAGTTTAGAGGACCATTTAAACCATTTGCAGGAAACTTTTGAGGTTCTCAGTAAGTTCAACATAAAGTTGAATCCAGAAAAGTGTGCCTTTGGAGTTGGCTCGGGCAAGTTCTTGGAGTTCTTGGTTTCAAACCGGGGTATCGAAGTCAATCTGATAAAAACGGCCATAGAGGAGATTCTAGAGGTGCTGGAGGATGTGAAAGTTGTGCAGAGGTTGACTGGGAGGTTGGCCGCGTTAAGCCGTTTTATTTCTAGGTCTTCCGAAAAAAGCCACTAATTTTTCTCATTATTAAAATACAAGAAAGGTTGTGAGTGGACACCGGAGTGCCAACAAGCATTAAAAGACTTGAAAAAGTACCTCTCAAGTGCACTGTTATTATCTAAGCCAGTGGCAGATGAGCAGTTACTCTTGTATTTGGCCGTATCAGAAGTGGCGATAAGTGCGGTTTTGGTCCGCGAAGAAAAAGGTACGCAATTTCCTATTTATTATGTTAGTAGAACCTTGGCAAGCGCCGAGACCAGGTATCCTTATCTAGAAAGTTAGCTTTAGCACTGATAACCGTGACTAGAAAATTGAGGCCTTATTTTCAATGTCACCTCATTTATGCAGTAACAACTTATCCGTTAAAAAATATATTGCACAAGCCTGAACTCTTGGATAGGTTAGCAATGAGCAGTTGAAACTAGTGGATATGATATAGAATATAGACCTCGGACAACTATAAAATCGCAGGTTCTGGTTGATTTCATCACTAATTTCGGCCCAGGGATGTTGCCTGAGGTAGAAAAAGAATTTATAATTTCTTCCGAGGCTTTGCCCGAATCTGGACCATATTTACAGATGGAGCAACTAATGTAAAAGTGTCTGGTTTGGGCATAATTCTAAAAACTCCTACTGGGGACGTAATTAGACAGGCAACTAGATCTGTTCAATTGACTAATAATGAAGCCGAGTATAAGGCAATGATTGCAAGTTTGGAGCTAGCCCAAAGTTTGGGTGTCGAGGTTATTGAGGCTAAAAGCGATTCCCTCTTGTTGATCAATCAAGTTAATGTTGTTTTTGATGTGAAGGACTATAGGATGCAGAGATACATGGATAAAGTCCAAATATTGTTGTGCCGCTTCAAGGAATGGACAATAGAGCATGTATCAGGTGAGCAAAATATGGAAGCAGATGCCCTAGCAAATTTGAGGACATCTACGGATACTGAGGGAATCAGATCAGAGAAAGTGGTGCAGCTGCTAAATTCAGCATTAGACGTCGGTCATGATGAAGTAAATTCGACAAATTTGACTGGGGATTGGCATAAGAAATACATTGATTAACTACGCGATGGAAAGTTCCCTGGTGTTGCAAAAGAATTTCGATTTTTGCAAACAAAAGCAGCTCGGTACTACATAGTAGATGGGCAATTATATAGAAGATCTTTTTACGGCCTATTAGCTCGATGCTTAAGGCCCAAAGAAATTAGTTATGTAATGAGAGAGGTTCAGGAAAGAGTTTGTGGGAATTATTTCGGAGCTGACATCTTTGGTGAGAAAACTGATCAGGGCAGGTTATTATTAGTCTCAGATGGAAGAGGATGCTAAAACATTTGTCCAGAAATGCGATATATGCCGGCGACACGCTCTAATGATTAATTAACCGGCAGAGCATCTACATCCGGTGCTGTCTCCCTGGCCGTTTATAAAGCGAGGGATGGATATTGTAGGACTGTTGCCCGCGTCACCCGGTCAAGTTAAGTTTCTGCTAATTATGACTGATTACTTTTCTAAATGGATGGAGGTCGGAGCCTATAAGAAAATAAGAGAGAAGCAAGTCATTGACTTCATTTATGATCGTATCATTTTTCATTTTAGAATTCCAAAAGAAATTGCTTGGGATAATGGGCCACAGTGAATAACCTCGACTCCTTATCACCCAAGCGCAAACAATCAGGCGGAATCGACAAATAAAACAATTATGCAGAGTTTAAAGAAAAAGTTGGAATCAGCGAAAAGAAGGTGGAGAGAGGTGCTACCCGAGGTATTATGGACTCACCGGACAACTACGAACCTTAGCACAGGGGAAACTCTACTTTCAATGGTCCATGGGCTTGAGGCCTTGATTCCGGTAGAAATCGGAGAACCATCTTTACGATATACTCACGCAAATGAAGAAGACAATAACAAAGCATTATTGGTCAGCCTGGATTTAGTGGAAGAACACAGGGAGATGGCCTTGCTCAGGATTGTTGCGCAAAACCAAAGAATGGGAAAATATATAATTCTTGGGACCAAGCTCAGATATTTTCAAGTGGGAGATTTTGTCCTATGGAAGGTCACCCTTAACGCCAAAGACTTGAATCTTTGGAAAGCTGGGTCAAAATTGGGAGGGACCTTATTGAATAACGGGTATCACAGGAAAAGGTTCTTACAAGTTAGAAAAGGAGAATGGAACAGAGCTGCCCAACAATTGGAACGTCAACCATTTGAAGCCGTATTATTGCTAGGTGTACATTTTAGTTTTCGCTTTTGTTTTAATACTAACAGCGTTTTCAGGTAAAAAGGCATGTCGGTAGCGGAAAGAAGTGACTCGGAATACTGAAAAACATATCTTTGCACTCTTTTTCCCTTAGTTCGATTTTTGTCCCAAAAATAATAATTTCTGGCGAGGTTTATAATGAGGAAGCAATATAAGGCATGTTACCTTTATAAGAATGGGGCCTTATGTGGTTCAATCATGGGAACAAAGGAATTACTGAAAAGTTTCTCGGAAACTGCCACACTGGGACTATCGAAGGAAGGACTAGGACCACCACTGTTCGAGTCCTCATCTTTCACACTCAAAGATGGAGAGGGGGGGGGGGGGTGATCGATACTCGTGCCCTCAGAAGAAAAAGCGTAATCTTAGTGTAGAATATTGAGGACTTTTGCCAGGCTATAATCCGGTTGAAGGAAAGATTCCCGATGAAGCAGAGGCAGCCCTTTTTCGCTTTAAGTCTTGATTGTAATTGTAGATTGCAAAAAGATATTCAATAGTCAATAAAAGACTAAGGCTGCTTTTGCACAAAAAAGTGGAGGCTTAATTTTAGCTCGATTTTTAAATTTATATGCCTAAAATGAATGGGAGACGTCCTATTCATAAACGTATATGCAAAGGTCCTTGTTCACAATTTTTTAGTCGGAGGAATTATGGCCTGAATAAAATTTAAGTAGAATGAATAATAACCGACGCTATGCGTAAACTAAAGACTGGATTCAAAATCCTTAACGGTTATGCAAAAATTAAATCAATGTCAAAGCCATGAAAATGGATAAAGACTTGATAAATCATAAAACAAAATTACCATTGTCTTTAAGATTGATAAGGCCGAGTCAAAAGATTGCAAAAATGCATAGCTAAATTATTGGGGATTTGTTCCCCTCATCAAGGTCATATTGGCCAGGATTGACAAAGTTGGTTGGAGCAGGAGAAAGAGTTGGGATTGAGGTGGTGCCTTCTTCAGCTCCAGCATAATCCTCTTCATACCTCCGTCATCCTCATCAGAGTCATCGGAGTCGAAATGAAGGGGGAGAGGCAATGCATCAGGGGCTTTAAGCTCGAGTTTATGGGCTTCTTCAATCTCGTCCTCAAGATTGTTAATACCATCTCTGGCCTATTCGAGAGTGTACCTTTGGACTTGCCAAGTAGTATGCTCAGCATGATGAATGACCCGGATCTCTTGAGTTTCGACAGTAGAACGAGCCTTATCCCTTTGCGAAAGAGCTTCATCTCACTGAGCTTGAAGAACATTATTCTCTTTGATCCGAGTAGCTAAGTCGGCCTTCAATGTCTTAATCTCCAAGGTTTGCTGGCAGCATTGCTCTTTCCACTTTGTAAAGTGGTGACTATGCTCTTGCTCCATTGCACTTCGTTCTTCCTCAGTAGAAGAGAGTTCAACATTTAATCTTCGAACCTTGGCGTCCATAAAAGCTCTCTTTGCATGCTAGAATGCAGAGATTGCTCCTTGGCATCATACTCGAATTGAAGTTTGGTGAGATAAACCTGAAGCTCATTGGCTTGTTGACTGAAGGCTACTTTTTCCTCATTCGACTGCTCGAGATCTTGATTGGCTTTCTATAGGGATTCTTTGACCTGTTCGAGTTTCGCTTTCAAAGTTGGAATATCACCGGTCAGGTGAGAATCTCCACTACTAAGCTCTGACCTATAAAACTCTATCTACCAATCCTTGTCCTCTAATTGGGTGGTTAGTCTGTTAAAATCTTTAATTTAATATTGGAGACCTTCAACAACTAGAACCCCAGCCTATATATTTGTAAAGGAAGAGATCGAGAATTAAAGACATAAAGTAAAGTTGTATGCAGGGAGTATGGCGAAAAGAAATCTTACTTGGGAAGTAGCATGCATGCCTTCCTTAAAAAGGCATTTCCAAGAGACTTCTTTCATTTTATCTTTGTTGGACTCCGGGAACAGAGATTTTAAGTAGTTCGCAACACCGACAGGCCTTGAAAGGAGGTTGGTGTCTTCGGGAACCGTTATGGTAATGGTCCTAACCTGACTCGAGTTAACGCTTGGAGCAAGATAAACATTATCTAATTGAGCCCGAGAAGAAGCATGATTTCTTGGAATGCGGGCAGCAGCGTGAAGAGATAAAAGCCTTGTTAAGATGATAGGTTCTGAAGTCCTTAAAGATTCATCCCGGGGACTTCTAGCTCTACCACTGGTAGAGACATCAACCTAGGAGAAGAGATGGTTAAACTCATCCGCATCAAAGATCGGGAGTGGCAACAGGGTACCGGATCGAATCTTCTGAACAGATTCTGGCCTGTCCCTCATTGTCACTATATCATCATTTGCCGTCTCTTCGTCATCTTTGATGAAAATAGTGTCAGGAGCAAAGGGGTTTGTCAAATTCGAAGCATTTCTAGCTTCATTGGCAGCATTAATTGACGAAGAAGTTTCCTCTCCGAAGCTTATTTTTCTTTTAAGAGGAGTTGACGCAGTGGGTGTGGTGGCATCAACCACTAGCCTCTTAGCTAAAAACTCGAAAGATTTTCTTCTTTTTCATCTTCTTAGCAGCAGCTTAAGTAAAACTTTAGATCGAGGCCACTGGACCCAAAACAGGATCCCTCGTAATGACTCGCGGCCGAACAGTCTCTTTGGGTAAACCTAAGGAGAAACAATGAATTTGGTTTCAAGGAGAAAAAATAAGTCAACTGACAACAAAATTTGAAATGGTAAAGCAGTTACCATGGTTTTTGGGTTTCTGCCCGTTGCGGGAAACTTATTTCCACGTACGAGAATCACGACATGAAACATCTAAAAGCGCTTACACCCAGTCAAGGAAGCACATGTCAACAAGAGGATTGATTCTGTTAGCTTCAAGGCATAGATAAAAAAGGGAGGATATTAGAAGACTAGAAAGAAAAATTGGAATCCAAATAAGTAACAACTTACGAGTCAAGTTCCATGTCTCCGGGATAGGCTTATCCTTCTCGTTGACAATTTCTGCCGTGGGAGTGACAACAAATCTTTCCATCCAACCACGATCATTATCAACATCCAGACTGGTAATGAGAGAAGATTTACTACGTTTTGATAGGGTGATAATTCTAACCCGAAAAAGACTAGTGGTGTAAATCCTGATAAAGTCATCCAAAGTGAAAGGTCAGTTCGCCTTGTTGGCTAAGAACTGGATACATGAAACTGCCCTCCAAACAGACGGTCCAATTTGTGCAAGGCAAACATTGCAACATTTGCACATTTCAATTATTACCAGGTCCATTGCCAGTTCTAGACCAAAAGTGAATGAATATGTATATACGTTGGAAAAGCCCAGTTTGGCTTTGGTGACGTCATCATTCGGGTCAGGAATGATGATGTTTGAGAGGGTTTTCCCATTGCAATCCTCGCGAACTATTTTGAGAGAGAAAGCAGTAATGGAAGAAGGGTAATTCCTGACCATCTCACCTCGGCTGCTTTGGGTGAGAGCCTTCTTCAGGGTGAAGTCATCAGAAAAGTTAAACTAACTAGGAATAAATGGATAGAAAGTCTTTTTAACAGAGACTTGAATATTATCATCGTCTTCTCCATCGCCGGCAGTCGGCAGCAAGGAAATGGGTGTCAAAGATGTAGCTTTTTGGGTAGAAGAGGGTGAAGATTGAGTCTTAGCCATGTTTCTTGTAATTAAATGTAAAATAAAGTTGGTGAAGATGAAGAAATGGAGAAAGACGAGGAGAAGATTTTGGGAGATAGAAGATTGATTGAGAAATTGGTGAATATAAAAATGGAGTAAGGGGGATTTTAGGACTTTTGTTGCATAAGTCTTCATCATTACGAAACGAATCAAAAACTCTAACTGTCCATATAGAACAGTCAGATAAAAGCACGTGGATAAGGGTGTCAGATTTGAAGAGACGTGCATCACCTCAAGCGTCAGGAGGATCGTTTTCCCGCTATAAAGAAGGGATGTTCTTGGCAACATTTCAAATCCACTCCCCGGTCGCACCTTTTTCCATCGGAAAGTGGGGCGACTATCTGTATACATGAAAAAATAAAGCTCCATAGTATAACGACCGGCTTGGTCGTTATAGTCTTTCCGGCACTTTTTGACTTTTCCCCGAGCTTGTTAGCTCGCTTGTGACCCGAGGGGACCGTTGACAGGTTTCTCAAGGTGTTTGGATTTGATTTATGTGATTCTTTGGAAAAATTAGGCTTTAAGCAAAAGAGTTGACTCAAAGTTGACTTTTGGGTAAACGGACCTTTTTCATAAATCCGGTGATTTCGAGAGGTTCGGATGATTGTTTAGAACTTGTATGCATATCTGGTTCAGTTCTTAATGCATTCGGGTGTATTTTGGGGCTCAGGTTGGGAAGTTGAAATTGAGGTATCGAGGGTTAACTCAGTCAACGAGACCTCCCTTTGGAATTTCGAGGCCACGAGTGTGTTCGTAGCGTGTTTTTATATGTGTCTGTGTATGTGGTATGTGAGCAGATGGCCTCGGGTGATAGCAGGGATTTTGAGTTGAGATTGTGATTATTTCAGGCGAAGTCTGGTGCTGGTGCCCATTATATCGGCACCAGTACCGCCTCGCAGCCGCAGAAGCGGTATCGGGCTGATTAATTCATTAACTGAGCATTAAAAGCCCTAAGTCCCCCATTCTTTATTATTTCGACTTTAGTGTTCTTAGGAGCTTTTCAAGGATATTCTTGGAGGAAATTCTTGGTGGTAAGTTCTTCTAATTCCTTTACTATTTCATTGTCCTTAGTCGCCTTAGAATCCCTTTATCTTGATAGTTCATTAAGTGTTTGAAGATTAAAGAGGGTTCCATGAATTCTTCTTTCTAGGCTTCTAAATCATGATTTATTGGTTGGGTTAGCTCTATTAAGCATGGAGTTGATGACTAGAATCTATAATTACATGACTTCTTCCTAATTAGTGGCTAAATTATGGGATTGGAGGTTAGAGTTTATACCCAAATCTGGGGGTTTTTCCTAGAATCCGAATTTGAGTAAATTGTTGATTCTTCTAGCTTGATTTTGATGGGAATTGATCACTTAGAGCTTTAATTTCATGTTGAGACCTTTAGATTCCTAATTTCACCCATCTAGTTCATAAACCCTATTCCATAGGTTGGGGATTTGGGTCTTGAATAGAAGTGGGGTTTGTTTGATGTTCTTCTTGATTCTAATTTCTTGATTAGAATATCCTTAGAATTTCTCTATCTCGAGGCTCTAAGGAAAGGGAAGACTAAGGAGTGATTGTTGGAGACCTTGTTGTTCGGCCTTCCACGTAGGTTACGGCTTACCCTATGGTGAGACTTCGTTTAACGAAGCATATATTTAGACAATATTGTCGGAAAATGCATTTAAACCTTCGGGTATGAAGTTGGGTTGGATATTGTCTTAGGTTGGGCCCTATTGTGTGATTGGGGTTAGCCACCCCGTTGCGTTGTGACTTATCTTGTTCTATTGTTGTTCGCTTGATGCCACGTGGAGATAGCAGATATTGGAGACTATTGATATTTCTTAATTATGATATTGTAATATCTTACATGTTGTTGTTTGAGATGAGGATATGGCTTATTGTGTAGCCTTTTCATGATACTTTTGGTGTGCCCATGCGTGATACTTTGATATTGATTTTATTATTGACATTGAACTCATACATTGCACGCATTCTCATCCTTCATGATATACTATTGATACATTGATGATACTCAAGGAAATACTGTGACTAGCTGGGCTTAGTTGGATGAGAGTGACATGAGGACCGATGTCCGATATTTACCCCGAAATTGAGGATGAGTGGTAGCGATTGCCAAGGTTGTTGCCGGCATCGTGAGGTAGCGATTACCGAGGTTGTTGCCGGAATCGTGAGGTACATAGACTTCGCGGGTTCCCCATGGGTTATGCTGCCGAGATGTGATGTTCCATCATCGGAGTACATGTGTACGGTGCATATGCATTGCATTTACATTCCATACATTATTGTATGGCATTGCACTGTGGCTTCTTTTGTGATATTCTTGTGATGTACTTGTGATATACGTATTTGGATTGATATTGTAACACCTCATAACTTCGGGCTAAGGTTTGACTCATAAGATGATAATATAATCGAGCCAACATGAGGATTTTAGAAAGTGTTTTAAAAACTAATCAAGTCATAAGAAGCGTCTTTGGGCAAAACAAAGTTGGAAGCCACTCTACGGGGCATGTTTTCAAATGAGTTTGTAGAAGGTCTTACTTCCAGCGACTATAACCCTTTTATTAATTAGGAATTTGGGAAAGCTTCCTTGATGAAAGTTGTAGCCCTTTGAAATACCCTTCCAATGGTATATTATAGAGGTCAAACGGACACCTGTACAAAAAGTTATGGCCATTCTACTGAAGAATTACAGAGCAGTCCGCTCATTGGTCATATTATACGGTCCATATAATTTTATACGGATCGTATAAAATGGCCGTATTTCATGAAATTTTGGCTCAACATCTGTTTTGCGCCATGATTAAATATGGTATATTATACGGACCGTATAAATGACTATATAATTTTCTGACTCAGTTTAGTATAAATTCAGGCCTTCAGTTTTTTTATTTCATTATTCACAATTCCAAGCCCTAGAACGAAGGATTTCTTCTCCCAACAATCTAAAAAACATCAAGCTAAGTCAATCCAAGCCCTTCCAAATCAATTCTAACATGTACTCTAATAATCTAAGCAAGAAATCATTATTCCTAATCTAGGGTTTCCAAGAAAAACCCAAACTCAAGGCTTAAGGTCTAAACCCTAGGGAATTGTCTCAAGTTTGGAACTTTACCAAGGTATGTAGAACTTCTATCTACATGTGGGAATCTCTACGTTCTTCCCCATGCCTCGTTTTCTTTATTTTTATTTTCTTATATTCTATGAAGTTCAAATACGAGGGCATTAAATCCAACATATTGGTAGCCCATAGTTATGTAATTATGATCATGAATTGTGTGTTTATATCCATTATTGTATTCCTAATCTTCCATTACGGTGAATAACCCAAGCTTAATCTTTGAATCATGAATTCATCCTCATGCATTCCCATTATGTTTTTATTAAACTTTATGATTTTATTAGCAAGACACAAGCATGTTTTTAAGATAACTATATGTATTTATGATTATTATTATTATTCATGAATCAAGAACATTTTTGCAAGATTATGCCAAGTATCTCATAAAACCATGATCTCACGAGCTATCATGATAATTCACATGTTTTGGAATTTGCATAGTTAACCGAAAAGGCTCAGTAAAGCCTGAAACTACGTAGCCACCGTAGAATAAGGTTTGTCGGCAAGGAGGCAACACCTTCATTATGCAGTTTGGATCCTTACATACTTATTACTATTTAAATCTCATATCTCTGGCAAGGTGTGAATGTTCTGCTGGTAGGACGCAAGTACCAGATCATGTTGTCGGTTATACTGTAGCACTCCCCACGTTACAAGCAGTTATATATACATGTATTTCCATTGATTTACTGTTTTTAGACTTTACTCACGCTTCATGCTCATGTTCAGGTTATATTCAGTTTCAGTTCATGTCTTATACCTATATTGTGTCATGTTCTTCATTTCAGCAGGTTTTACATACTAGTACTATTCACCATGTACTAACGTCCTTTTTGCCCGGGGGCCTGCACTTCCACGGTGCGTATACCGATTTTCGGTGAGCATACACACCGAAAGGATCACTTCTCGGTATCGCCTTATGGTGAGCCCCACTTCTCTCGGGGTTTAACATGGAGTCTGCACTAGTATTCAGTTTATAGTAGTCCAGGGCCATGTCCTGGTAGTTAGTATTCAGACATGTTTTAGAGGTTTCATAGACAAATGTTAGTTCACGGAGGCAGTTGTGCTTTCATGTTTCTGTTGTTAAGTTTTCATGATTCTTCATACTATGAGATTACTTCAAGACTTTATTCCGCAATTATGTTTTCATGATTCATTTAAATTGCATCATAGAGATTATGTTGTTTTGATGCCTATGTTGACAAGCAAGCCATGAGGTTCATTCGGACATATGCAAGCAAGGCCCGAGTGCTGTGTTGCGCCCAAACCATGGTTCGGGGCATAACAGATAGATTGAGACTCGGCACATTTGGGTTTAGATGCTATAACATAGGTGATAACAAGTACTTGGTTACTGGCTCATGTTTGACTTATACCTTGTTGATTTACCTGTTTATCTCACCTTATTGCCTTTATATATGTTAGCTAATCTTAGTTGGCCTATGATACCTACCAGTACTTGTTGTTTGTACTGACCTGCACTTGTTGCATTCTTTTATGAATGCAGAGTTCCAGGTGGGTTTAACCTCTACACCTCGTGGCTGATGGTTGTTTGAGGATATGCTGATTCGAGTCTTCAGGGTAAGCAGGGGGCCGTTCGCTGCCCGAAGATTCCTCTATCTATTATATCTTTATTTCCATTCTAAGACATACTTTTGAGACTATTGATGTATTTTATTACTTCCAGACTTGTAGTATATAGTTAGAGGCTCTTGTGTGGTTAGACCAGACTCTGGTGGATTTGATGTATTTCCTTACTTCCGTATGTTTCTATATCATTATCATCAGACTTACGTATTTTTATCTCTTCCGCTTATCTATTTATTTATTCATGATTTTACGGTTGTTGGGATAATAGTTCGCTTACCGAGGTGGAAAAGGTAGGTGCCCGCGCGACTTAGCGAAACTGAGTCGTGACAAACATGTGGCGGAATGAGAGAGGAACACGTGGCGGACGAAGTAAGGCAATGTTGTGACGCCTTGTTTGATCGGGAGAAGTGACCCCGGATCAAATATTGCGAAGCAGTTGGCACAGGTAATTTAAGGATCAACGTTACATAATCGGTCCGGATTCGAATCTGACGGTACGATTCTACATTAAAGGATAGCATTTATTGATTATTATTGCCCCTCATTAAGATGAATGCAGATCAAGGTTGATGTTTGTACTATAAAAGGAGCCTAAAAGCCCAACTGTAAACGGCATCGAAGATTCAATTTCTTACACTCATTCATATTATTTAGTTTCTATTACAAACATATCTGTTGTTTTTTTATTCCGGATTAATACTTATTTCTCAAGGCTAAGTGTGCAAGTGTTCCACTGAAGGAAAACTCATCAAAGAACTTTCTCTGAGGATCATTCGGCCTAGGCTTATTCTATTACATTAGTGCTTTCTTATTTTATACTTTTCTGATTTCATTATCATATTGTCGCTATTATTTGCTTGCTAATAACAAATCAACTCATGTATTATTTAAACCATTAACAAATTTAACTGTACCTTTTTAGGGGTAAACATGTTTATTTTTTTCCGACAACTTTCTGTCATGTTATTTAATTTCTCATTGTTTCCATTTCTAAATTACGAATTTTTTTCTTTGATTTTTAATTTAATTCCAAGTTCTTAGAGATAAAGATGTTTTAAAATAAATAATTTATATACATAAGAACTCATTTATTAATGTCTAAGATAACTTTTATTTTTTCAGCTCCTGATTTTAACACTGCACCTCAATATTAATGTTTGGTTGTAATGAAGTAGCCTATCAATTGCCAACTCTTTCTTTTTTCTACAGCTACCCAGTCAATTTCAACTAGGTTAAACCTAAAGTTATTTTAACTTTTACCACCAACCAAGTACAGTACATCAACATTGACTAGTCCCAACAACAAAAACGAAATAATAATAATACAAACAAAAAGAGAAGCAACCGAAAAGCTTTACTTACAGGTCGCGTTGCTCACGCCACGAACGTGAATTGGCCTTCGGTTCAAAAAGCACCCACTCCCCAACATCACGAGTTACAACAACTGCTCTCTCCAAACTTCGGATAAGCCCATTTCCGTCATTTCGTCTTTTTGCGCGTCATCCCCACTAGTACGTGGCGCCCTTCGCAACATGCATTCGCCACGTATTTCAGTTGAAATAGATAAAAATCAGATACGCCTACGTGGCACCACCATCCTAGTTCGCTCCCCTCACCCCTATTATATGAGATAATTTCAATAATATAAGCCTCAACATAAAATATTATATCCATATAGTTATATGTTTAATTTACTTTGGCTTAATTAACTATTTTTTTTTAACAGTGTTATATATGACAGACAACATTAGTATGCATTAATCTTGTATAAAAATATATAATAACGTATAAAAAGAGCGTTTGAGTAATGTTAGAAATATGAGCGAATATATTTTTCTCCAAATAAGACATATGAGTGTTATTGTCTCCTATTATATCCTTCCCCAATATTTCACCACTTTGAAGGCACTCCTTACGGTCCACACCAAATAAAAGCTCACTCTTTGTACTACTTGTTTCTCTTCCTGATTGTTTGCTTTTTGTGTCTAGAGTTTATAAGTGATAATATTGCCAGAAATGAATTTTCCTGTCATCGGCTTTGTTATGGATCGTCGGTGTGATGACGTCATCTCGTGTTTGTTTGTTGAACCTTAAGCAAAAGCTTATAAGACTTTTCGCTTAAGCAGAGTTTACAAGTTATTCCATTTTCTACTCAAAATATTGGTTTTCCACTTAGATAAAAAGGTATCGGTTTTCGCTCAAATACTACTCTCTTCGTATTAGCTGCCGTTGGCCATGGATTTTAAAGTTGAAACTTGAAATTGTGTTTGGAGATGCATTTTATTTGAAATTTTGTAAGTGAAAGTGAAATTTCTTCCAAAAATTGCTTTGAGATAGTTTTTGGAACTTGTAAAATACTTTGAAGATGAATTTTCAAAATCCGATCAAATTTTGATTGCCAAATATACAGATGTTTTAAGATAAATTTGAAAATCTGATCAAATTTCACTGCCAAACAGATATTTGAAAATAAATTGTCAAAATCTGATACAAAATCTATGGCTAAACTGCTAGCTTAGTATTATTATTATTACAGAGTTAATCAATATGTGTTTGAATAATTTGAATTTTACTCATTTTCAGTAGCAGAACTTGTAGAGTTATGCCTTTTCCTATGAAGATTCAACCTGTTGACTTCAATACTATCGAAGAACCGGGTGGTCAATACGACTCGTTTAAACCGGTTCAAAAGTCACGGTTCAAGCGACTATTCGAAAAGCAATTTTCAGGACTTTTGAGATCATCTGCACCAGAGATTGGTAATAAAAAGGATTTGTGTGAAGAATTTGAACCGAGCTCTGTTTGTTTGGCTAAAATGGTACAGAGTTTTATTGAAGAAGGTGAGGATAAACATAAGTGCAAGTGCAATCGGAACCGATGCAAGTGCTTTAATTGTAATAATGGAACTGATAGCTCTGAAGAGGAAGCTGATTCCGTGAATTGCTTTGGTGAATCGAATCAGAATTGCTGTGGTGATGCTTGTGAAATCCTTAAGGTATTGCATATGCTTGTAATATAGTGTTTGTGCCAAACAAATACTGTAACTATCTTTTACATAGAATTTTGTAATTTAACCATGTTGCAGTAATTGGATTTGCATTAATTTGTTGTTAAGTTCCTGTTTGGCTATAGATTTTGAAGTTCGAAACTTGAAAATTTGGGTTTTTGAAGTTGTGTTTGGACATACTTTGAATTTTTGTGAGTATGAAGTGAAATTTCTCCCAAAAGTTGGTCTGAACTGAGTCAGTTTTTTGGAATTTGGAAATATTTTGAAGATAAATTTTCAAAGTCTGATCAAATTTCATGGTCAAACACATAGTTGAAGTTAAATTTTCAAAATCTCAGTCAGATTTTGGAACTTGAAATATTTTGAAGATAAATTTGAAAATCTGATCAAATTTCATGGCCAAACGGTTAGAAGATAAATTTTCAAAATCTGATCCAAAATCTATGGCCAAAACGCTAGTATAATCTTACTTTAATTTGTTGTTAATATTCTTCATATAGTTAAAGTAACAGGTATGCTGTAAATTTGCGTGTGATGAGTGTTTTATCAGTATACACCGTGTGTTCTTTGCGTGTTTCTAAAAAAGTTTCCTTTTTGTTGCAGAATTTGGTGTCATGTCCTTCCGCCTTTGAAAGGAATGTCTTAGTGGATGTTACAAAGATCATTGAGAAAAACAGGATGGTTAAGCGAAAGGACAATTTTGTCCGAAAGATGGTTGTTGATGGCCTCTTAGCTCTGGGATATGATGCTTCAATCTGCGAGTCTCGCTGGGAGAAAACTCCTCCAACTCCTGCTGGTAAACACACAATCTCAACAACAACACATATGCTGTGTTTTTTCGCTTAATAGTTTTTCATGTTGGGTATATAGGATTAGAAACAAGAAAATCTATGAATTTCATGCTTATTGGTATGCAGATTTATAAATTACTTTAGTTTGGTTAAAGATTATATAACAGTAATGGTGAGAGCCTGAATAGTTTAATTTGGAGTAGTTGCCAAATAATTGCAATAAAGGTACTGCAATTCAAATGACCAAGAGCAGAATAGATATGAATGACTCCATATACAACAATAACATACCGAGTATAATCCCACAAGGTGGGGTTCTGGGGAGGGTAAAGTGTACGTAGACCTTACTCCTACCTTGGGAGGTAGGGGGCTGTTTCCGATAGACCCTCGGCTCAAGAGGAATGACTCCATATAATGGTTACCAATTACAAGTTCATAGATTCAATTGACTCGTTTAATGATCCCATTCAAGATTTGGGCCTAGTACTAAGAAAACCTGGTGTTGGATAGGAGAAGAATCAGAAGCAATTCACTTATTGTTTTTATATTTTCAAATGTTTCTTACCTTTAAAAACTACCCCCCAGTCATTCGCTACTGCTTATAGTAGGCTATTCGTATTGGCTGCCTTTCATTCTTTTTCCCCCAAATTTAGACTACCATATGTTGTTTGGTATTATTTGGTTAAAATATAATGGAAGTCGGAATCTTTTCTACAGGAGCTTATGAATATATTGATGTGGTGATTGAAGGAGAACGACTTCTAATCGATATCGATTTCAGATCAGAGTTTGAAATAGCAAGATCAACCAGATCATACAAATGTCTTCTCCAAATGCTTCCTAACATTTTCGTAGGCAAAGCAGATCTCCTTCAGAAGATTATTCATTTGCTGACAGAGGCTGCAAAGCAGAGCTTGAAGAAGAAAGGAATGCCTTGTCCTCCATGGCGTAAAGCTGAATACGTGAAAGCTAAATGGCTGTCGACCTACACTCGTATCACCCCAGTTCTAATGCCCGTTGAGTCAAACGTTGCTTCTGAAACTGTCACTGCTTGTAAAACCAATCAACAAGCCGTAAAGGTGGAGACTTTAGAGGATTCTTATGTGGAGTTGAATCTGGTTTTTGGAAAGAGCAGCCCTTTGGCGGAGAATAACGCCAAGAATGTGAGTACATCTCCTCTGTTTGCTTGTGGTGAAGATGAAAAGAATGTGATGGTGAAGCAAGGCGGCGATCCTCCAGAGGTTAAACACAAGGATTCAAGCAACTGTACCAGGAAGATAACTGGTTTAACTTCTCTGATTGAAGACCAAACATAAAATTTTGACCTAATTTCTAACCCTTTTTCTATATTTTGTTGTTATGTTTCTATGTTTCGAGTTGAAAACCCCGTGTGTTTTAGTATTTTGGGGCTAATTTGAAACTACGGACCACCTGCCTGCTGGTTTTGTGTTGGCGGTTTCCCTTCGTATTTTATAGTAAGGGTCTATGAGTCCATGCTACTAATACAACTACATAGTCGATAGATTAGTAAGGTAGAGCTGGTAATGTCTTGTCATTTTGGTTCTTGGATATTTTTCAACCGAGTGTTTTGCATAAATGTTCATGGCAGCAAACACTTGTTAGCTTGTAGTATTACTGATATAATGACAATAAACTCTGCAATTATTGCAGTATGAACTACTCTTTATGTACCTTTTCATACATTATAGTGCTTGTGTATGGTTGTGAGTTTTTGTTTTCTGGCTGTTTAACGTTAGTATAAGATACGTAGTAGTATAGGCCTTGGTAATGCCGAGAACTCTTTATTCATTCAGGTATGGGAGAAACCAAAAATAGCAGAGCAAAGTTTTACTGTACTCTTTATAAAGGTTATGATTCGCACTCAAGCTATAGTAGTCACTTTTTAGGTATTATCTTATCGTCCACTTGTGTAAGTGGCGACTGGTGTGGAAAATCCAAAAGCACATCGAGACATGAAATTCTACAACTGTAGGGGAATATAATTATTACTGCTGACTAAAGTCTGATGCGTTGCGTAGAATGGAGGTACAAACTTTGCACCATGGTGAGTTAATTTTACCAACTTTTTGGTGAAATTTCCGTGTCCTTTTTGTCACAGCGTGTTATGTAGAATTTCACAAGTGTTCTTTGTGTAATTTATCCACTTTACTCTTTATCTCACAGTAATGACTTTTTGTCACAGCGTGTTATGTAGAATTTCACCAGTGTTCTTTGTGCAATTTATCCACTTTACTCTTTATCTTACAGTAATGACTTGATTGGTAATCTTTGACTTTGGCATATCAATTGTGTTTTAACTCAGGATATCACTCTATTAAACAATATCTTCCAAGTGTATATGTAAGATAGAAATCTTGACTTAATTAGCTTTGTGTTAAGTGTAGACACAAAGTAGTGCTAATAAGCCTTTTAACTTTTATGTACAAACAATTTGATTTTGCCTTTGTGATAAGACGCACAGTTGGTTTCGATTCCTTCTATATTAACTGAAGTGCAAATTTCATTAAGGGTTCCGATAAAATACTTTTGATAAAACAGAAAGGATAGTAAAGTTCAAATATCCTATTACAACTTGCAAGATTAATTGCAAAGTCATATAGTAACAGTTTGGGGTAACAACTTCAATAAAAATCAATTTCTTTAACAATGTTATCGTTTACTCTTCGTGACTGAAATGTTTAGTCTATCCGGTGTTTGTCCTGGTGCTTTTTGGCACCAAAAAGAACTTCATTTAATAACTGAATAAAGGTCTGCGAAAATATAATAATGGAGAGCGGGAAAAATGTTTATTTACGCATTGCAGAAATGTACTAAGGATTAAATTAGTTCCTTCTGGATCTGGAACGTGACACTTTATAAATATAAATAGCGTAATCTATATAAAAGGTTGATCTTATACTCGATAGTTTAATTCCTTTAAACAATTGCAGAGAATATAATCATTACTGCGATGAAAAAGCTGCTGACTTACGTGAAAAGAAGGTAGCTGAGGGATTAATTTTTGGTGAATTTCCGTGTTCTTTTTGTAGCGACGTGTTACTCCATTATTAAATTTTCATTAAAGTTATGTGCAAATTATTCCGCAAACTGTTGTCTTGGGCAAAGTATTTTTAATTTTGATTTGAAAAGTGATATACATATCATATTAGGAGAACCATTTAAATTATACTCCCTCCGTTTCAATTTATGTGAACTCATTTAATTGGGCATGGGGTTTAAAAAAGAAGAGAAAACTTTTAAACTTGTGGTCCTAAATTAGTCACATATATTTTATGTAGTTATAAATCATCGCATAAAGGTAAAGTATTTCTAAATATAGAAAGATGCCATTTTTTTTACACGAACTAATAAGGAAATAGGTTCACATAAATTGAAACAGAGAGAGTGGTTACTTTTTGTTTGCCAACGAGAAGTCCTTTTTTGGTAAAAAGAATTCAAAATATAAGTCATTTCCTAAAAAGATTTTTTTTTTTAAATGTTTGGATGGTGAGCGAAAAATATATATAGAAATTATTTTATAAAAAGAAAATTATAATATTAAAAAATTAGGTAGCATTTTAATATTCTTTTAGCATATCAATTGATAATATGTTTAGGTATTGGGTGATAATATTCTTTTGAAAGAAAATGACTTCCGCACATATGTGAAGAAATTATCTTCTCCCTTTATTAAATATAACTAGTTGCATTGAGGCCCGGGCTTAACTCATCATATAAAAATAGTAATTTTAATTAAGAAAATATAACTTGTGTCACATTTTTCTACTGCATAATTAACTTAATCTAATGTTACATTACTTTTCTTGTTGATAAGTCTTTAAAATTATTAGTTTCTTAGTCACAAATTGAATATTTTTTAAAAGAAAAAATTATTTATGAGGAAATTTGGAAGGAGATTTAATAGATACAAAGGAAAGCAAAAATTCAATATTCTATGAATAACATAATTTAAAATATGAAAATAATTACGATTCGATGAGGATCATAAATTGAAAAACATTAGCATTTTTATGAATTTGTGTGAGAAAATTACACTGTATGTCACTTAGGGTAACAATGCTACCAAAATTAATCCATTTTTTCAATTCTTACAAAAAATGGCCCAAATTTTCTGTATATGTTTGTATATGTTGGTATAAGTGTTTGTATATGTTGGGCTATTTTTGCATGTAAGTTTTGGGCTATTTTTTTGCAATGTAAGTGACCAACTTGTATATTTCTGAAATTTTCCCTAATTTTTTTTTTTAGTATAAATGGAAATAATTGTTTTGGTATTTATTAAGTTTTAGTTTCACTCATAATTTTATGTGACAATGTTTTATGCTAGTTAAATGTGGCGATTTAAGCTTAATTTTAAACGAAATTAAGGGGAAAATAAAACCATAAAATGAACCTCAATAGTCAATTTAATTCTTCATTTATATTTTTTGTGCTTAAATATATTCATTCTTATTTAACCAAATAAGAGCTTTTAAAAAAAAAGAGATTACGTTGACTGATAATACTACCTTCATTTTCAACACTATATGACACCAATTAATAACTTTTACTTTTAGTATTTGTAATACATCATAGATCGTTCAAAGGTGATGGATAAAATTGTTCACACAATCTTCTTATATAGTTTAAAAAAATTAATTAGGAAAAAAAATCAATTACATGAGAATCATACTGATTCAACACGAATGCAATATGACTTTATACAATCACTAAAATTCAAGATAGTTATAACTTCTTCAAAATGATAATTGAAATATATGTGTTTCTAATATTCCCTCCGTCCCAATTTATGTGACACCGTTTGACTTGGCACAAAGTTTAAAAAATAAAGGAAGACTTTTGAAATTTGTGGTCTAAAACAAACATTAGACACTTGTGAGTACTGTAAATCGTTTCATTAAGGTAAAAGGAAAATTTTAAAGTTAAGTTGTTTTCTACTTATAAAAAGGTAACTTTTTTTAGGACAGACTAAAAAGGAAAAGGTGCAACATAAATTGAGACGGATGAAATAAAAGATAAGAAAAATCCACAAAGAAGAAAAATCCACAAAGTTACACCAATTAAAAAGGCGTATGTGGATTATCTTAAGAAAATGAATGAGGGAAAAAAATGGGAATACAAAAGTTAAAAGTGACATCCACGTGGAGGAGCTTCATAAGAACAATTGGTATTGTGAGGACTACAAAATTTTTTAGATTGCCGCTTATATGCTATACTAGTTATGTGAGGCCGTCTAAGCATGTTCTTACCAAACTGAGATATAAAAACGTTATATATTTTAACTAAAGAAATATAATTTGTGTTAGTACAAGTGTACAACAACAACAACAACAACCATATACCCATTGTAGTCCCACAAGTGGGTAGTTATATGAAAGCAAAATTTTCATTTCACTCCTTTAATATTTTAACTTCCATTTTGATGAAATTATTTAATTCAAATCAAATTTGGAACCGTAATTTGACATTATAACTTATGTATCCTAATTTTTAAGTTATTTAGTTCTAAATAAATAATCTATACATAGTTAATGAACTTTTAAGACAAATACATAATTTAACTTGTGCGACAGATGGAGGCACTCCTCTCTTAATTAGGGATTAGGGGTTCGAACATGGATATGGAAAAAAATCTTTGGAGAAAGCGCTCCCGAATAGAGGCGCGATGCGGTGCGAATTATCTGATTAATTGGGCTCAAATGCGGATATCGAGTACCAATCGAGTAAAATCAAAGAACGTGAAAAATGAGGTAGGAGGTTCGATAGCTTTTGAAAAGTAGACTTTAAAAACAAAAACAAAAAAATTGACATAAATAAATAAGATTAGACCTAAAAAGTAATTAATTAAAAAGTTTTAAAAAATTTGAAAATTATTGTAAGGACTACAAAAGTCCCGGCTCGATAGTTTTTGAAAAGTAGACTTTAAAAACAAAAAACAAAAAAATTGACTTAAATAAATAAAATTAGGACATAAAAGTAATTAATGAAAAAGTTTTTAAAAATTTGGGAAATTATTGTGAGGACTACAAAAGTCCTCACATTCCCTCTTATATATAATAGTAATATATAGTAATAGTAATATAATGTTTTCACAAAACGAGCTTCTTGAAACCATAAGACGGTTTGTATTTATGAACATTTTAATCATCTTGAGACATTAACTTTACAAATAGCAGGTAGGATAATGAGGTATTTTCTAAAATACTTTTTTTTCTTTTCCCATGGTGATTTAGAAGAAGATGGTAATTTAGGAAAGCAAAAGCAGTGTAGTGCGACTCCTCACAAATACTGTGTATGAGCAAGATGACAAGGACAATCATAGTGTTTTCCGGTGAAAACAAATAATCAGTTAGAGATTTGTATTTCAAGGGTTTTATCACGATCCAAATCGAAGGGCTATGACGGGCACCCGGGCCCTACCTGCCGAGCACTGCTAAATATGCTTTCATATCGTAATCATAAATAAGGGTGGATCACAAGGATCATCAGATGGCAACCTGCTAGATCATAAGAGAACTATATTGAGATGGGACGAGCCTGAAAGGACGTCCGTATATAACCATGTTGGACATAATAATACTTGCCAATAAGGCCATCATGGACACCTATACAACAAAATATAGGCCGAAAGGGCCATACAATATCTAACTATACCATCTAACTATACCACAACTGTCTACAAGCCTTTATCAGAGTATATGACATAACAAGGTCGGGACAAGGCCCCGCCATACCCATATGTACAATAAACAACAACTTCGGGACAAGTGGAGTGCTCCAATATCAACTAAACAATAACCTACTGCGGATCGTCACCCTATTTACTTGAACCTGCGGGCATGAAACGCAGCGTCCTCTAGGCGAAAGGGGCGTCAATACGGACAAAGTACCGAGTATGTAAGGCATGAAAGTAACATAAAGGAGACAAAAAAGTGCATAGGATAAAAGGAATGCAACCTGTATATCTAAACTGCCTCTGAGGGCCAATGATATGCATAAGTATTGTATATATATATAACGCCTGTCGAGCCTCTGTGGGCATCCCATTATATCATACCTCTGTGGGCATAATCATCATCATATGACTAGCTGATCAGGTGATAGTGCGTACATAACGCCGTAACCTTCCCCATAACCCATATAGATATAATATAAGTATATGCGTATATAACACCTGTGGGTTCATAATCATCATCAAATGACCAGCTGATCAGGTATGATAAGAGTATATAGGTATATATATACCTATATATGCAATGCATTAATATGATAAGAGTACATCTTGAATCTGTCGGAGTGAGGTAAGGTCGTTATATCCGAACATCGTTATGAGAAAGCATTTTCATCAACATGTGACTCTATGAAGCATACTGAATCTGGAGAAGGACTTGTTATAAGAACAATATTACTAGAACATGAATCAACATAAAACATCTCTAGCTGCTAAGAATGGAATCATTACGGAGCAACGTTACGTTTTGTTCATATAGATCATGCCAAAAGAAGGAAAGTTAGCCTTAACATACCTCAAGTCATATAACAAAGGAAGGAACGAATCTGTCGAACTAGTAATCCAATCATATAACAAAGGAAGGCATTTACAAACTTAGACGGTACTAGTATATCATATATATCAGTTGATAACCGATTCCAAAATGAAACGGAAGGCATTTCTCTTATTTCTTAGTCAATACGGCACACCTAACAACCAACAAGAACAACTTTATATAAGTCTCTTTTTAGACTTATATCAATAACATTTGGAGGTATGCAATATGACAACCCGATTTACACTTCACATACGACACCTATATACCTTCTTCTTGCAGATAAACCAAGTATAACAACCTCAACATCAACTACTATCCTTACAACACGATTTTTAGCTCAAAAACACATTAATAACATGGCTCAAAACAAATTATAACTCAACATAAACTCAAGTTCATAGTTGAACCTTCTCTCCAACTTCTTTCCCTCCAAACCTAGTATAACCATCACATAAACTCATAAAACATGGAAATAAGATGGAATCTTACCTCAAGAACTCAAGAACACTTTAATTCCAAGATTACTTCACCTTCAAGTATCCTCCAAAGCTACTACAAAGAGGATAAACAAGCTTCAACAACACTTTGGAAACTTTAAGCACTTGATCTTCTCTTTTATTCCTTGATTCCACTTAGGGATTGATTAGATATGTTGGTGAGGGTTTCTAGAAGTGTTAGAGGTTAGGGGAAATGAGGAAAATGAGATAAAAAGTGGAGAGTACAAATTATATATATATAAAAAAAATTCCACCAACATAATATACGGCCAAAATATACTGGCCGTATATGTGTATGTGTGTGTATATATATATGGACCATATATCTCCAACACAAAATTTCCCTTTCTGCCTAGATAAATACGGACCATATCCCAAAGTGTGCTCAGTATATATAATATATGGTCCTTATTTTCCACTTCCAAAATAAAACTTCGACGAAACGTATTCTCTTCGATTCGTTTATCCCCTAATCCTTCCAACACATGTCAAACATGAACTTACCCTTGTATACATTAGACGAACACGTTTAATCTCATAAAACCTCGAAGATAATTTCGCTCTCCAAATCTATAACAACCAACTCCCCAAGAAACCTAACGTACAAAAGTACGGGGTGTAACAAGTTTGAAGACAAGTGGGTCGTATCCAATCCCATAAACTCTCATTTCGGGTAGGTTTTCGTGATTACAAGAGTTAGATTGTAAGAACCAAGCATAAAAAA
>NC_081342.1:18999348-19071611 GCF_029784015.1 Lycium ferocissimum | reverse complement strand
TTAGAAGTACGAACAAGTTCATCTTCCGTAGACTAGTTAAGGATTTTATGGCTTGATCTTCTCTTGATTTGATTTGGAATGGTTTGGAGTGTTGGAGAGAGCTCATAGGGTCTAGAAGGTTCGGTTTTGGTGAAAATATGAGCCCTAAAGTCGTGGCCTTTCTTTGATTCATCGAGATTCGTTGTTAATCTTACAAACCCGAGCTTAATTTGATATAGGAACTCCTAAATTTGCTATATCTTGGTGTAAGAATATTGGATGAATGTTGTGGGAGCTTCTAGAGAAGTGTGGAGATAAGAAATGGTGAAAAATGAGATGATTTAGATGACTTAAGAGGGTATATATAGTAGTCCAATTCGGTTTGGGCAGGTGGGCCGAAATTGGTGGGCTTTTTAAGTAGTTTCTAGAATTTCCGCATAGGTTCACAAGCTTCTGGCAGTCCATTTTAAAAAGTCCATAACTCTTTACGACGTCGTATTGATGAATGGTTTATTGCATTAGAAACTACACTCGAAGAACTTCATTTTAGGCTCTTGAAACACCTCAAAACTCCTGATATCCTAAGAGATATATCTCTATGAAGTTGACTCAAAATTTCTGTCCAAAATTCTGCCAATTTTTTCCTAAATTTTTGACAAACTTATTTTCTTCGATTTGCTCGATCCCAAAACCTTTAGACATTTGCTTAACACTTGTTAAGAGTACTTCTTAACCTTATAAGGTTCCCATGACCTCTCCGAGCTTACGTTGGTTTGCGAACGATGCAAAAAATTTCAAGGTGTAACACTTGCTTCCTCTCCATGATAGGATACACTCCGGGAAGAACCACCTGCTTCCCCTATTACACCCCCAAGTTTCGGTACATTGAGATTTATTAGGAGTTAGTTAGTTAACTATAGACACCGGAGTTATTGTCGAAAGGATGCAAGATCGTTGATGCTCGTTTTGCAATACAAGAGTCGAGTTCGTATAATAGGTTATGGAAGGAAAGTTAAGGACAAGGCCATTTTCCGGTTTTTGATTTAATGCGCAAGTCGCTTATAAATATTATTGGCATGGAATATTAAGGGCAAACTTGGAATTCGGAAACTATTATATTTCAAGGATTAAGTGTACATGTGGATAAGATGACTAGGCAAGCAATAAAATTGGTCATCTTTATGACTTAAGAAATTCTAGAAACTTGGAGAAAAAGAAAGAAAGAAAGAAAAAAAAAAAAGAAATAAGGGGAGCCATGTGGCCGGCCACCTTGGTGTGGGCCATGGCCACATGGTTGGATACTACTTGAAATAAAAGATGACCAAGTCATCTCGTTTCATCATCTTCGTCACTTGGAAACTTGGAAAATTGGAGAGAAAACAACAAGGCCATTCGGCCAAGAACATGGAAATTTGAGGGTCAAGAATTGATCACCAAAAATTATTTTCTTCTAGTTTCTCTACTAATTGGAAGGTCCTCGTCGACGTGGAGTGGGTGTTAGAACAAGAAAATCGCTCGTTGTTGTGTTTCACTAAAGCTAGCCGTGGGAGAAGTTGGTGGAAAAGGTAAGATTTAATCCTCCCTTACATGTTCTATGGATGATTTGAGAATGTTATAGTATATGGAAATGAATGGAATTCATGAAACTATGGATTATGGTGTTGGCCGAATAGGTGCATATGTGTAGAGGTGAGGAATCAACTTTGTTTAGCATGTTTTGGTTGTTGTTGTTGTGAATTCTATGTGATGGAAATGAAGGTATTGAATGGTTTAAATTGAAGTTGTGATTGTTGTAAGTTGGGCCGTGTACATGTAGTATTATATAGGGATGAAGGACTAATTTTATTTAGTATGTTTGAAATGTTGTGTTGCGGATTCTATAATGAAAATGAATGTTTGATGACTCGTATTGACGTCGCAATTGTTGTGGGGATTTGTTTTGGAGAGTAGTATGATGTTAATATAGGTTCTTGTTTCCATAGGAATGATGATTATTGGCATGCGGATTGTTGGTGTAGTTTATGAATTCGGCAGAACAATTAAATGATTGAATAGAGAATTGACTAGTTATGGAAGTTAGAAAACGGCGTGTAGAAGTTTTTTATGGAATACTTTGTTATGGGAAATGATATTATTGATATTGATATTGTTGTTGTTGTTGTTGGTTGATGAATTGAGAATTCGGGCTAGGCACCTAAACGCAGGGGAGATGCTGCCGATTTTCAATAGAATATAAAATAGTTTAAGTTGGAACTTGAGATAAGTATGTAATACGGAGACTAACATTAGTGTGAATCCTCTCGAATGTAGATTTGCGAGCTCGGGCGGATAAGACGTATGGTAGGAGGAGGTTGAGCAGGTATGTTAAGGCTCGCCCACTTCTTTCTTTGGCATGTCTTAGTTGAAAATAAGTTATGACACGAATTTCGGGGGTAACTACATTCGGTGATCCGTATTTATGATTCTCATTGGCTTCTTGATATTTGTATTCTTAATGTGGTCAAATCCTAGTCCTTATGTCATTTGTATAATCAAGTTTCAAAAGTTGCATAAAGATTTTGCTTTCAAAAGAGTTTGTTTCTAAACGATTAAAATTAAAGTCCGTAACTTTCACCGAAAGGCTCGGATCGCTTCGATTTATTCGTAGAAAGTTTTGTAACATATGATGACTTGATTCTTCATAGGCGGGCTCGGAATGATTTGATATACGACTATGGTCCCTACGATACTTTGATATACTTATGAGAATTGATATGTTCCCGAGTACCGTCCGAAGATTTTGATATAACTATTGCCCGGATTTTCAATAACGATATGAGAATGTTGAGCTATTTCCTCGTGGAGCTATTCTTCATTGGGATCTCGCACGATAATAATCGTTCCTCCAAAGTGAGACGAAGCGGCCACGATTAATCCATAATATGATCGGAGGCTACCGACCTTATGTCACTCCGATAGATACATGACTTTATTTGGGCTCTCATGCATGCTACTCATATGATATATGAATATGATATATGAATATGATATATGAATATGTATATGGAGACTTTGGGAAAGGGCGAGAGCGTTATATACGCGTAACCACCTGATCAGTTGGTATAATATGACATGATACCGTCCCGGACGCGGGATGCCCGGACGCGGGATATGTGGTTATGGATCGGGCTGCACGTTCCGCAGCAATATATTATATGGATCGGGCTGCACGTTCCGCAGCAATGTATTATATGGATCGGGCTGCACGTTCCGCAGCAATATAATATTATATATATATATGGATCGGGCTGCACGTTCCGCAGCACTAAGCATGCATGGTACCCGCCTAAAAGGCACCCAGATGTACAGGTTGCTCTTTATCCCATGATATGATATGTTCTATATTTTCGTTTTGTTACTATTCATGCTTTGTATCCTTCCATATGTTGCTACTCATGCCTTACATACTCGGTACATTGCTCGTACGACGTCCCTTCTTGTGGACGCCGTTGCGTTCATGCCCGCGGGTAAACGGTAGACGCATCCGATCCCTAGGGGCCCCACCCCGGCATATTGGAAGCGCTCCGGTTGTTCGGAGCTTCGGTTTACGGTCTTACTTTTGTGTATATATTTGGGCACGGTGGAATCCGGCCCCGACTTGTGGATATATGTATCTTATTTAGAGGCTCGTAGACAGACGTGTACAGTCAAATGTTTGTAGTCCTACTCGCCTTTATGGATGTATAATCTTTTGGTAAAATTCACTGACACTCGTTCACGAGTATGCTATTGATGATTATGTTGAGTAAGATATGATTGTATCGTCCATATGGCCCACTCGGTAGCACGAATAGAATACATGATAAGAGGTGCCGGTAGGATACTATCGGGCACCCGTCACGGCCTCTGGTGGGGTCGTGACATCCCCTCCCCCCTGACTGCCGGAAGGAGGACCGAAGACACGTGTTGCACTCTTTTTCTTGGCCTAGGTTTTGTCCCAAATGGGTATTACTGGCAAGCTTTTTAACGAGGTAACAACACAGAAACGTGTCGCATTCGATCAGAAGTTGAAAACTTGGAGAGAGCTCGATTAAATATTTTTAAACGCGATACTCGAATCCTCGACACCTCACAAACGAGTATCGGAGGGAGAGAAAGGATATCAAGTAAGCCGAACAGACGCACAAGGACTGGGACTGCTAGGAGAAAAGTAACACTAGTCCTTGCATAACACTCCCCGCCCTTGTATATCTTTCTAAGATTTTGTATAAGAAATGTTATACTTCAATCAGACAGTTTGTTCATGTAAACTTCAGGGAAAACGAAATAAGAATCTTCACTTATTTTTTAGAGCACTCGCCAACAAGGTATCTCTTGAAAGAACAAAAACGTTCGAGGCAAAATCAAACTCGGAAGCCATATGGACCCGTGAGGCTCCGAGCGTGCAGGTTCTATGAACCTTTATGCCATTAAATGAGGTCGAGACAACTTTCTTATCAGCACCGAAATCCGGCCCTCCCCCCCTCTTTTATTGTGAATCAGATGAGTAATTCCTAATCGCAAAAAGTATTTCCGGAAGTGACATACCCAGATTAAGCTAAAAATAATGAGCTCAAACACAAAATGCTAAAGTGAAAAAATGTGTGCACCAGTCATCTATTTTTAAACTTAAACACCAACACTCGAATATAAACATAGTTCTGGTAGACGGGCATAGTGGGCATGCCCCGACGGTTAAGTGTTAAAAAAAAAAGCCAATAAGATTACTTGTAATCACAACTTTTGCTAGCAAAGAGCATGTTAAAGCGTAAAAAAGGAATAGATGCGGAATCAGAAATCAAGTAAACGCAATCACATACATATATATAAACATCACGGGAAGTATTTTTCTTTGAGCACTCGAGCTCAGACAAACATATTAAGGGCATACAGGCCCGATATCCGGCAAGAAAAACAAAAAAGAACATAACTATGAGCACCAAGCTCATACAAAAAGCAGATTAAGGGTGCGCAGACCCACCCTTCAACAAACACAAAAACCAATTAAAGGCACAACTTCCAGAGTAGTTTTAACAGGGCACGAAGGCCCGTAGAATATCAAACATGAGCTTAGCGGGGAGAGCGGCATCTTCATCGTCTGAAAAACTAGAGGAAGCATTAGAGGAGGAAAGGGTCCGGTCACGGAGCTCGTCCATAGTGATACCGGCAACCCCCACATCCACATCTGCATCCGTCAGAGCAGAGTCAATGCCTCGGATGCGACCCTTTTTGATATCTAGGAGAACACCGATCGAGGTCTTCAACATGATATAGTCATTTAGAATATTATAGAAGTGCTAGTCGGCAGCCCGGCGCTGCTGCAGTCGGGCATTGCGGGCACTGAACCACGTCTTGAAAGCCTCTAGCACTTGCACTCGCCCCAGTTTGCCTGCATTAACGTCCCGTGTTGCAAGGGTGACCTTCCGAATGATGTAAACCCCAATTTTGAAATGCCTCAAATTCGTTTTTCTGTTGAAATATCTTTCAAACCTTTTCTTCTGTGCCATCATACGTACAAAAGCCATTTCCCTTCGCTTTTCAAGCAGTTCCAACCATGACCCATCGCCACATTGTTAGATTCTTCTGTGGTTTAAGTATATCGGATGCTTGGTTCCCCGATCTCCACAGGTATCAGGGCCTCGGCCCCGTACACTAGGGAGAATGGGGTTGCGCCCGTGCTTATTTTAGAAGTAGTTTTGTATGCCCACAACACCCCAGGTAATTTTTTCGGCCATTTCCCCTTGGCGTCTTCCAGCTTTTTCTTGATATTCTGAATCAGGATCTTGTTAGTTGATTCTGCCTGCCCGTTTGTACACAAATGGTATGGAGAAGATGTTATTCGTTTGATGTTCAACCCTTCCAGGAATTCGGTGACCTTTGCTACCACAAATTGAGGACCGTTGTCACAAGCTATCTCTTTCGAAACTGCAAACCTGCATATGATGTGATCCTAGATGAAGTTGATTACTTCTTTCTCCTGGATTTTTGCGAAAGCCTTTGCCTCTACCCATTTCGTGAAATAATCTGTCAGCACTAGCAAGAACTTTACATTTCCCACGGCCCCCGGTAATTGGTCTACGATGTCTATACCCCATTTTAATAAGGGCCACGGGGCCACCACCGAAGATAAGTAGTTCGGTGGGTTGATGAATCATTGGAGAGTGCTGCTGGCATTTGTCACATTTTTGAACAAAGGCTTTAGCATCTCCCTTCATCCGGGACTAATAATATGCGACCCTCATTTTTTTTTGACCAATGACCCATAATGAGCATGGTTCTCGCAACTGCCTTCATGTATTTCTCTCATAACGTACTCCGCTTCTGTGGGCCCCAAACATTTGATTAGGGGTTCCAGGTATGACCTGCGGTATAGTTCCCTTATATGCATGCAATATCGTGCTGCCTTGACTCTCAGAGCTCTTACCGCTTTAGCACTTAAAGGAGACTCCCGTTACGAGATATAATTCATTATTTCGCTCCACTAGTTCCATGTCAGGCTAATGGGGTTCACATTATGTACGGCGGGACTCAAGATGGAGTGTAGGAGGTGCACTACGGAGTCCGATTCTACTTCCGTTATGCTGGCTAAAGAATCGAGGTTTGCCAAGGTTTCGGCTTTAGTGTTCATTTATCGAGGGATTTGGGTGACTTTCCACCGTTGGATGCGTGACCATCAGCACTTTGACTTTTCCTAGGTACTCTCACATTCGATCGTCTTTGGCCTCGTACTCCCCGAGGATTTTGTTCACGATTAGTCAAGAATCACTTTTCAGCTCTATTACTTCAGCTCCGAGTGCTCAGACCAGTTCCAAACCTGAAATTGCAGCCTCATACTCGGCCTCATTGTTAGTTAAAGGTAAGAATTTTATGGCCTGTCTGATCACGATACCTGATACGGTTATCAAGACAATTACCAATCCCGTACCCTTTATATTTACTGCCCCGTCTGTATACGAGATCCACTCTCCGAAAGTGGGCTCGAATTCCCGAACCGCTTCCTTCTGAGCACGAGGCATCAAACCTGGACTGTAATCCACAATGAAGTACGCTAGGACCTATGATTTGATAGTAGTCCGGGGTCAATAGGTGATATCATAACCATATATCTTGATCGACCAACTCGCAAGCCTGCCTGAAAGCTCGGGCTTGTGCAAGATGTTTCTTAAAGGACACTTCGTTACCACACAGATATGATGGCATTGAAAGTAAGGCTTCAGCTTTCGTGTCGTGACTACGAGATCCAGGGCCAAATTTTCAAGATACGGCTAACGAGATTTAGCCTCGATCAAGGCCTTGCTAATATAATAGACAAGCGATTGCATACCTTTCACTTCACGGACCAGCACGACACGTAGACTAGCAAGGGCTCATCTTTTCTGGGCTCACGAGTAATGGTGGGTGCAACAAATACCTTTTCTAATCTCTCAACGCCTGCTGACATTCTAGGGTCCATTTGAAATCTTTTTTTTTTTTTTTAATACACCAAAAAACTTCTGGCAGCGATCAAATGACCGATATATGAACCTCTCTAACGCTGCTACTCTTCTGATCAGTTGTTACACCTCTCGGGCATTAGTGAGCATGTCCGGGATCTGCTTGATTGCTCGAATATGATTTGGATTGGCTTCTATGCCCCTGCTGGACACTATGAACCCCAAGAATTTGCCAGAGTTTACCCCGAAAGCACACTTCTCCGGGTTCAACTTCAGATTATGCTTGCGAAAGATATCAAATACTTTATGCAAATGTTTTATATGCTCCTCTGTTCCCAGGGATTTAACAATTATGTCATCCAAATAAGCTTCTACATTTTGACCCAGCTGGTGTTCAAACATCCGACTGGTAAATTGATGGAAGGTGGTCCATGCATTTTTCAACCCAAATGGCATGACGTATAGCAATAGGTGCCATAATCCGTGATGAACGAAGTCTTTTCTTGGTCCGCTGGGTCTAACCAGATTTGGTCAAACCCTGAGAAAACATCTAAAAAATTGAGCAATTCGTATCCGGTCACCGAGTCCACAATTCTGTCGAGACGGGGCATGGGGTGCGAGCTTCTTGTGCATGCTTTATTCAAATATTTTAAAACTTAAGTACATTTGAAAGCCACTAGGATTTTTAGGAAGTACCACCACGTTGGCCAGCCAGTCAGGATATTTCATCTCGCGAACCGTTCCTAGCTTAATAAGCTGGGCCACTTTTTCCTTGATGAACTGGCTACGTTCCACTGCTACCGGGCGCTTTTTTTTTTCCGAATAGGCAGACTGTCTGGATGCATGATTAATTTGTGGATGACCAGCTCCGTCGGGACACCTGCAGTATCCACCCCCTACCAAGTGGAGCTACGCGAACTATCTGTTTAAAGTTAAGTACCTTTCCTGGGGACCCGGTGTTTAGGCCTGAGCCTAGGTAGACCTGCTCCTCGGGAGTATTCAATCAACAAACAATCAATTCAAGCTCTTTGCTGTGGATCTCCCAGCATCCATTTTTTTTTTTGGTACAGCAAACCCTCTTGGTACTTTGTCTAATGCGTCTTTCGGGGGCGAGGTTTTTACTTGTGGTTTGCTGAGCCCGATCGGGGAATGGACTTCGGGGTCAGGGTTCTGTAATTTCTAGCGGCCATTGTCTCTCAATTCTTCTTCGATAGCTACCAGGGCCATATCCTTTTGGCTAGGCTCTGGATCCCCTTGGACCTCTATAATCCTCTACAGGTTGGGAAATTTCAGGACCTGATGGTAAGTCGAAGGGACCGCCTTCATGGCATGCAAACAGGGTCTGCCTAGGACCAAGTTGTAAGGCATTTTTCCTTCGAGGACGTCGAGTAGAGCTTTCGAGGGGATCCTTTCCACATAAAAGACCAGCTTGATCTACCATCAGGTGGTTTCATTTGATAAGTTGAATCCGATCAAATTTTTTATTATCGAGATCATCTGTTCCGCCACCTGTGTTTTTTTAAGTACTCGATGTTGTACTATATTTACGGAGCTACCTGGATCGGTAAACAAACGTTTAACGTTAAAATTTAAGATTTGTAAAGATATTACCAGTACACCAGCGGCTTTTTCCTCTCCTTCATTGGATGTGATGAAGTCTTCAGGGTGATCTCTCCACCCCTTGCGGGTGGAGGAGGGATCCTATCACTGCGAATCCTGGGATACCACTTCTACTACTTTTCATTCGAAGATCACATTGATCCTCCCCTAGGGTGCTGACCTGATACGCGAAGTCCTGACCCCTTTTTCCTGATCACGCTTGTTACGGTTGTCAAAGAACTCCTTCAGATGCCCCTTCAGAGCAAGTTTGCGACCTCATAACGGAGATGTTTGCAATCCTCAGTCGAATGCCCTAGAATAGCGTGGTACTTACACCACAAATCCACATCCCGCCGGTTGGGGTTAGATCTTATGACCGTCAGGAACCTGGCCTCTGCCATATCTTTTATTGCCATGAGCAATTCTCCGACTTCCACGTTGAAGTTATAGGATGCCACTCTCGGCGGATCCGAATCTCCAGGAGACATATAACGCGGTGTCTCTCTGTCTCTCCTGGGCTGGCCCTGATCATTCTGTGGCCTGTTATTTCGCGTCTTGTTCCTTGGAGGAGGGCGAGCTGCATACGGCTCATACCAATCTCTCGGGCCCTGCTGTTTGAATGGGAGGGTGGCCTTGTGCTTGTCCTATGGACTTCCTCTTACTTCAATCCGGGCTTGTGTTTAGAGATCAACCTCAATCCTTATCTTAGCCGTGTACCGGTTGTTTACTTCATTCCAGCATTTGGCTGGGAATTCCCTCAGATTTTTCTTCAGTTTTTTCGATGCATCTGAGCTGCCAATGTTTAAACCATCTGCGAATGCCGCGGCCGCCTAGTCCTTCGGAATGGTAGGTAAGGTCATCCTTTCCCGTTGGATCCTTTCCACTTAACTGCGGAGCAACTCATTCTTTCTCTGCTTAATAGTGAAGATGTCTTATTTGTGTGTTTCGACTTTTTGAGCCCCCGCATGAGCTTTCGCAAAGGAATCTGCAAGAGTAGCAAAAAAGTCAATAGAATTTTCAGGTAAAAGAGTCCCTTTATGAGTGTTTGATTAAATTTTTTCAGCATGACTGATTCGATCTCGTTCTATTTGAGCGGTGATTGCTGCTTCGCAGATGATTATGTGTTCTTCCGGATCCGTGGTTCCGTCGTATTTGGGTATTTCTGGCATTTTGAACTTTCTAGGGATGGGTACGGGGGCCGCGCTTGATTTGTAAGGTATTTTTTCATACTTCCTCGCTCCCGCTTCCTTCAGGATAGGGGAAGCCCCCGGTATTTGTCTCATGCGATCATGGAGTTCTTTTTCCAGCTTGGAAAGCTTGGCCAGATCAACGTTTTTCTCGGCTAACCTCGTCCCCCCTTGCTCCACGTCTTCCGCAGAGGTCTCTGGTGCTTTGACGATCTCTGGGTCGTTCAAAGGGCATGTCATGACCCAACCGGAGGGCCATGACGGGTACCCGGAGCTAACCTACCGAACACCTCTTAACATACTTCTCATAATCATATCTAGGTGGACCACACAGCTAACTCATAAATATCATAAACTTTACAAGACAAGAGTTCAATAAACATATGCACGTCTATGCGAACATCATCAACTATGCCCATATATACAAGCCAACAAAGCTGCAAAAATTTTTATACAAAAATATGAACCGACGAGGTTACAAAACATCTAATTATATACATATCTCTACGAGTATCTACATAGAGTGCATAGAATCATAAGGACGGGACAGGACCCCACCATGCCCATATGTACACAAAAGAATAGTACCAGCTGAACTATAGGTCCATAACAAATGGAGCGCTTCTGTACAATCGCTGATGAAGCAACCTAGGGGTATGATCCGTCTCCCTATCTACCTGCGGGCATGAACGCAGCATCCACCAACACAAGGACGTCAATACGAATAATGTACTGAGTATGTAAGGCATGAATAACAACATAATGAAAATATAGAAGCAACATGAGATAGGAGAAATAACCTGTACATCTGATGGCCTCTTAAGGTGGATATCATGCATTCTTAACCTTTTAAAAAAAACATTTTCATACATATATATATAATATAAGTTTTAGTGTTGCGGAACGTGCAACCCTATCCATATATCATATCATCCCGTGTCCGAGGCATCAACATTCGGGGTAACATCATAACATACCCACTGCAGTGGTGTGCACATCTACGTGCCGTACCCGGCTAACTATAGCGTGGCTCGGTGTGAGAAAATAGCTACATATATATATATATATATATATATATATATATATATATATATATATATATATATAAAGCATGCATGAGAGCCAAAATAAAACATTACCACTCTATCAGAGTAATGTAAGGTCGGTAAACCTCCTATTTCTATTATGGAATCATCATCATCGCCATATCTCACGTTGAAAGAACAATCACCATAAGATGAGATCAACAACATTGAATAAAAATCAATAATCATGGAACAAGCTCAATAATATCACGAGAACATCAAGAACTATAAGTTTTAGTATCTGTAGAAATGGAATCACCATCATCATGGAGAACATTTATCAACAATATCATAAGAACCTTGAGAATCATGAACTTCTAGCATTTTTAGGAATAGGGACTTTATGGATATCATGTGTAGGTTCACAACAAAGGAATCATGCCTTAAGAAAGAAAGGGTTAGCCTTAACATACCTTTCGCCTCCTTAGTTACTTAACGTTCTTTCTCCCAAGCTCGCAAGTCTACATTCAAGAGGGTTTATACTAGAGTTAAGTTATTGAAACTTTCATAAGGTCAACTAAACTAACACCTAAACTAATGAAGATCGGACAACATTCCTTGTATGTCTTTTACTTCCACCCATCCTCCAAACAATACCCAAATACCAACAATAATGTCAATAATTCCATATTTAAGAAATTATATACAATTTACACCTAAATTGATCCAAAACTTCCTTCCCAATTCTATTCACAATTAACAACTACAACACAATGCCTCCTAACTTTTCCTACCACAATTTCCTTCACCTTTATGACTTACTAGCCTCCAAATCAACTCAATATAAGAAATAAAGAAAGAGCATACCTTATTCTAGAAGAACCCTAACTCACCCAATCTTGTTTGCAACCAAAACTATCACAACTTTAACTAAAAGCAAGGACCATCATCATCTATGAGCTAGCTTAGGGTTTTTAAAGCTTGATTCTCACTTGATTTAGCTTAGGATGTGTATGGATAGTTAGAGAGGGTAGAGAGAGCTTGAAGAGTCTAGAAAATTCTAATTTTTTGTGTAAATAATGACCCTAAGTCGTGGCCCTTTTTAATTTATAGGAGAGAGAAAACTTTCCACCGCCTGCAATTCGACAGCAAGGTCGACAGTCCGTCGACCAGTCGACGATCCGTCGACTTGCAACCGTCGAATGGTGGTAGCATCTGATTCTCAGAGAGCTATTCGACGATGCATGTTGACGGTCCGTTGACCATTCGACGGTCTGTCGACTTGCAACCGTCAAGTTGCTCAGCTGTCATACTCAGTTTCTCTGGTTCATCCCGCCTCCAATCTTCCCGATACTTGGTGTACATAACTTAAACTCCCGCATACGTAGAATAATCATGTAGGATCTCTTATAACCTTGACAACAATCCTCACTTACTAACTTCAAGTCAACTATCTTACGGCGAAACTCAGCGTATAAAATACGGGGTATAACAGAGTGTTCCATCGGTGCCGTGCTAGAGAAAGAGTTTAAGAGTTTCTCCATACGCTCTATCCTCGCACTATTTGTTGCTAGGATCGCGGCCAGGGTGGACTCCGAGAAGGGTGCCTCTTCCCCGTACATCCTTTCTACCACAGGATGAAGGCGTCTTTTCTTTTCTTTGAGTAACGCCTGCAGTGAGTATCTCCCCCTCGCTTTCCGCTGAGTGGTCGAGATGGCCCTCTTCTATAGGGGCTTTGTCGCGGTTTTTTGCCAAGGGTGGTGTCATCTCTTTTCTTTCTTTCTTCCCGCTCGCTTAACGTCAGGTCCTGTTCCCTATTTGGATTTTGTCCTTCCCTTGGTCGCGATCCCCTGGATCCTTCCTTTCGTGTTGAATACTGCTTCTTGACAAGCTATTTCCTGACTCAGGCATGACTGAGTGTAACGTTGTTGCTAAAAACTTCAGAATAAGCATGTGTTTCTCCGAGAGTCTCTGTTGTAAATCAGAACGACTCCACAACTGTCTTTCCCCACAGACGGCGCCAAACTGTTTTTCGGTGAAAACGGATAATTAGTTAGAGATTTGTATTTCAAGGATTTGAAGACAAATAAGTCGTATCCAATCCTGGAAACTCTCCTTTCGGGTAAGTTTTCGTGATTACAAGAGTTAGTTTGAAAGAACCAAGCATAAAAAATAAGAAATCAAGCAAGGTAAATATTTTCACGATAGTAATCGATGTGCCCGGATATATTGTTCTTGAGAGAAAAAGTAAGGGATATATTACAAGAGATAAGATGGATGTCCCTTAGCTTACATGATAAGTTAGCTATATAGAAACCAAAACAAGACTTTTCAACCCTAATGGTCGACTGATGTGACCTATCTGTACCCCCACATGCTTCTCTGCCACAACGCACTGATCGAGATCTGTTGATATGACCCGAGTAGGTGGAAGTGGGTGCCAGCTGTGGAGATCCTCCCGGTCTCTCCGTGCTCCCGATTGTGGAAACCAACCTGGGTACGGATTTTACCCAATACACATAGTTTACCTTTTAGGTGCTAATTAACAAAAGATTCATTGCTTTTGTTGAGCACTCAAGGATGTACTATAATGATCAATAAAAAATATATATTTTAAAATTGAAGTTTAAATTTCAACCAAAAACAAATATACATTAAGTAGTTTCTTTTCATATGACTAAACATTGGTACTTTGGTCGGTAAAATTACTCAATATCAGTATTAGTTGGGATAATAGGTATTCCATGATATTCGATACTTATGCTAATAGAAGAAAATAAGTAATGATAATTAAACACTGTCATTATTAAAAGGCCAAAGTTATAGATGGACCCCTGAACTTGTCCTGATTTTTCATTTAGACCCCCCAACTGAAACGTTGACCATCTGAACCCCCGAACATAAGATAAACTGTGCCAGCTGGCACACGCGTGAAGCTCACTACTTTAAATAGAGCGTGAGAGACCAATTTTTTTCTTTTTTTGAATTTTTAATCATTAATTTTAACAAAAACTCCATTTTAAAATCTATTTAAATAATTAAAAAAAATTTGAAAAACCAACCCATCCTCTCCGATAGCCCACTTTCACCGCCGCCATCGCCGCCTCCTCTCTTCTGTCGTCGCTCCTCCTCCGCCGCCGCTTTATTTTTTTAAAATTTTAATCATTATAAATTAATTTTAACAAAAATGCTATTTAAATAGATTTTGAAGCGGCGGCGGTGGCGGCAGTGGTGGCGGTGAAGTGGGCTATCGGAGAGGATGGGTTGGGTTTTTCAATTTTTTTAATTATTTAAATAGATTTTAAAATAAAGTTTTTGTTAAAATTAATTTTTAATGATTAAAAATTTAAAAAAAGAAAGCGGCGGCGGAGGCGGGCTATCGGAGAGGATGGGTTGGGTTTTTCAATTTTTTTTAAAATTATTTAAATAGATTTTAAAATAGAGTTTTTGTTAAAATTAATTTTTAATGATTAAAAATTTAAAAAACGAAAGCGGCGGCAGCGGCGGCGGCGAGGTGGGCTATTGGAGAGGATGAGTTGGGTTTTTCAATTTTTTTTAATTATTTAAATAGATTTTAAAATAGAGTTTTTGTTAAAATTAATTGTTTTTGTTGACATGGCTTATTTTAAAAAAAAAAAAAAAAAAAACAGGTAACATGACATGGCTCCATGTCACTGGTCTATTTTTCCATGTCACAACAAGTGAGCTTCACGCGTGTGCCCAGCTGGCGCGAGGGGTTCAAATGACACATTTTATCTTATGTTCAGAAGTTCAGATGGTCAACATTTCAGTTGGGGGATCTAGATGGAAAATCAGGACAAGTTCAGGGGTTCATCTATGACTTTGGCCTTATTAAAAAAATTAAGAAAGAGGGACACCATTGCTATGGCAAGAAAATTTTAAATTGAGAACAAATTATCGACCATACGTTAGTTAAGAATCGGTTACTGTTAGCAAAAGATGTAGAATATTAATTACTTAAGATGCATACCTAACATTTTCTGCCGAATTTGTAATTGTTGACAATTACATTCCCAAGCAAATGAAACTTTTCACTAATATTTCTAAAGAAAAAGGAAAAAGAAAAACAAAACAGGACAGTATTAATAACCACACCAGAAAGGTTGCTGGAATTTCCCAAACTTTAAAATTTTTCACTAATATTACTAAACAAGATAATATTATCATCGATTTAATTTGATTTTCAGGTTGCTTAAATCTTTTTATTTTTTCTTAAACAACCTTAGCCTTAGGTCGGTGAAAAGCTACGCTTAGGTGTTTACTATGAAAGGCAGGTGTTAACTGTGTTTGCTTTTATTGTTAGGCAACAGGTTCCATTTGGAGTTTTTTATTTTGTGTTTTACAGGATATATAATTGTCCTTATTCAAGTTTGCATCAACCACCTAGAAAAGCAGGGGTTGCTTTCTTTATTTTTCTTTACGTATTTGTTACTTTTACTTGCTTTTTGTTTTTGATTTGTTATTGACGAAAGTAGGTGTGAAAACACAATGGTTCCAAAGTATATCAATTGAGAAAATTTAAGTTTTTGGCAAAATTATCCCTTATCTTTAAGGGTAGGTTAACTTTGTCCTTCAAATATAACACTTTGCTTTATTTGTCCTTTACGTTTGGAGACTTTGAACACATCGAGTCCAACTAACAGAAATAACCAATTTTATTGTGCAAACTAACGATAAAACTCATGTGTCACATGTTTCTTCATCTCATTCTATCCTATGTTTCTTCATCTCATTCTATCCTCCACTGCTGAAGCTTTTGTTCCTTAGTTAAAATTAATTTCAGAAACGAGGAAGAATTATTGATTTTGATAGTATAATCAATGTTCTTAAAGAATTTAAGCCCCACTGTATTGCTGTATGAGTTTTGTGATTCATACAAGCCCTATGAAAAATGTTTTTCACGAAAAATATTTTCCACGAAATATGTTAAAAATGTTTTCCTTGAAAAATATTTTTCACGGAAAATGTTTTCATAGGAAATATTTTTCACGAGAATGTTTTCCTCGAAAATATTTTCCACGGACTCTCGGCCTCGGCATGGAACCCTACTCAGACCCGATGGCTCGAGCCTCGAAGTAGGGTAGGGGAGGGTGGGCCTTAGCTAAGGGTGGGGTAGGGGGAATGTGGACCCTTCAAAAAATAACTGGGTCAAGTTGGGCAGGTCATGACCCAGCTCATTTTTAACTAATTTCTGCCCAATCCATTTCAGCAAATAAACTTTGGGCCAATCTAGCCAAACCAATTTAACTTGCCCAATCCCAGCCCAACCCACCCATTTGATACCCCTACATGATCTGGCCCGTATAACTTTCTTCTCATTTTTAGGAAGCACAACCTTAATCCATTGCTTCAGGTCTTTTGATCCTCAACTAGATTCAAAACAAATATTTTATATAACACTTTACATGTACTTTCTTCAACTAAGATTAGTATTTGCTTGAGAAAAAATAAAATCAGAATCTAATTTCTTATTCATTGTAGGCCTTTGACTCCTCCTAGGTTTAATGGGAGATTCGATTTTCTTTCTTTATTCAAAGAAGGACTGAGATTCATACTACATATTGTCCCGAGTTATTGCACTCTTATCCACGACTATTGTAGTATCTCTTGTCTTAATACATTATCATTGGTTGTTGCAAATTATGTTGAGTTAGTTTCCGATTAGAAATTTTTTATATTTATAAATCAACTATTATCCTTTATTGGATAGTGTTTCACCTGCTCGGTCTAGCATTTTAATTTTCTTTTCTAGTAATTTTTCAACTAATCTTTTGTAACCCTTAGATATTTCAACGTTTTGATCTTTTGTTCTTATCAAACTAGCATATGTATATTTTTATTTACCCAAAATGATGTACAAATTGTTTTCATCAGCCCAAGAACAACTTTCAAGTACATGTGTAAGTTCTAATTCATGTTTTACAACCTTAAATACTTCATTTATATTGTTTCATGCATATTACCAAATTGTATATCAACTAACAGATTTCATTTGGTAAACGAAGGATAAAATTCCTTTATCCAATAAGTAAAGTAAAGAAAATAAAACCCAATTTTTGTCACTTTCTTCTTGAATAACACCATAGTTGTTTGCACTTGTAGTGTGTGATGACTTTTATCTCGACGTCACTTGCAACTGTGATGATCGGTTCGAAATTCCACTGGCTTCACATCACTTGTCACTTTCTGATGAAGTTTACAATGTCTTGTTTCATGTACCAAGAAATTAATTTTCAACATCAATAAATCTTTATTCTGCTTTCCTTGACAATCTTTCAAACACTTTACATTTGTTAATTCAATACAGCCACCGAAACACTTTCAAAAGGCATTATCATTATGTTGGCTTCTAAGTCTTTGGTGATGGAATACGGGCATAAACAGCGAAAGCAATAACCAGGATCGAACTTGCATGTAATATAAACAACACATAATCAAGATATTATCAAACATAAAATTGATACTTATCTCTTGAAGCGTGACCGCGACCGAAAATCCGGCAACATGAGCAAATATCATCCACACGATTGTCCTCCAGTTCCACGATCTTCTGTTGTGTAACCCAAATAAAGCTGGAATCTGAGAAATTCGTGTGGGCGAATTTTCATGGAAGAACGTGTAGTAACTTATGAAAAATCACCGTCCACTTCTTATGGAATAAGACTCTTTATATAGCCACAGGTCTTAGGGTTTTTCTTTCCCAAACCTGCTAGGTCTTCCTTTTCCACCAAGAAATCGAATTCCATTTAATTCCTAATTATTCGGGCACAATAGGGACCACATAATTTAATTAACGAGGCTTCCTATTATGGAATTAATTCGCAATATCTGAATTAATCTTACCATAATAAATTACGAATTATTCCACTAAAAAATCGTAACTGCACTCCTCAGTTCAATTTCGAAATCTTTCATTAAATCTTATTTAACTCCCCATGTTAAGATTAAAGATACCAATCAATTAAATTAAATTACTGACAATTTAATTCATTGACTAATTAAATCCTTTATACTTCCGCTTAACTTATTTTATGTGACGGATACAAAATCCACCTGCAGGGTTTTCACATGAAAACTTATAAGCATCCATAAAGGGGCATCATCAATCTCAAAGTCGAGACATGGATTCTATCAACTAATTATTATTTCACAAATGTATTTTGCCATTATCCAATTTACAGGTGTTATATCTCGTATTTCGTACGTCGGGATAATCCGAGTCAACCTTGATAAGTTAAGGACAAAGCCATTCCGGGATACAAAGTCGAGATTTCAACCACAATTGTGTTTTAAGATGTAAGTGTGCATGATAAGGTGGTATGGAATATTAAGGAAACATTTGGGGTCAAAAGCTATTTTTGGAAAGTATTCTATTTTTGGAAAAGTAATTAGTTCATGAAAATGCAAAAAAAAAAAAAAAAGAAAGAAAGAAAAGAGAAATAAGGGCTAGGTGGCCGGCCATGTGGCATGTGGGCCATGGCCACATGGTTGGCTATTATGTGAAATAAAAAGATAACTAAGTCATCTTATTTTACCACTTTCATCTTTAAGAAAAATCAAGAACATTCAAGAATTGGAAGAGCACCAACAAAAGGGGCCATTCGGCCATTCCATGGAAATTTGGAGACCAAGAATCTCCATCAAAAAAAGTTGTTTCTTCAAGTAAACCTACTAATTGAAGGGTCCTCATTAACGTGGAAGGGTTGTTGGAAGCAATAGACTATTTGTTTTTATCTTTCACCACCTTAAGCAAGTTGTAAAGTTGAAGAAAAAGGTAAGTTTTAACCTTGTTTTTATATGTTATGCATGGTTTATGTATGTTGTTAAGTGTGGGAATGAATGAAAATCATGAAAATATGGAAGTGGAAGTGTAGCCGTGTGTGAGTGTGTGTGGCCGTGTATATGTGTATGTTGTGTAGGAGTAATGGATTAATGTTAATTAGCATGTTTGGGGTGTTGTTGTAGTGTATGGAAATAGATGAAAAATCATGGAAGTTGTATGTTGAATTGGTGGCCGAAAATGGGTGGTTTTGTATGTTAAGGAATGAATAAATTTTATGTGGTATTTTAGTTGTTGTCGTCATGGATTCTATGTTAATAATGGAAGTTTCATGAATCAAATTGAAGTTGTAATGGTTGTGGGCTGATTTGGAAGTTAATGTAATTCTTATGTGGATTTTATATTTATAGTAATGACATTGTTAAAGTGTAGATTGTTGGTGCTGTTCATGAGTTCTAGAACAAAGAAAGGTGTTAGAGTTGTTATGTTGAGTTGGGGAGAGATTTCGGGTAAGGTGGAAGTGGGGTTGGATTGTTTGGAAAATTGTGTGAATTGTTTAAAGCGTTCTTGAATATTGTTTGAATGGTTTTGGATTAGTAATCGAATGTATAAGCGTTGATATTGGTTTGTATGTGAGTAGTTGAAGTGAGTATATTGGAATATTATGAAAGTTGTTGAATTATGTAAAAGAGCTGCTAATGTTAAAAATGCATTTTGAATTGATTATTGATGTTGTAGTTTGGTTGTTGGTGTTGAATTTGGCCGAGTTGAAATCTCGGGGTTGGTGTATTTACAGGGGAAATGCTGCCCAAATTTCTGTAGAATTTGGTGGTTGTTGGAATCGGGTTCCTAAGTGCCTTGAGCTAACGTTTGATATTTAATGACGTATTGTAGATCTTGGGAAGTCCACGACGTGATATCGGAGTAGCTTGGAGAGCGAACGAGGTATGTAAAGCTCACTCTTTCTTTCTTTGGCATGTCCTAGATGTAAGGTGAATATCATACGAGCTTCGGGGAACTCCACTCTTAAGATCCGAGCTTATATGCGTTTCTTCTTCACTTCTTAAACTTAAATTCTCCTAATGTAGACAATCCAAAGTTTTTATGTTTTGATATGAATGAGTTTTAAATGTTTTATAAAGAATTGTGTCCTTAAAGGGTTTCGTAACTACGAACTCCCGTAACTTTCGTAGACGAGCTCGGATCGCCCCGAAACCTTCATTGGTGATTCCCTAAGGTATAATATTCCCCAACTTTCATAGGTGGGCTCGGGCGGGGTTGATGTTCGTCCGTGGGCCCTCGAGACTTTCTTTGTACAGTTTTAACGTTTTTGGTAAAGGACTTAGCATGTTTGTTATCTTAACCCCCAAATATGATTACTTACGTATTTACCGAGTCTAAAATGAGGATTGATACGCTTATGATTCCGATATGTAGTTATGATTTCCAGAGTTCGGTTCGATATATTCCCGAGTGACATTCGGAAGAAAATTTGATTGGACTATGATCCTAATTTGTAAATAATGGTTCGTTACGTTAAATTATTAAGTCTTTGTAAATGTTTATGTTGCATATGGTTTATAAATGTTTTACATTGCATATGATTCCTACGATTCTGCTCGTGCACATTATTGTTAATTCCTTCGCCGAGTCCCGGGCCGGTATGTATCGTGCGCATTTATTATATTCCGAAGTATGATGAGTTTTGATATATGATATGATCCGAAGTATGATGAGTTCTGAAATATGATATGATTCTGACTTATGATATGATACGGAGGATGTGTTCGGAGATATGCAAAACTTCCGAAGTATGATGAGTTGTGGCGCCCAAGCGAGGGGCGACCACGTTCCGTCCGCCGGGTCCCATTGTGGACCGCATATGATATATGTGTTTGACATGTCTGATTTATGTTCAGAGAGTAAGCATTCTGACATTCTGATTATTATATCTGTTTTCTGTACTTCGCATATGATTTCTGATAATTGACACGCATATGATGACTTTATTTACCGAGTCCCTCACTAGAGGGCCGGGTACGGTACATATGTACGATGATATGTTGGCATGATTATGATATGTTTTGCTTACCGGCATATGTATATACATGATAAGTGTTTCAAAGGCAAGTTATGGTTTTCCGGTTCCTATACTTGTTTCTGTAATCCTCATTCCGGTTATGATTCTGTTTAATGTATTTCCCGCTTTACATACTCAGTACATATTCCGTACTGACCCCCTTTCTTCGGGGGCTGCGTTTCATGCCGCGCAGGTACAGGTACTCGTTTGGGTGAGCCGTCAGCTTAGGGCTCCTGTTCAGCTATTTTGGAGTGCTCCTTTGTCCGGAGCCCACATTTGGTACAGACTCTTCTGTTATGTATATATTTGCGTATGCTTATTAAAGGTACGGCGGCCACAATCCCGTCATATGATTCTGTTATTACTCTTAGAGGCACAGTAGACATATACGTGGGTTGTGGGTAGCACTGTTCAGTTATGTTTGCGTTCTGTACATTCTCAGATTATATGTATGATACATATATATGCGTAGGTATGCATGTGCGTCACCGTGTTTGTTTTATATATATATATATATATATATAAGTTCCTAATAAGTTGCTATAAGCGGGTTATGATTAGTAAAGGGTACGAGTGCCCAGCTCGGGCACTAGTCACGACCTACGGGGTTAGGTCATGACAACAGGAATACATAGACCTGCAATTGAGTCGTGCTTTTTCATAAATCAAAATAATGAACAAATCACATTGATCCTAATAATTATATCAAGATTAAGAGTATAAGTACATTTAATGAACTAGAAAATTTGTTTTATATATTCAGTACAAAAATACTTATCTCTACTTGGTCCGTTCAATACATACAAAATGTACTAGCACAAGAAGACGGAACTATACCGTTCCCATAATGAAGATACATTATCACTACTAAAAAACTGCCAAAAACCGACGGGAAATCGACCCTTTATGGTCCGTCGGTTTACATAGCCTCGGACTGCGTCGGTTTTTTGCCACGGACTGCGTCGCTTACATGGTCCGTCGATTTTTATTCAATAATTTAAAAAAATTTAAAAACCGTCAGACTGAGTCGGTTTTCTTAATTTCTGAACTTTTTATCTTAAATAAAAAAATATAAATTTTATGAAAAAATCGACGCAGTGCGTCGGTTTTTTATTTTGAATAAAAAACTGACACAGTGCGTCGATTTTCTCAAAAATTTTAAGAATTAATTTCCAAAAAATCGACGGACTGAGTCGGTTTTCGGTCGATTTTCTGGAAAATTTCCGTAAAAACCGACAGACTGCGTTGGTTTTTTGAAAAATTTCCTGCATGCAATTGCTGCATTTTCTGCAGCCACACCAGCTCAAAAACAAGTACCAAAAGTTGCTCAAAACTAGCAGTAAAATGCTCTAAATCAATTCTAAAAGAGCTACAACACATAAAATCACTCTAAGTAACAATCAAACACATCAAACACTATCTAAACACATCAAATACGATCTAAATAGACCTTCAAAGTTCAAAAATATTTAAATGTTCAACCAAAAGTACCACTAACTAGTTCTACATAGTTTTAACATAAGTCCATAAAGCATAAAACATAAGTCCATTATGAAATCCAAACTAAAACATAAGCCCCACGACTATATAAATGAACCCTAACCGCTTCCGGTTTCAAATACTTCTTACACCGGCAATGAAAACAAGCACACCTAATTACCCCTTCATTTTGAAAAGGATGAAGTGACATTGCATGTGTGTAAACTTGTCAACAAATTCATCGTGTACACCCACACGATCACTATTATTTATATTATACATCCACATACGATCCATCTACAAAAATATACCCACAAATTATTGAGGTTATAGAAATATATTTTAACTTATGAATTCTAACTTAAAATATAACTTAAGAAAACACAATCCCAACCAATTCTAACTTTGAATTCTCAATAACAATTCTAACTTTAATAACTTATGGATTCTAACTTTAATATAATTTTTAAAAGAACAATCCCAACCAATTCCAACTTTGAATTCTCAATAAAAAATCTAACTTTAATAACTTATGGATTCTAACTTTAATATAACTTTTAAAAGCACAATCCCAACCAGTTCTAACTTTGAATTCTCAATAACAATTCTAACTTTAATAACTTATGGATTCTAACTTTATTTCTAAAAATCGAAAAGTAAATCTAGTCAAATAAAATCTACGCTTTAGTTTAGAGGTTATAGAAATATTATGCCCAACCAATTCTAACTTTGAAAAGCACAATTACAGCCAATTCTAACTTTGAATTCTTAATAACAATTCTAACTTTAACAACTTATGGATTCTAACTTTAATATAACTTGGAAAAGCACAATCCCAACCAATTCTAACTGAACTAACACAAATACATTGACAATGAACATAAAAAATAGCACAATCTCAAGCAAATATATATATATATATATATATATATATATATATATATATATATATATATATATATATATATGAAAAGTAAACTAGTCAAATAAAGTTTACATTTTTTTCACAAATTCAACATCAATAATTTTTAAAAGCACAATCCCAACCAATTCTAACTTTGAATTCTCAATAACAATTCTAACTTTAATAACTTATGGATTCTAACATCAATAATTTTTAAAAGTACAATCCCAACCAATTCTAACTTTGAATTCTCAATAACAATTCTAGCTTTAATAACTTATGGATTCTAACTTTATTTCTAAAAATCGAAAAGTAAATCTAGTTAAATAAAGTCTACGCTTTAGTTTAGAGGTTATAGAAATATTATGACTTAACAATTCTAACTTTGAAAAGCACAATCACAGCCAATTCTAACTTTGAATTCTTAATAACAATTCTAACTTTAATAACTTATGGATTCTAACTTTAATATAACTTGGAAAAGCACAATCCCAACCAATTCCAAAAATTGAAAAGTAAATCTAGTCAAATAAAGTCTACACTTTAGTTTTGAGGTTATAGAAATACTATAACTTAACAATTCTAACTTTGAAAAGCACAATCTCAACCAATTCTAATTTTGAATGCTCAATAAAAATTCTACTAACTTATGGATTCCAACAAAAAGCACAATCCCAACAACAAAAAAAAAAAAAACTAGTCAAATAAAGTATACATTTTTGCACGAATTCAACATCAATAATATTACAAACAATGATAACTAAGCTAACACAAATACATTGACAATGAACATAAAATATAGCACAATCTCAAGCAAAAAAAAAAAAAGAAAAGTAAACTAGTCAAATAAAGTTTACATTTTTTCACAAATTCAACATTAATAACATTACAAATGATGTTTAACAAAGCTAAATAGACTAACATTAGGCCTAAAATCTACAAATAAAACTATAATTGAAAGAATTTTAAAAGCCCTAATTTAAAAGAAACTACCTCATATTACAAGTTAAAAACGGGTCAGGGTAGGTGGGGTTGGGGCACAGTAGTAGCGACGGGTGGGCGGCGGCTAGCAAAGAAGGCAAAAAGTGGGCGGCGGGTTAGGGTTTTTTATTTTAGAGAGAAATGGGTATTTTTTTGGGGAAGATGGCAAATGATATGCCAAACCCGTTTCTATCATATTGTTAAAAAAAAACCGACGCGGTCCGACGGTTTTTTTAAAATGTTGACCAGCCTTTGACCAAAAAAAAAAAAACCTACTTAGTCCGTCGGTTTCTTTAAAAAAAAAAAAATCGTTTATTAATATTTTACAAAACAAAATGAATTATAAATTATTTAATATATTTTTTAAAAATAAAACCGACATGGGACGTCGGTTTTTTAATTAAAAAAATTAGAAATACACAAAACTGACGCAGTCCGTCGAATTTTGTCTGTTTTTTAGTAGTGTATATTTAATCTCGTGCTATAATCATACCGATGCCTTTGTCCAATTTCCATCTTAGATTGTGAACATAAACTTTATACTTATAAGAATCGATGATTTAATCTTTCGTGTATAAACTAAATTTTATACATTAAATCGTCTACTATACTATACAAGTAAGAAGAGAAAGGTAATAAGGGATAAATATAATGTGGGCCCTATGATAATGATGATTGTGTATAAATGAGGAAAGAGGGCTATTCATTCTTGTGACTATTGGGGGAGAATATGAATTGACTTTTCAATTCATCTCAACTATTCCCATATTTCCTTTTAAAACTGTACGTTTTTTTTTTTTTTTTTTTAATTTTTTATTTAAATAACATATACGAGTAGTACCTAGTTTAGAAAATTTTGGGCCCCCCCGTAGTGATGGGGCCTCAAGCAGTTGCTTGGGCTGCTTGCCCCTTGGGCCGCCCCTGCCTAGATTTACCCGTATTCAGAAATTAAACTATGTAATGCAAGTCAAATGTCAACAGATGTGTAAAGAAAACGTCATATATTAATTAGTTGTTGCTTATTGCTACATGGTGTCCGTATGTGAGCTTCTTGGCTTTTGATGTTCTCTCATATCTCAAATGAAGAAGGATTTTTGAAGGAACAGGGAATCGATTAATTTGTTCAAACAAATGTGTATATGTTCTGTTACATAGACTAAATGTGCTTAAATTTTGCAAACTTAAAAGACACATGATACTCAAGGTTATATTTAGAGGAAAAAGTTAGATTTACCCTCAAAGATAAAAGATAATTGTACAAACTTTAATCCTGTTATAGATTGAACTATGAGTTTAAGTTAAGTGCACATACAAAATTCTTTATACCATTAGGTAAATTAAAGGACCATTATGACAACTTTTATTATTAAGATTTAGAAAAAGATGTTAAAAACAAGTAGAGTGCTAATTGTACTATAATAAAATATATTTTCCTTTTTTAGCGTAAACCAAATATGTGTTTAATCAAAATTTCAAAGTTTCCATGTTTTTTTTTTTCCCAACAAGCAGTGGCAGACCCAGGGATTTCACTAAGGGGATTCAAAATATAAAAAAATAAACACACGAAGAAGTCAAAGGGGGTTCAATGTCTACTATATATACATAAAAATTAATTTTAACAAACAGATAAACAAAAGATAATTTTTTGCCGAAGGGGATTCGGATGAACCCCCTTGGCCCTTCCTCCCTCCCCCCTGCCAACAAGATTGTTACTATCAGACTATTTAGTGAAGTAATCCTTCAATGCCTTGGAAGTTGTGAACCTTGAAAAAATGAATTCTTCAATGGTTTAGCCATGGTTGATCTTGAAGGTTTCTATTGCTTTAAGGGCTCACTAGCACACATGTTTTTTTATTTTCTTTGTGACTGCTATATAAACAAATTTCCTTTTTTCCCTTTTTTAGTTAAGAAGCATTTATAACTACGGACAAATATAAAGATTTGCACCAGAATTTTAAATGGAATTACGTGCTTACATAAAACAGATCAAAAGCATACGGGTTGGAAGAAAGTTAAAGAAATAAAAACATGGAAGGCGGGTTTGGACTTTGGAGGAGAGAATGAGTTAAAAGGATGATTTGAAGGAGAGAGACAACAACCGTAGTGCTTAATTATAGGAAAGAAAAAAAATACAAGTTTGTACTCTAACCGTGCACAAAACTTAAACTCTTAACCTATTAACAAACCCTTGTTAATTTGTTAAGAACTTTTTATAAGGTACTAAGATTTTATAAATAAATTAAAAAGCAGTATCAAAGGAATACTGCAGAAATTACAAAAGAGCTAAACTTGACGCAGATACTGAGAATTAAAAACAGAGTTTCCACTCATTAATCTAACTATTAAAAACTATCATTCCAACAATTTATTCTAGAAACACCAAATTTAGTAGCAACGGACCATACAAGGCCGCTAACCCTAAGTACGCCAATCAACCTCTTCATACATGCTTTTCAATTTGTCAATCTTCTCCTTGTATTCTTCCTCCTCAGGGTTAGGTTTAACAACGATCTTTCCTCGCCAACCTTGAGGATAAGTCCTTTCAAGGAAAAACTCAAGCCCGATAGCTTCATCCAGGCAGCTCACCACTAGATCTTCCTTTTTCGCCTGTATCTCCTTTATCGCATCCTCCTCCTTTTGCCGGGCATGCGCCAATTCCTGGTTCACTTTGTCAATCTCTTCGGAGAGAGCCATGTATTCTTGTAGTAGGGATGAGTGGGGATTGAATCCAATACTACTAATGCTGCCTTCCATTGTTGGCAATGAAGCTAGAGCGAGTATTGTTACGTTAGTTATTGGTTATAGAATATGGAAGAAGAGGAGATATATATGCAAGGTGTAAATAGAGGGGAAATTGCAAGAGAATAAATAGACAAGCGAAGTGCTTTGGTTGATGAAAATTTTCTTTCTTGAGCTAAAAGTTAGCTTCAAAGTTCAAATAATTTGAAAGATTTTGTTTTTGAAATGTTAAAATTTAATTTTCTTGTACTTCATGATCTGCATTAATGGTAAAATACCCTTTTTTAAAAAAAAAATAATAATGTAGGAATCATCTAGAATTATTTACTTTCCTTTCAACTTTTTTCCCAACTATATTCGGATTCGCGCAGCATAGGCCCATTCGAGAATGCATTCTTATTTTTCTTTTAGTTTAGATTTATAAGGAAAATAAAATATTCTCATTATTTTATTCTCTTTAGTTATTTATTACTTAATAAATACTTGTATGCTCTTCTAATAATTTGAATAAATACAAAAACTGATGCAAAGAGTTGTCATTTATTTTCTCTTCAATTTCTCCAATTTTATAACAAGGCATTGGTTGATGAAATTACTTATGTTTTTTTTAGCTAAAAGCTTCCAATAATTGAAAGACTTTGATTTCCAAAGCCTCAATCTGGCCGGACGTACACATGTGCACGGCAACATCTTCTCCACATTGGTATGGGTGGGTTACGTGCCAATATTCAAAACCAACTGTCCGATTTTCTGATTAGGCACAAGAAAACTATTGTTGCAGAGGACAAGTCGGGCGGATATATACTCCATGCCGTTAATGATAAGAGAAAGTGAAATACACTTCAGCTATGATCAGTTGTTTTAAATGGCAGGTTTGGGACTCGCCCTAGGCGGGGCAAGGCAAAACGCCTCGATGCTCACGTGTGAAGATTAGCTTTGTGAGACCTACGTCTTAAGCACCCGACTTACACCCTAAACACCCCTAGTGGCCAACGCTTGGGCCCGCCTAATGGTTCTTACATAATTATGTGTCAAATACTTTAGTTAACACTATTGATCCTCATAATTCTTTAATACTTAATGATGCTTAATAGTTTTTTTAATCCATAGAGATAAGAAGATTGAGAGTAACTTGAACAACAAGACGTCGTATCTCATATTTACTATTTGAGAACACCGTCAAGTTAAAATCACTTAACATTTCTTTTTCAAATACATGGCTGAATTTTACATCTTTACCAGTCTTCATGTTTTTCTCCTATGTATCAGAATTATCATATATTATTATTTGCTATTTGAAAGTAATTTTTTTTTATTCATGAAGGATGGTGTTTTAATTATAGTACTAATAAAGTTTATTGATTATTTCTTTTAGGGAGTTAAATTACGAAGTATGATAGTCATATATTTTAAGAAATTGTGATTCTTTTATTGTTTGAAAGTTAAGATGTTAGAGTTAATTTGCATCTCATAATAGCTTTTATATCATTACAATATTTATACTTGTAAAATCATGTTAAAAGTTTTGTTTTCTATAAGTTTCTTTAATCATGTTTTAATTTTTCAACTATTAATGTATTTTTATTTTTTATTTTTATGTTACTATACTATTTTACTATGTTATAAATTACAAATTTAAAGATCCATGAGACTTACGTCTCGCTCCATTCACGGCCCCGCATTTTAAAATACTGGTTATGAGTAATGTAACCGTTCTTGCCTTATGGCCAAAATTCTAAGTTTAACAATTTCTACTTTTGACCTTAAAAGTTTGTCCATATGAAAAGCGGGAACAAATATTCAAGGTCCATTAAGTGTAATTTCGTGGATCCCTCAAATGCCTCTATGGACAATAGTTCTGGTCCGCCATCACTGTGATTATTAAGCCCATCTAGCCTTCGGCCTAAAAAGGCAAGAGCCCGCGACTTTTGTGGTACCAAAAAAAAAAAAAAAGTTGAACCAAAATAGCACTAAAAAAAAAAAAAAAAAAAAAAAAAAAACTAGGTTTCACGCTGTGTGTGAAAGAGGTAACAAATTGCCCCTTTTGTTCTTTGGCCAATTTTTTTTTTTTTTTTTTAAATTGACATTTTTTCCGTACTTTGACTGAAGATTAGTCATGTTTCAAAACGCCGGAATATCAATATTTTATATAAAACTTGATATCTTTTTTTGCGTACAATAATGTCGGCTCATTACATTAAGTACACCTAAACGTTTGGATCGTCATTTTAGGGGTTCTAAAGTGTCCCGAAGTAAGTTTTGTTTGTTTAGAAACTTGTTAGAAGTTTTGTTTGTTTGGAAACTTGTTAGTGTTATTTTGGTTCAACTTATATAGCAACAAAGATTCTAATTAATCATCATTGGGCAAAGGAGGCCAGGGACAAAGAAACCGGAGGACCTAGAGCCAGTTTGCCGCTAAAAGCATATTTTGTTGTAGTGCTGATGAAAGTCATCTTGATTTTCTGTTGTGACCAATTAGACTCGAGAAGACAATTATTAAATAGAATGATCGATTGTCATACAAAGTCAATAAAGGATTAGTCAATGACTGTCATACTAAAATTATCTAAGTATTCATCAATGGAATCCTAATTGTTAACATGCACAAGATGAACAAAAAGAAGAGGAGAGAACATATGAAGAGTAGAGATAGAGGAAGAGGGAGAAATTCTTTATTTAACTAAACGGTCATATGCATTACACTTCATATTTATAGTTACTCTAACTAACTACATTATGAAATGACTAATCTACCCTCCTAGTCTATTTTACACTTAACACTTTATTCAACAAGCACAACGTCAATAATGCTACTAGAAATACACTAGCATAATGTTCCATCGATTTTGTTTATGCATTACATAAAGACTAACAGCAGGTCTTATTAAGGAGGTATAACAAACATAAACCCATATCCTTTAAAAGCCAGAAACAAAAGAACAAAATGAAAGGAAACTAATTAACATGAATAGGAAATGGAAAATTACAAAAAGATCACATCCTGATTCCTTTAGAGGGGTATTTGATTCTAAGCTTGACATCTATCCCTCTGTCAAATTTAAGGGCAAATTTGTGCCAAAATATAATGGGAGGGGTATATGTGGACCGAAAGTATAACATGAGGGCAAAGGCGGAACCGAAATTTGGAGCTTGTGGGTTCAGGATTCCAATTCGCTTAAGTTACTAGGTTCTAAAGTAACAATGTATACATGTTCAATGAATTTCTCAAGACAAATATAGGGTTTGAACCAAAGATATTGGGTTCGGCTGAACCCGCAAGTCCTATGCTAGCTCCGCTCTTGCATGAGAGCTATATTTGGACAAAAGTATAACGAGGGGTACATTTAATTATTTCCAATAGTACATGGGTATATTTGACCCTTTTCTGTTTAAATCATTACCTCTCATAAGAACATAAAAAATTGTGACCTATTTTTGCGTGACTCTAGAGTACTTAACTTGTGTTTTTATAAAAACTAGTTTCTCTATACGTGAGTTGCACGTAGTTGTCGAGTCATCTGATCAAGATGATTGGATATCGCTTGACATTAGATTGTACACATTTTTGTAAAGAAGGAATTCAGTAAATTAAAGATTATAGATGAAAGAAAAAATTACACGTATTTGTGATCTCAGTAAATTACACTTATTTTTCGATCTCAACATAATTGAATATCACTTGAACATATGAAGATGAACAATAAATGTATAATTCGATACATGTATTTTTGTTTCTACTTATTTTTATTTTAAGAGGCACAATCATGTAATTAAACGTATCTCACCAAATATTTCCTTGTAGATGATATTTCTGGTGTATGTTTCTTTCATTCATTTTGGCTGTTCTATTACAACCTAATGTCTTATTTGTCGAACAATACTCTCCCCTTTTGAAGTGGACGTAAAGTTGATCTTGTGAGAAGATATGTTGTGGTAGATATAATCCGAAATTGGAGGTTGTTTGATCTTAGGATTTATTTTGCTGTCATTACAAACATAAAAGCATAGGAAATTATTGTCGAACGAATTTGAAAAGATATTCTTCTTATTCAGAAGGAAAAAATTGAATTCTTGTAAATAACACATGCTTAAAAACAGATTAACCCATTATAATTTCTACTTGTATGATGTTGTTTTCAAACCTCTACAAATCATCCTTGTATCATTGCATAAGCCGTTTGAAGAATCCAAATTTCTATGTACGAGACGAACCTCTTTAAGGAAAGATAAATTTATGTAATAATCATGATTCTTTTCCCCTACTCTATTAAATATGCATACAATGTATAATTATATATCTCGTCTCCTTTTTGGAACTCACCATTATCATGTTTTATCTTCTTCTTAACTTCTTTTTCCTTCTACATATTGTTGATCCAAAGCTATTTCAACATATTCATGTGCAAAACCGAAATTTGTATATTGATACTAATCATATAATTGTTTCTTCCTCTTCTCCTAATTGTCATCGATAAAATTTCTATTTCTATTTTGTGTTTATTGGTAAAGCATAACTTTCATCATCAATTACTTTCTCTTCTATATATTTTCTTATTCTTGTACTTTTCGGATTTTGAATATAATAGTATTAAAAGTTGGAGATGAGCTTTCCATGTCAAACCATTGATGTTTGTCATTACTGGAAGTGGCGTAAGTTGTGATAAGACACAGGAAGATGCACTTTTTATATATGACCCGTTCTAAATTACTCAACAAGCACTGATCAAGTGAGCCATGGCTAAATTAATCAAATTCCTTTGTCGCATAATTGTTATAGAGATTGTATTCTTCAGTTACATGGGAAGATAATTAGGAGAATGTTGCACATACCTGAAGAATATTATAGCAAAACACTTAAAGATGACCAAAATACTAAAGAAAATATTAAATGGTTTTTCCCCTTCTCTTTTGGGGTTTAATTTCTCATTGTATATTATGTTAAACGCGCACACACATATGCTTATTGGAAAATATTGCAAACATCATCTTTCATTGCTTCCTTTTTACTTGTTTTTAAAATTTTCACTATTAGGTATTTAATTCAACACACAATAAATAATTGTCATTCTAATTGCAAAATATGTTATAAAATCAAGCTAAAAGAGTAATGATATAAAATGAAAGCAATAGAAATAGAGAGACAAGAGATGAGAGCTTTCTATTCATCCAAGCGTGTTCCAAGTGAGTTCAATCATTACATACAATCCAACTATTTATAAGAATACATGGAGCACACCAAAGGGTGTTTTATAGGCATTAACCCTTGAAAATGTGGGGAAGATTATGAGGGTGTGGGAGATGAATGAGAGGTATAAAGTAGAGCCACAAAGAAAAAGGAGAAAAGGATCAAATATGCCATCCAACTATCGAAAATGGCTCATTTATGCCACTCGTCAATAGTTTGGCTCATTTATGCCATCAAACTATAGGAAAAGGCTCATTTATGCCATCGAACTATAGGAAATGACTCATTTATGTCACTCATCAATTGTTTGACTCATTTATGTCATCGCCCGTTATCAAAATGACTCATCCATTCCATATTTTATTAAAGCTGGTTTTACAATACCATATATGACATGTGGCCTCCAACTAGATTATGGTTGTGGATGGGCAAGGTGCATGGGTCGGATTTTTTATTAATTTGGTATTTAAAATTGGGTAGGTTTAATTAAACAACGTAGACCTCTAATTGGAGGCCACGTGTCATATGGTATTATAAAACCGACGTTAATAAAAAATGGCATGGATGAGTCATTTTGGTAATGGGCGATGACATAAATGAGTCAAACTGTTAATGAGTGGCATAAATGAGTCATTTCCTATAGTTCGATGGCATAAATGAGTCATTTCCTATAGTTCGATGGCATAAATGAGTCATTTCCTATAGTTCGATGGCATAAATGAGCCAAACTATTAACGAGTGGCATAAATGAGCCATTTCTGATAGTTGGATGACATATTTGAGCCTTTTCCGAAGAAAAAGAGATGCGAGTAGTACATTTAACTAATCATTGAATCTGTGGGTATTTACTACAAATAATGGTAAAGAGTAGTGGGGGCATTACATTCAAGTGTAGTGGGCATCCACATAAATAATATATTTCATAACAATACACATATAGTTGGCTAAGACTTTTTCCCTTCCTTTTTTTTTTTTTTTTTTTTTTGGTAGCAAAGCCTCTTCATTGCCTTACATGCTTACATATTACTTATATATATACCCCACAACCCTCTTTTTCTCGCTATTGTTAAACTCATTGAAGCCCATTTCAATAACCCTAAACACTTTCAACTTCATGTCCTAAAACCTTATTTAAAACTGGAAATTAAAATCCTTTAACTGAAGTGGATAAACCAAAAGAAGAAAAATCTTTTGATGAGAGTAAAAAACAGATACAAAAGAAAATGGGCTATCTATGTTTGAAATCTGACTTGCCAAAACCGGTGTTATAAAAGTGAAACTAAACGGTGACAATCTATTCAAAGCACAAAGGAAGTCGCTAATGCAACAGATAAAGAGTAAAGGAACATTCATAAAGGCAATTGATTCTAGGGCAAAAGTGCAAATATACCCATTAACTTTGCGATTTAGAGCAGATATACCCCCATTAAAAAAGTGGTGTATATATACCCTTACCGTTACAAAATGATGCAAACATATCGCCTGCCTTATACAAATAGTGCAAATATACCCTTTTCGCTAATGGAATTTAAAAAAAATAAATCATTTAGCTTATTTTTTAGTTAAAAAAATGCCAAGTGGCTTTTTAAAAAAAGTCTACTCATTTTTTTTGAGTAGACATATTTTTCTAACGCCACATGGTAATTTTTTTTTTTCTGGTGGGTCGAGTCTTGTTCCTTTTAAAAAAATATCTCCATGGCTTTTAAAAAAAAAAAAAGTCTACCCATTTTTCTAAATGAACCAGACCGAACCCACCAGAAAAAAATTTATCATGCGGCTTTAGAAAAATATGTCTACTAAAAAAAGTGGGTAGACTTTTTTTTAAAGCCATGTGGTATTTTTTTTAATTAAAAAAAATTAAATGATTTTAAAAAAAATCCGTCAGCTAAAAGGATATATTTGCACTATTTTGTAACGGCAGGCAGTGGCGGAGCTAGGAATATGGGGAAAGGTGTTCAAACTTATAAAGTAAATAGGAGAATTTTTTTTAATAAATGGGTGCGCCAAAAAATTTAAATCGAACTACATAATATATAGCTTGCCATTTTGCATGCTAGTTTGTCCTCAAAGCATAATCCATCACTAAATTCGAAATGTACTTTTGTTTTGTGCGGAAAATTTTAGTTGAACAAAGAAAACCATGCAAGGCAGTCCAATGAAAAACATTACCAGACACAAGTAAAATTAAAAAGTTGGAAGGTGACAAAAGTGAATAAAAAGAGAAATAGAGAGGAACGAACTTGAAAACCATCTCGGTAGCGTTTGACGGATGGAGATGATGAGATTTTAAACAAACTTTTGAAGTAATTAAAAAGCAAATGAGACAGACTTTATTTTAAATAAAATTACTAAAACTATCAGCGCTTCGCGCACAAATATAAACTTACTGAAAATGGCTATTGGCCTATTATTATAATTAGGGTGTATTGGGCTATTGGATTTGGCCATAGATCTATAGAATAAGTATCAACCAGCGTGTGTTTTAAATTCAAAACATGAATGAAAATAGCTTCAGTACGGAATCGAACCTGCGAACTGAAATCGAAATTGAACAGCCTTTATCACTGAGCCATGCCATGTGGATGTCCCAAGGGTGTTCATTATGTTTTATATATCCACAAAATACAAATTTGACCAATTAACCGGATATAATTTTCCGGCGAAGGGTGGTCAGCATTTTCCAGCCAAGGGTGTTCGGCTGACCACCCTTGATGTAGGGTAGCTCCACCCCTGACGGCAGGGATATATTTACACCACTTTTATAGCGATGGGTATATCTGCTCTAAATCACAAAGTTAAGGAGTATATTGCACCTTTTCCCTTGATTCTAAAGGAAAAAATAAAGAGGCGGGCAACTATTCGCCAAGAGGAACAGATATGAAACGTTAGCTACAGCGTAGGCATTAGGTCTCTTTTTTAAGTATGACATTTTTAATTTATAAAAGGGTATTTTAGTAATTTAATTTTTAAGTTAACGGGTTCTTGCTCAAATATAGAATAGGTAAAGAATACTCTATACGGTGAGGAATACTCATAACTACATAAGAAGTCTTCGACGCAACCTTTTTTAACCACTGATTACTGACATTATTAATTTTTTATATACTCCAAATAAATATGATTTTTTCTTATATCAAATGTTCTGATAAAAATAATAAACATGGTATTTAGTTTGCATGTCGCTACTACATATGTTCTCCATAAAATTGCCAACGGTGACCAAATCATTATACTAGTAGAAAAACAATCCTACAAGAATGATGCAAGAGGGTTGCTTCACATCTGTTCACGTAGTTATTCGATCGATATTTATACTGGTAGCAGTGGTGGAGTAAGAATTTTTATTTAGGGGTTTCAAAAATATAAAAAAGAACGCATGAAGAAGCCAAGAGGATTCAACATTTACTATATATACATAAAATATACTCCCTCCGTTCCAATTTATGTGATGTAGTTTGACTGGACACGGAGTTTAAGAAATAAAGAAAAACTCTTGAATCTTGTGGTCTAAAACAAGCCAAAGATATTTGTATGGTTATAAATCATCTCGTTAAGAATAAAGGGTAAAGTTTAAATTTAAATTGCTGCCAAATAAGGAAATGTGTCATTCTCTTTGGGACTGATTAAAAAATAAAGCGTGTCATATAAATTGGGACAGAGGGAGTAATTTTTACCTTCTATATATATAGTATAAATTTTCGCCGAAGGAGGTTCAGATAAAACCGCCTTGCCCCTTACTGGCTCCGCCCTATTGGTGGGAGGTAAAATAAGTGTCACGGCCTATTTTGCCTAAGCCGTGCGGGCACTTACCTTCCCACCTCGGTAAGCGAACCCTCAACCCAACAATAAATAAAGACACAAATACATAATTAATCAAGCGGAAAAGAATAGATACGTAAGTCTCACGATATATATATATATATATATATATATATATATATATATATATATATATATATAGTAAAGATAGTGCGGAATAATAATAATACCCCAGATCTAGTCTAAGTCAAACAAGAGCATCTAAAAGGAATTAATACAAGTCTGGAATAATAATACATAAAAATGTCTATGTCTCTGAATAGTAATAGGACATAAATAATAGAGAAGTCTTCAAGGCAGCGAACGGCCGTGCTCACCCCCGAAGACTCCTGCTAAAGCCGAAGACGACAATCGCCACGGGAGATGGAAGTAGACCCAACTCGATACTCTACATTCATAAAGGAATGCAGCAAGTTGCAAAGCCGACAAAACAATGGTACCGGTAGCATCATCAGCCGACCAAGCATAGCTAACACAATTCAGATAATAAAGCAAGATAGGCAATTAAACCAACGAGTATAAATCAAAACATAATGGAAGCCAAGTATGCATCAACGCCTAAGTAGAGCATCTAATCCCAAGTGTGCAAAATCTCAACATATCAAGTCTGAAATCCAACATCACAAGTACAACATCAAATCATCTCCAAATCAAGCTGTGATGCAATGCAATGCAATAATGTATGGATGCAATGCATATGCTGTGTACACATGTACTTCGGACGGAAATATCGACATCTCGGTAGCACAACCCAAGGTGAATCGCGAAGTCCAAGTGCTACCCGTCCCGGATCTTTGCCCACGGGGGGTTCTCACTGATACCACCCCGGGGGACCCATGGAGTCCATGCACTCACTCAATCCATGATTTCGAAATGAACATTGGATATCGGACTCTCACGTCACTCAAGTAAAAAGAGTTTTCATCAAGCATCAATTCACTCAATCCACGATTTCGGGACGAACATCGGATATCGGACTCTCACGTCACTCAAGTAAAACCGAGCCCAGTTCATCAAAGTGTTTTATCAAATATCATCAATATCTCAACAATATATCATGAAGAATGAGAGTGCGTGCAATGCATGTATCCATATCAATAATCATGCTCAGTATCACAAGTACCAACAATAGGTACGCCAACAATATATCCGGATCACAAGTACCAACAGTGGGTACGCCAACAATATATCCGAATCACAGGTACCAACAGTGGGTACGCCAACAATATAGTAATCAAGATAGAACAACAGATGCCGATAACTACTAACAACATGTGGCATCAAACCAACATAATAGAACAATCAATCATAACACAACGGAATGGCTAGTCCCAAACACACAACAGGGCCCAACTTAAGACTATCCATCTCAACTTCATACTTGAAGGTTCACATGCTTTCTCCAATGATATAATCTAAATATATGCTTCGCTATGCGAAGTCTCACCAAGGATAAGCCATAACCTACCTGAATGACCGAACCGCAACACCAACAACTCACTCATTTGCCTTGCCTTTCCGCTGAGCCTCAGAACCAAAGTAGTCTAAGCATAATCGAAATCTAGATTAGAAATCATGAAGAATGATACTAATATTGCTACCATCCAATTTAGGTCAAATCCAACCCTCGAATTTGGTGAAACGGGACCCACAACAGCAAAATGGGAATTCGGAAGCAAAATATCAAATTAAACACTAGGTGATCATAACCCAACCACTAATTGCTAATTTAACTCATGGAATTCCCCAATTTTGAAATTGAAGCAAAACCCCCAAATTGGGGTATAAAGGTATAAACCCTAACTCTTTGATTCAAGAATTTAACTCTAATAATGGAAGCTATATGATTAACAAACGTAGATTAATCAAAATCTAGCATAAACCCCATCAATTTCATCATTAATTAGCCTAGATAGGACATTCATCAAAACTCACTTTCAATCTTCCATAACTAAGGAATTATTAAGAGAAGGGGGAATCTATGATGATTAGGATTAAGGAAATAGTAAAAGGAGTAGGGAAACTTACCACCAAGAATTTCCACAAAAAGTCTCCAAGAACAGCTCCTATGAGTCAATTTTCGTAATGGTAATGAATGAGGAACTAAAGGCTTTTAACACCTCATTAATGATACACACTGCCCGTCACCCGCTTTGGCAACACTGGGACCACTGGCTGCTTTAGCGGTCATGCACAAATTGGCTTGGACCGCTCCAACGGCAGGGTGACCGCTCCAGCGGTACTGCTGCCGTGGTGCTGGTGCCGCCAAAGTGGGCACCAGACACCAGAAAACTCACCCAAGTTTCACAACTCAATCCAATTTTCTGACTAATTCCCGAGGCCATCTGCTCGCATACCATACATATAGACGCACATAAAAACACGCTACGAATATGCTTGTGGCCTGGAAATTCCCAAAGAAGGTCTCGTTGACCGAGTCAACCCCTGATACCTTAATTCCAATTTCCCAACCCAAGTTCCAAGATGCACCCGAGTGCATTGGGAACCGAACCATGTACACACATAAATTCTAAACGACCATCCGGACCTCTCGGGATCAACAGATTCCCGAAAAAGGTCCGTTTACCTAAAAGTCAACTTTGGGTCAACTATTTTTCACTTTAAGCCCAATTTCACCAAAAAGTCACCCGAATCCGATCTAAACACCATTGGAAGCGTGTCAACGGTCCCCTCGGGTAAAAAATGAGCTAATCAATGCTCGAAAAAGGACGAAAATGATGTAAAGACTATAAGTTTGATAGAATTAGTCGAAGTACGTGCAAGTTGGCCCATACACCATCATCAAGGCAAAAATATGTGAGAGGGTTACGTTGCTTGTATTGTTGTTACTGATGTTCCACTTTGTTTAAATTTTTGCTATAGATTCTTTTTAGGGAAAAGGCGCAATTTATCCCTTAACTTTGCGATTTAGAGCAGATATAACCCCCTTATAAAAGTTTCATAAATATACCCAGTCGTTACAAAATGGTGCAAATATACCCCTTTTGTTGATGATTTTCTTTTTAAAAATCATTTAGTTTATTTTTTAATTAAAAAAATATCACATGGCTTCAAAAAAAAGTCTACCCATTTTTTTTTAGTAGGCACATTTTTTTGAAGCCACATGATAATTTTTTTTCTGGTGGGTCTTGTCTGATTCTTTTAAAAAAAATGGGTAGACTCATTTTTTTTTTAAAAGCCATAGAGATATTTTTTAAAACCAACCAGACCCGATCCACCAGGAAAAAATTAGCATGTGGCTTTAGAAAAATATGTCTACTCAAAAAAATGAGTAGACTTTTTTTAAAGCCACGTGACATTTTTTTAATTAAAAATAAGCTAATGATTTTAAAAAGAAATCCCGTTAGCGAAAAGGGTATGTAACGGCAAGGGTATATATACACCACTTTTTAAACGGGGGGGCGGGGGGGAGAGGGGGGGGGGCAGGGGGGGTATATATTCGCAAAGTTGAGGGGTATATTTGCACCTTTGCCCTTCTTTTTATAACGGTGTTCGAATTAGTTTGCATGCACTTTAACTATTCCACTAACATTACATTTTACCTAAGACAAAATATCGGATAATTCTATCCACCAAAACTTAATCAGATGAATATAAAATCAATTGAGCATTTTTCCACTTTTGTATGCCATAGATGTTTCTTTTATGCAACTACCCTTACAACTATTTTCTGTTTTCAGTTTTTGGTTCTTACTTGGTCAAACAAGTATATCCATCAATACTTATCACCTCATAATAACTGGTCCCTTCCATATTTTCCATGCCAACTCCCAACCCATAGCATGCAGAATAATAAACAATGAGAAAGAGGCAAATCAACACTTGTGGAGCAAGCAATATGGTCAAGACGTTTTGTTTTATAAATGCTTGCGTGACAAGCTTATCCAACTAATCTGCTTATTTTATGTACGATTTGCATTAATGTAAGATTTTGCTACTCGTTGACTCACGAAATTAGACAGAGTGGAAGCTAGAAAACAACTTTACTCACATCAAAAGAAAAGTTCCAAGCAACTACATAATAACACTTAAAAACTTTAGAAATAAACGACTTCGTTGCGTCAAGGTCATTTTTTAAAGTTTTTTTTTTGGCCCTCCAGCCTAAATTAATTATGGGGCTAGCAAAAATACACAAAACTTATACACTGATTATGTATACTATATATATATATATATATATATATATATATATATATAGAGAGAGAGAGAGAGAGAGAGAGAGAGAGAGAGAGAGAGAGACACACACACACACAATATGTATATTACATTTTATATTTATATTCAATATACAAAATATATACACTTGTCGGCTAGAGGATCAAAGTGTTAGTTTACTCAATTCACTTTATATATACTGACTGATCATCACTCTCAAAATCAGCACCTCAAATGGATTACTTCAAATCACTAGCTCATGAGTTATTCTTCAACAATTTTGAAACACCTCCAACTTCAATCCAATTCATAGATGCTGCACTTTCTTGTACAAGCCCCATCTTTGCACCACCTTACACAGATCCTAATCAAATACGCATAATTCGAAGACACCTCGTCTCTTTGCTTCAAGATTATCCTTCTTTCAAACCTTCCATTGATCCCTTTACACACGACGATGGTACTAGTGTCAACTTACTTAATGCAAATGGAGAGTTGCAGGTCTCTTCCTCCACCCCTCCAATCCCTCTTACCATTTGGTTACATGAAAGTTACCCCTTTATTGCCCCTATTGTCCTTGTGTCTACAAATATTGACTTTCCAATTTATGACAACCATCCTTTTGTGGAATCTTCATCAGGTGCTATTTCTTCATTTTACCTAGTAAATTGGAAGTACCCCGGGTGCAACCTATCTGATCTTGTGCACAACCTTATCAAGATCTTTTCACATAATCATCCTTTTTACTATTCACCTTCCAATGATAATTTCTTTCACCCTTCTCTAGCTTCTAGAAGGGAAGCTGTGGACCGACTTTCGTGCAACCTTTACTATGACACGACGGAATTACTGTCCAAGACTCATGATGAAGTGGAGGAGCTTTCAAGCCTTAGAGAACAAATGGTTAAAAGGGCAATTATTGCAGAGTTTACGGTTGATGAGCATGAAAATGAAAGGACAGAATTGAAGGAAAGGGTGAAAATCTTGACAGACGAAGCAGATAAACTGTCGAGTTGGCTAAAAGTTAATGATCAAAGTTCAATTCCAGAAGATAAAATTGAGGATGCATTTGAAGCCACTGATGAGGATTCGAAGGTACTAATTGATTGCATAGCAGCAGACAGGGCAACAGAGGATTTGATATACTCATTAGACAACGTAGTTGAGAAAGGGGTTGTGCCTTTAGGTACATATCTAAAGCAAGTTAGACTTTTAGCCAGAGATCAATTCTTTGGTAGAGCTAAGCTTGTAAAAATGGGAATATCTCTCCAGTGGCTTGATTGACTGAATGGTGTATGATATTTTACTCAGACTCCAGGGCTATATCATGTATAGAAAGCCAAAGTTGAATCTGTATTTTTACCTCAAACTTTGTTATTGGAATATCCTAGTTGATGAAATCCGTTTTGTTACTCTTAATATCTTCCTCATTCATAATCTTCTATCCTGTGTAGCTTGATTACATTAACTCTGTTGTGGCGAAGGGGCTTCAATTTAATTTCATTCATACTGTGTGAATGGCATAAACCAATATGTTTTTGTATATAATTGTTGAATCCCCTTGACACAAGGGAAGCTTTTAGTGTATAGTAATAAAAGTAGTCCAAAAACTGTCATCTGTTGCAAGTTTTAATCCTAGGTGTGACATTTTTGTATTATTTTGAATTCCCTTGTTAGACTTCCTAGCTCGATTCTAGAAACAAGCACTCTCAGCTGCATACCATGGAGTGGAAATCCAGAGTAAAAAACCTAAGCACTAATAGAAATTATATAGAACAAAACAAAACAAATTAAACTTATTACTGTATATATCTACCCAATAGGAAGCCAGGATTGTCAGCTTGCCTTTCAGTTGTAAAAGAAAAAGGTTAATCCAAGTGGAAATGAGTACTGACACAGACAAATTAAAATAAAATGCATTTCCCTTGGAAAAAAATTGACCACAAGAAATATTATTTGCAAATGTAAAATTTGCTTAGAAGAACACAAAGTCAACAGGGTTATGACTGTTAACCGGCTGTATATACTTCACCAATACTCTTATATGAGCTACAAAAATTTATTGCCCTCATCTGTAAAGATTTGGGGAAATGGCATGTAAAGAACAAGTTTGAAGCCTGGAAGACTTTTGGTATCAAAGAGATAATGCACCGTTTGCCAGGCGGATACAGCCTTGTAGCACCAACTTATCTGAATACAATATTACAATACTTTTAGTGCCGAGTACAAGCATATGTATAAAAATGCATTAAAATTGCAGCAAATAATAACTCTGAACCCATAATATTAAAATTATAATCGGTTCAATGATAAGAATTTTAAGATTGAACTCATAGAATTTAAATCTAGGATGCGCATCTCTTTGTAATGTTTACTTGTTTATGATATGTTGTTTTGAGGCAATCGCCTTTTCTGCTTTGTAAAGGTATAAAAGATGCAAATTTTTTCTGTTCTGGTCTTGAAAACTACTATTACAAAACAAGAAAGGCTGATGTGAAGAGAGAGAGAGAACCATAACTATCAATTGGAAAATAAACAAGATCAATACCCAAAATATTCGTTTGATATTAGAATTCAATTGTGCATAATGGTAATATAAGATCACAAACACGATGTCACGCTTAAATGCGTACAGTCGAATCTAACTAACACAACACATAGTCAAACAAGCCAGCAATTTTTACTCAAATAACTGATACAAATATTTTTTGGAAAAACAACATAATTATCCACTGTAAGCAAATTATTTACACTAAATTGCCCCTCCATAAAATATTTACACGAGATTCCCATAAGGCACAACATCATTACCCGAACTCCCGAAGTTCTTGTGTAAACAAAGCAGTGTGTTCCAGTTCCATGATGGGCCACTGCACTACATCTTTCCCAACGTGTTTGTGTGTGTAGTTATTAATTTTTTTTTTATTTTTTTTTTCTGTTTTGTGTTTCATTTTTTTTTGTGTCTTTTTGTTTTTCTTTCAAAAATAAAAATAAAATACAGATATAAAAGTATTAGCTAATTATTTTCAGACTAATAATAATAATATATAAAATTAAATAATTAGACTATAAAAGAAGTAATTAAAAAAAGACACTAAAGTCACTAGCCTAATTATGAAAACCTAAATTAATAGAAAATATATTATTTTTCATTTCTTTTGGAAATGAAAACAAAAATTATATAACAAATATGACCCTATTTTTTATTTTATTTTATAAAACTTGTAAAAAATGATATAAAGATATAAAAATTAAGCTTAATATTTGTTTTTTTTTATTTTTTTTATTTTTTTATAAAGGAACGAACATGTTCTTTGTGATACTATGTCAGTATATAACGTATACCATGTGAGTATCATAAAAGACTGAGGAATTTTTTTTAACGAATGAATCAGTCATGTATGATACGCTGTCTGTATATGATATATACCATGTGGGTATCATAGAGGACCAAGGAGTGCTTTATTTGAAGAAATGAACCAGCCTTTTATGCTACTCTGACAGTATGTGAATATACTATGAGGGTATCATAGAGGACTGAGGAGTGTTTTTTTTTTTTTTTTTCCGAAGAAATGAACCAGTCCTCTATGATACCCTGGCAGCATCTGAATATACCGTGTGGGTGTCATAGAGGACCAATAAGTGTTTTTCGAAGAAATGAACCAGTCTTCTATGATACTCTGACGATATATGAATATATCATGCGGGTATCATAGAGGACCGAGGAGTGTTTTTTTTCGAATGAACCGGTCCTCTATGATACCCTGATAGTATATGAATATACCGTGTGGGTATCATAGAGGACCGAGGACTTTTTTTTTTTTTTGAATATATGAACCAGTCCTCTATGATACTCTGGCAATATATGAATATACCATGTGGGTATCATAGAGGACCGAGGAGTGTTTTTTTTTCGAAGAAATGAACCAGTCCTCTATGATACCCTGGTAGTATATGAATATACCGTGTGGGTATCATAGAGGACAGATGAGTGTTTTTTTTTTTTTTTTTTTTTTTTTTTGAAGAAATGAACTAGTCCTCTATGATACCTCAAGATGTGAATACACCGTGTGAGCATCATAGAGGATTGAGCAGTCTTGGAATGAATCTGATATCTACGATACCTTGTTAGTGTATGATATACCAGGTTGGTATCATAGATAACTCAATGTTTTCTTGAATGAATGAACTGTCAGTCCTGTATCATACCATGTCAATATATGATATGCCATGTGGGTATCACTGAAGACTAAGTAGTATTTTTTGAAGGAATGATCCAACGTTCTATGATATCTTATATGTATATAATATATACATGTGAGTATCACATAGAGCACTGAGTGTTTTTCTTCAAGGAATGAATTGGTAGTCTCCTATGACACCATGTTAGTATATGGTATATACCACGTGGGCATCATAGTATACTCTAATAGCATACTTCAATCAAGCATCGATTTGGTATATTATAGGCTAAAATATGTTGTTTTTTGAGATATAGAAAAAAAATACCAGTTATCCTTCTTATTGATATAAAAAATAAAAAATAAAAATAAACGACCAAAAGGTAGAATTAGATTATGAAAGAGAAAAAAAAAAAAAAGAACTAAAGAAAAAAAATTTGAAAAAAAAAGAAATTAAAAAAAGAGAAAAAATAAATAAATATCACAGAAATTAAAAAAAAAAAAAGAATAAACAAAACTAACAAAAAAAGGTGAATGAAATTAGATTATGAAGATAAAAAGGAAAAAGAAAAGAAATAGGTGAAACAAAAAGGAACAAGAAGTTTTAAAAAAAATAGAGAAAAATATAAAAATAAAGGAGCTAGAATTAAATATGGAATCAAGTTATGGTGAACATAAAATAAAAATAGATGATTTGGGAAAGAAATAAATGAACAAAAAAGGGGAAAAAGAAAAAAAAAATGAAAAAGAAAAGAAGTAAAGAAGAAAAGAAGATAAGAAGTAGAGAAATAAAAAAAAAAAAAGATAATTACCTAAAAAACCTACAATGGGTAGGAAGGGTAAATAATTTTGAGAGTATGAGAGTAAAGGGGCATGGACGGGTAATTATTTTGTGTGTAGTGAACATTGGGGTTCTTTCCCCGTATTTTTTCCCTTCGACTTAGGATTGAACTCGTGCTTGTTTAGCTTTTAAAATTGTACATAATAATAATAATAATAATAATAATAATAATAATAATAATTGGGCTTTTCGAAAGTCCATACAAAAATTTTGCAAGGGCAACTCGCAGGAGTGCCCATATTTTGGGGTGGTCTTTAATTTTTCCCATTAAATTGGTGGTCTTTAATTTTTTGCTCTTTGTTAGAACCCCTTGGTTTCGGGTTCAAACCCCCGCTCAGTTAAATGTTTAAAAAAAAACTCGTAAGGCAAAGTTTTGCATGCTTCAGGCAGAGTTTCAAACAAGGTAGAGTTTTGGGCAAAACTCTGCCTTAAAGCAAAATTTTGTAGGCAAAATTCTGTCTTGCGAATCCAAGCCTCTTTCGAACCTAGAATCGCAGGGTATTAGGTGAAGGTCAAAAATTAAAGACCACCAATTTGAGGGCCAAAAATTAAAGACCACCCCAAAAAAAGGGCAATCTGTACAACAAAAATGATTTTGCACGGGACACAAAACGAGAGCACGTAAGCACATTTTTAGTTTTCCTAATTGGAAGCAACGAATAGGTGAGTCCGGAACCAAAATGCCCCCAAAAAAATCATTTTGAACCAAAATACCCCAACAACAAAAAAGTGTTACCGAAGTACCTTTAGCGCAGTAATTTACTGCGTTAAAGCAGGTAACGGGGACGGCTCCGTTAACTATTTATTGCGCTATAGTGTCCCCCCCCCCCCCCCCCTTCTTTTTCGGCCCTTTTGGTTAACCTTCTTCCATTACACTTTTTAACGTACTTTGACCATAGATTAATCATGCTTCAGGACCCCGAAACTTCAATATTTTATATATAACCCTACTTATTTTTGTGCGATTAATAAGGTAGGATCAATACATCAAGGATACACAAAAGTTCGGATGGCCGTTTTAGTAGTTGAAAAGTGCTCGAATGCCATTTTCGTTTGAAGGCTCGATGTCATTAGCTTGAAGTTCCTTACGAATACTTAAACTTGTTCATAATAATTAATCAAAAGTTAGTCAAAATGGCAGCATTCATAAAACATAATTAAAAAAAAACTTAATTAAATTGCATCATTCATAACTTTGAGTAGATGAAAATACTTAAACTTGTTTATTAATAAGAAACCCAAACTTTTTAAAATACAATCATCAAAGTAAGAAAAAAACTTAAAAAACATTCATAAATTAATGCCCTTGAGTTGATCTTCCGCCACCACCGCGAGACGTGCCGCCACCGCGAGATGTGCCACCACCACGAGAGGTACTTCCACCGCGAGATATAGTTTGACCGCCATGCCGTAAGGGACAGTTGCGCTTATCATGACCAACATAATTGCAAAATTAGCATTTTCGAGTGTATCTCCCCGGTGGAACATCCATTTCATTATGAATACGCGAGTATGCATTCTTTCTGAATTTACGGATAAATGCTTTATTTGCAACCATTGAAAATGGATCCGGTGGCCAATAACTCTCACTACCAAGTGGGTAGAACCTTCCAAAGATACGTTCTTGCATAATTTTCAACCGTATATTCCTCGCCCATGTACGGGGAGGCGTTCTTTCCCATTGCGATAAAACACTTGAAGGCATGAGAACATGGCATGTGATATGATTGCCACTTGCCGCATGTGCATGTTCTTGGAATCTCACAAATTGTGTGGATGTTACCTCTTTTACCTTGGTGCACACTTGTTGTGAGTTCAAATATGCGCTCTGCAGAGTTGTACTCCATCCGGTCATGTTTCTGAGCCTTATATTTGTAGTACTCGAACAGTTTTGATGGTTTTGGCATCTATCTTAGACCTGCTGCTGCATGTGCTTTGGCCTCTTTTGATCTATTGACGAACCACTCCACAACCTGCTTAAATGTCATTCTCATCATTGCAGTGACAGATAGTCCCCGTGCAGATTTCAACAAGCCATTGAATGACTTAGAGCTGTTTGTTGTCAGCATACCCTATCGCCTACCTTCATCTTGGTGTAATGTCCATTTGTCTTTATCAATTGCATTCAACCAGTGGAAGGCTTCCTCATTCGCCCGCCTAATAATGTCCATATGCAGGTTAAACTTCTTCTCCTGATGCTCTATTGCAGCCGCCCACATCCAATTGCAAAGTGCTGGGGTTCGATATGCCTTTTGGAAGTTTGCCTTCAAATGCCTTAAACAATAACGATGGTAGGCAAAAGGTGGCTGCCACCCCCTGTAAATTGAACATATCGTGCAATATGCCAAAGATTTCTGTCTGATATCACACATATTCCCATGCGATCCTTAATAATGTGTTGCCTTAAGTAATCCAAAAACATACCCCACGTACTAATGCTCTCATTAGCTGCAATTGCAAAAGCTAGAGGGAATATACCATTCCAACTGCTATTAGCAGCTTTATGTCATACTTCCCGTACACATGTGTTCCATCTATTGATATTACAGGCCGACAATGACCAAAACCATCAATGCATGGTTTGAATGCCCAAAACACAAAATAAAAAATATTACCGGGCACACCAAGCTTCGATTTGAGCTTCCATTCAACAATAGTACCATGATTGAAGTGTTGTAGAGCCGCCATGTATCTCGGCAACTTCTTGAAAGAGCCCTCCCAATTGTCGTAGACTATCTCATGTGCACACCTACGCCCAAGATACGCCTTCCTCTTAGTAACAGTTTTGCTATATACTTTCATGACTACTTGTAATACAATCTTTAATAGGAACCCGAAAAAGTTGAAATATCAAAGATATAACAACGAGGAACATTATATTAACACCAAAAATAAAATAAACTTAGGCGAAGGGATACCTTGGGTTTTTTCTAATGTCGAACTAATACACGCGCAATCAAATTAGTATCTAGATTGCAATGATCATCTGGGAGGTCACCCATATCACAAGTGTGCTTTGTGTAGAACTTTGAAATAATCCACATATTTTCAGTAGTTTCCTTACCACGGAGCATCCATTCGCAGCCTTGATATTTTCGCTTACAGACCAATTGCCAAAATTTTCGTGTGGAATCGTCAACTTTAAACTCCCTCATCCCCTGGATGCAATAAATCTTAACAGCCCTTTGCAATGATTTTTTCGAGGTGAAAATCACGCCTTTTTCAATATGAGCCTTTTTTTTTAAAAGATCCACTGGCTCTTTCCACAAACTTCGCCGAATATGATCATCATCCCTAGTAAAGACAAAGGCATCTGGGCGATCTTGAAGATGATCAAGATAGGGATCTCATCGGAATGCCACTGAATCGGGGTAGACTCTTGCTGTTGAAATTGGCTTTGCGGCTGAACCGGAGTCGACTCTTGCTGTTCAAATGGTTGCTCTGAATTCAGTTCCTCCTGGTGTGCTTGATCGTTCATCATGTCTTGCAACGCTTCTACTTGATGTTGAGGATTAGTTCCAACCTCAATCTCATCGTTACTTTGCTCATCATCACTTTCCTCCGCATTAGGTATTTCATCACTATCGCTGGATGATGTCACTATATAATTCGGATAATCTGAACCATCCATAGCATGCCTTTGCCTATAATTTGGTGCAACCACCACATTCTTCCTACATAAGAAATTAGAGTATTTTAACTACTACACATCAAATAACACTATAGCGCAGTTAAAAAAATAGACGTACCGATAGTAATCAACTGCACCGAAACTTGAGGAAGGACCATCGCTTTGAGTTGTTGGATAGGGCGAGGATGTTCCAACCGATTCATCCATCCCGATTGAGGAGACCGTCCGATATGATCCATATCGTGTGTATAACCCCTAAATAATATAATCGACATCATTAGTAGCATTCAAGTGTCACTACACATAATAATAATAATAATAATAATAATAATAATAATAATAATAATAATAATAATAATAATAATAATAATAATAATATTGTAAAAAATGAATATTTACCACTGCCCATCAAATTGCTGACTTAAACTATCCAGAGGCATTTGGCTAGTCAAAATGCTTTCATAAGTACTTATGTTAGGGTAATTGTGTTGATAAGTAGGTTCCGCTTGAGTGACTTCGGCCTGAATTATAGACGGGGCTTCCCGACGAGGTCTATTTCGGGCTTCCCGAGGAGCCCTACCCATGAATACAAGTCGATTAATGGGGACCTTCTCTATATACATTTCAAGGACGTTTAAAGTTATGCATTTCCTATAATCATAAGGCGCCTTCAAATAATCAGTTAAAGAACCATCGTCTTGAATGTACCACTGTCCATAACTAGTTACACCTTGCGGCGTAAATGACATTGGATATTTTCCAATTATATTTAGATCAAAATCACTTCTACTAACTTATAGTCTATTATACAAGGCTTGGAGTAATTTTGAGAATTTTAAGTCAAGTGGAAACTTAACATGGTATTTTGGGGGAGAATCATAGCGCAAATTATTTTCCTCGAATATAATTTGTCCGTCCCAGAATAAAGAAATTCTAATTCTTGGAACATCTGCCATATTTTGAATAATTTAGGATGAATACAAAATACAAAAAACTGGATGAAACTTAGAATTTTTTCCCTTATACAAACTCGGTATTAATAAGATTTGAAGTTTGAATATAGAACCAACGCATGCATGCAATTAGTGTGTCTTGCAGTGTTACGTCAAATCGAATTGAGTACGGAGTGTTGCATAACGCATGAATTAACCGCGTTATGTCAGGTCTCGGCAGAATAACGCGGTAAAATAATGCGTTATTCTGTCACAACGCAGTAAAATAATGCGTTATGACAGTATAACGCAATAATTTACTGCGTTATACTGTCATAACGCAGTATTTTACTGCGCTATACCTCTGCAATATATTGTCACCTCAACTGTCAAACAGAAAAACGTCATAATTCAAATCAAACTTTAAGTGTTATATAACGTAATTTGACGAATAGTTGTTACCAACCACACAAAATTCCACACAAAATTGAGTTACTATGTCATTTTTTGACCAATTTGGAGATATTAGTCATGTTATATCGTTCACTCCAAAGAAACATATTTGAAGCAATTGGTAGGACGTGGGAACTAGATGATGATGATTTTCATTACTCAAATAACCCTAACGACAGGTTTAATCAAGAATACAATAATGAAATGAGAGAGAAGTGGGATTGGCGTGTTAGGGAGGCTGCAAAGACTGGAGCACAAGTTAGCGTCAGTAGGGCTGGAACGCCCAAAAAAACGTGCTATGTCAATGCTTCGCAGAACTCCACAAGAGTTTAATTTTGCTCTTAATCGTTTTCGCGAAGAGAACAATCGGATGGAAATACGTTACCGTAGGGTAGAATATGGTATACATGGTAGCACAAGATTTAGATCCAAGTGAGATTCGGACTGTGAAATGTCCGATGAAGATTAATATTTTTCTTATAATAAGGTAAGTAGGTAGGGTCATAAAGACCCTCCCCCTCCCCCGAGGGTACTTGGGGGTTTGCAACTATATAAGTAGCCCTTTCTTTTGTTATTAGACTACACCATATTCAATGTCGAGTAGTAGAAACTCGGCTTTTGTCCGTACTCCTTCCAAAAGAACCAAAAAGCAAGAATGATAAGAGTTCAAATCATAGCAGCTTTTCGAGCGATACCAGTGATTTCAAACTAGATGAGCTAAATCCCCATCTTCTTATAGAGCGTAATGATGATTTCTGCAGTGTGAAATATTCAGATCCGCGGGAATATTATTGCGGTTTATGCCGAGAATGGTCACATCGGCTTGCCGAATCAGAACGTCTTGTTCGTGACTTGGAAAATCTCAACTCTCCAATCCCAACAAGGTACTCCTTAACCATACCTCAAGTAGGTCCATAAACTTGCGAGCTTGCCGTGCAAAGGATTAGAAAAGAAAACAACGTAATGTCGGCAAGACGATGTAGATTTTACATGCTAAAGTTGGCCGAAGAACAAGCATCATCAACTAGTAGAGAACTAAATGCTACTGAAAAAAGATGTGTCTTAAGAAACCGCCAATATTTTTCTGAGGACGATATTGAGGACTTGTACTCTGATGATGATTAAGAATGTTATGATTTTAGTTTTAAGTTTAATTTATGATGATGCTGTTATTTTGAATAATATGAACAAGTTTAAGTATTTTCATCTATTCAAGGTTATGAATGATGCAATTTAATTAAGTTTTTTTTTTTTTTAATGACTGCTGCCATTTTAACTAAATTTTGATTAATTATTAATGAACAATTTTAAGTATTCGTAAAGAACTTCAAGCTAATGACACCGAGCCTTCAAACGAAAATGGCGTTCGAGCACTTTTCAACCACTAAAACGGCCATCCGAACTTTTGTGTATCCTTGATGTATTGATCCTACCTTATTAATCGCACAAAAATAAGTAGGGTTCTATATAAAATATTGAAGTTTCGGGGTCCCCAAGCATGATTAATCTATGGTCAAAGTACGTTAAAAAGTGTAATGGAAGAAAGGTTAACCAAAAGAGCCCAAAAGGGGGGGGGGGGGGGGGGACACTATAGCACAAGAAATTATCGCGCTATAGCGCTAATCGAGCCATCCCCGTTACCTGATTTAGCGTAGTAAATTGCTGCGCTAAAGGTACTTCGGTAACATTTTTTTTTTTGTTGGGGTATTTTGGTTCAAAATGACTTTTTTGGGGGCATTTTGGTTCCGGACCCCGAATAGGTCCAGGAGCACTTTGATCTCGCTAACGTCCACGAGGAACTCATCAATATCATCGCACCATGGATTTATCTCATTGCGATCAATGGATCGGGTTGCTCGCCAAGTCACACTGCTACATTTGAAACCCGACCCAAATGATTTGCCATGATGTGTCTCCCTTTTTTACCCTACCTTACGCCTCAGCATAAGCCACTTCATACTAAATCGAACTGCTAGAAGTGTTACCAAACCTGTACAATGTCATTCTAGAAGCTTCCATTTGTTCATCGCTAAATCCGAATTTCTTCTGCAAATCATCCAACACCGGTTTTCCCCTGACATGTGGGAAGAAGTGATCAATAGATTTGGAGAAATCAGGATTATAATGCTTAGTGTGACTTCCTGTGCTAAAATGCCGCATTATAATGAATCTGATATCTACAATACCTTGTTAGTGTATGAGATACCAGGTTGGTATCATAGAGAACTCAATGTTTTCTTGAATGAGTGAACTGTCAGTCCTGTATGATACCATGTCAATATATGATATGCCATGTGGGTATCACTGAAGACTAAGTAGTATTTCTTGAAGGAATGATCCAACGTTCTATGATATCTTATATGTATATAATATATACCATGTGGGTATCACATAGAGGATTGAGTATTTTTCTTGAAGAAATGAACTGGTAGTCTCCTATGACACCATGTTAGTATATGGTATATACCACGTGGGCATCATAGTATACTCCAATAGTATACTTCAATTGCTACTGATTTGGTATACTATATGCTAAAATATGTTGTTTTTTGAGATATAGGGAAAAAAAATACCAATTATCCTTCTTATTTATATAAAAAATAAAAAATAAAAAAAGTAAAAATAAACGAGCCAAAAGGTAGAATTAGATTATGAAAGAGAAAAAAAAAGGAACTAAAGAAAAAAAATTGAAAAAAAGAAAATAAACAAATAAATATCACAGAAATAAAAAAAAAAAAAAAAGAAGAATAAACAAAACTAACAAAAAAGGTGAATGAAATTAGATTATGAAGATAAAAATCAAAAAGAAAAGAAATAGGTGAAACAAAAAAGGAACAAGAAGTTTTAAAAAAATAGAGAAAAATATAAAAATAAAGGAGCTAGAATTAAATATGGAATCAAGTTATGGTGAAAATAAAATAAAAATAGATGATTTGGGAAAGAAATAAATGAACAAAAAAGGGGAAAAGGAAAAAAAAATGAAAAAGAAAAGAGGTAAAGAAGAAAAGAAGATAAGAAGTAGAGAAATAAAAAAAATGAAAGAAAAAAGAGATAATTACTTGAAAAAAACCCTACAATGAGTAGGAAGGGTAAATACTTTTGGGCGTATGAAAGTAAAGGGGGCATCGAAGGGTAATTATTTTATGTGTAGTGAACATTGGGGTTCTTTCCCCGTATTTTTTTCCTTCGACTTAGGATTGAACTCGTGCTAGTTTAGCTTTTAAAATTGTACATAATAATAATAATAATAATAATAATAATAATAATAATAATAATAATTGGGCTTTTCGAAAGTCCATACAAAAATTTTGCAAGGGCAACTCACAGGAGTGCCCATATTTTGGGGTGGTCTTTAATTTTCCCATTAAATTGTTGGTCTTTAATTTTTTGCCCTTCGTTAGAACCTCTTGGTTTCGGGTTCAAACTCCCGCTCAGTCAAACTTTTAAAAAAAAAACACGCAAGACAAAGTTTTGCATGCTTCAGATAGAGTTTCAAACAAGGTAGAGTTTTGGGCAAAACTCTGCCTTAAGGCAAAATTTTATAGGCAAAATTCTGTCTTGCGAATCTAAGCCTCTTTCGAACCCAGAATCGCAGGGTATTAGGTGAAAGACAAAAATTAAAGACCACCAATTTGAGGGCCAAAAATTAAAGACCACCCCAAAAAAAAAGGGCAATCTGCGCAAAAAAATGATTTTGCACGGGACACAAAACGAGAGCACGTAAGCACATTTTTAGTTTTCCTAATTGGAAGCAACGAATAGGTCCGGAAGCACTTCGATCTCGCTAACATCCACGGGGAACTCATCAATATCATCCCACCATGGATTCATCTCATTGCGATCAATGGATCGGGTTGCTCGCCAAGTCACACTGCTACATTTGAAACCCGACCCAAATGATTTGCCATAATGTGTCTCCCTTTTTTACCCTACCTTTCGCCTCAAAGATAAGCCACTTCATACCAAATCGAACTGCTGGAAGTGTTACCAAACCTGTACAATGTCATTCTAGAAGCTTCCATTTGTTCATCGCTAAATCCGAATTTCTTCTGCAAATCATCCAACACCATTTTTCCCCTGACATGTGGGAAGAAGTGATCAATAGATTTGGAGAAATCAAGATTATAATGCTTAGTGTGACTTCCTGTGCTAAAATGCCGCATTATAATATTGATCAAATAACGGATCTGTTCATATACAGGAAGGATTAACGAAGCTACGGTCGATATGTTTGGACGAATAGTTTTTATAGCTGCGTACAAGAGATCTTTGTTAATGGTGATTCCTCGATGTCCTTCGTTGTCTTCTTCCATGAAAACACAGTTGAAGGAGCGATCATTGTTCGCGGTTTGAGAACGAACAGTGTGGATGAGCTCATACTTGGAGGTATTCTGATCGGACGGTTTGTTGGAGAGGAGAAGGGCGACCCCACCAACGCGGAATATATGCAGTTGCTTATCAATTTTGACCGGTCATTGCCCTTGTATATGTTTGCTGCAATGCTCTCACTAGTGACTATGCCCGTTAACCGGTTTAACCGGAACCGGACCGGTAACCGGTTAGGGAACCGGCCGGTTTCCGGTTAAAAAATCGAAACCGTTTAACCGGTTCCGATTTACCGGTTTGAAACCTCAAACCGGAGCCGTCCCGGTTAAAATGCTCCAAAACCTTTTTTTATTTTATTTTTTGTATATATATATATATATATATATATATATATATATATATATATATATATATATATATATATATATATATATATTATAGTATTTATTAGTATATTGTAGGTATATTTATATATGTTATACAAGTTTATAAGTAAAGTTTAAATATTTACCGACTAACAAAGCTAACAAAGAAGTCAAAGAATACGTAATATACGTGTATACATATATATATTAAGTTATATGCTTAAGTTAACACTATATACTACATATACCTTAAATATAGTAAGAATATACGTATATATATCAATAGACCTAGGTTATATAACTTATATATATATATATATATAGATATATGTTTAAGTTATATACTATATATACTTATAACTTATATATATATGTATATACATACTTTAAGTATACTATACATACTTATAACTTATATATTATAACTTATGTTATTTATAGCTTAATTTTTTTCTAAGTTTATAAATTCGAATATATATATATATATATATACCTAAAATATAGTAAGAATATACTTATATATATATCAATATATGTATCGATACTTAGGTTATATAACTTAATATATATAAATATGTTTAAGTTATATATAACTTATATATATGTATAACTTTGTATATATATATATATATATATATATATATATATATAACTTAACTTTCTAGTTTTTAATTTAAGTATATTCTTAGTATATTTTAGGTATATTCCTAACTTTATAAAAGTAAAAATATGAACACAAGTAAATAGAAGAAAGCTCAATGAGCCATATATTTTATTCATTCTTGGATAACATTTATTTGCAAGTTGTAGTTTTTTTAACTTGCAAATAATACATGAGCAATATAGAAATAGTAGAATAATAAAATCACCAATTTTGAACCATTTCGTTAATTTCCCCCACATCATATTCGGTCATGGAAATATCTTCAAAGCCTTCCATTTGGTCCGGTCCACTAGCTATCAAATCTTCAATTTCTTCCTCTTCGCCTTCCTCCGCTTCTAAGTTTTGGTTGCGTCGCTCCGATCTAATCCAATCGCGAATGCACACTAGTACTTGCAAGCTAAAGAAGATTAATGAGTGTCTATGGTCTCTAATTTGCTGTCTTCCTTGGCTAAATGCGCTCTCCGAAGCCACGGTTGATACTTGAACCGTAAGGATATCTCGAGCCATTCTTGAGAGTATCGGATAACTTGCCTTGTACTTCTTCCACCATGCTAAGACGTCCAAGTCATCCAGTTCCTTGATATCCATATTTGGCTGCATTAAATAAAAGTTATATTCATTAAAGTTTGCAGTACAAGAAGAAGTTGGTTGTGAATGTAAAACTTTTAAACTCGACAAGCCCTTTTTGCTACTCTGAGAAGTAGTAGGGCGTGGAGCAACTGGTGTAGCACGTTCTTCCAAACTAGAATAATGAGTAAAAACTTTTCTAAACTCATCATCAATAGCGAGTTCGGCTTCAGCTAAAGATGGTTGAACTCCCTCTTCAATTTCTAAAAACTTATAAATTTGACTAACCAAATTTTTAGTATAAGACACTTTTAAACAAGGATTTAAAAGAGAACCCAATATAAATAAAGTTGGGATGGGAAAAAAATACTTCTTAAATTTGATTATCATTTCAAAAATAGCCACTTGATAACCGGGTTTATATTTATACTCTTGTAAAACTCTAGCTATTTCCGCTAAGTAGGCTAAAATTCCGGTTACCGTGGGATAGAATTGTCTAGAAAAAGCAAGAGTTGCATTATAAAAATTTTCTAAGAGGTCAACACATTCTTTAACATCTTCCCAATGCGAATAATTTAACCAATCATCACTATCAGTATTATATTTGTTGTGAACTTGTTGTATGAGAATCCTATACTCATATGCTTGTTGTAGCATAATGTAAGTGTAGTTCCACCTAGTCTCAATTTCTACTTGAATTTTCTTAGGTCTAAGGTTATTTTCCACACAAGCATTATTAAAATCTCTAATTCTTCCTCTATTAGCATTACAAAAAAGAAACGCAATCGCATCTCTAACTTTTTGAATAGAATCGTCAAAACAGTCAAGACCATCTTTAACAATTAAATTTAAAATGTGACAACTACATCTCACATGAAAAATATTTTTTAGCGGAGGGTTTAATTCTCTCTTTAAAAGACCAATCGCCTTTGTATTATTAGAAGCATTATCTAAAGCAATACAAAGTGTTTTTCTATAAATGTTAAATAATCTCATAATAGTAGACATTGAATCCGCTAAAAATTTTCCATCGTGACGACCTTTTCCTTCATCATATAAAAAAGCTATAATTCTTTTTTGCATAACCCAGTTGTCATCAACCCAATGACATGTAATAGCAAAAAAATCTAACTTGTTAAGACTAAGACCCAAATCAGCGGTAAGACAAACATTACAATTTAAAGAATTAAATACATGGCGCAAATAAAATCTATATTTTTTAAACAAATCTATAACATCGGCTCTACAAGTACTTCTAGGAATACCCTCAAATAACGAATTATAACAACGTTGAATGTAAGTAACAAACCCCATACCCGATGGAAAGGAAAATGGTAAACAATCATAAGCTACCATTTTAGCTATTTCTACACGCTCTTTTTTCTTGTCATACTTAAAATTTCTACCGGTTCGTGGGTCTATCGTCATTTGAATCCCCCCACATTTGAACCCGTTTGCTCTCCCCAAACATCCATATGTTTGGTTCTCATATGAGCATTTAGTGTACCCGTTCCACCATCCTTACCAGTTCCTTGCTTAAAACTAAATACTTGTCCACATAGGGTACATGTAGCTGATTGGTTTTCCCTATTCTTAGTCATAAATTTCCAAACTTTAGCTGTTGGCTTACGAGTTCTAGGCGGTTTGTCTTGTGTATGTGATTGTGCAGGACATGTATCTCCTATGGAATTTTCGGGGGGTTGTGTTTTATCATCATCATCTAAGTCTTCATTAAAAGTGTCGGTAAAATGTTGTTGCATTGCCTCATGACCTAAAAGTGGATTATTTCCTCCAACATCAATACCTAAATTAGGTGTTTCTTCCACAAATGTTTCCTCATTAAGCCCACCCCTAACAATACCACTACTACTACCGGCACCACGTCTTAATCTCTTTGACATTATTAAATAGAATTAATTTAAATCACAATCAAATAAATCACAACAAATTAAATTGCTAGAATTAAATTGCGAAAAATAAATTGCTAGAATTAAATTGCGAAAAATAAAGATAGAGTTGGAACGAAGGTACCAAATTGCCGGATTAATTTCAAACAAAGTGAAGGCGGCTAGAATTGCAAATCCACCAAAGCTACTTCGGATTGTTGCAAAATCACCAACTCCACCAACAATATTATAATTGCAAAATTAATAATTGAAACTATAATAAGACTTTGTAATATTTATTTGAGAGAAATATAAAGTGACTAATTATTGCAAAGTAACTATAATTGAGAGATTGAGATTTGAGAGAAAAAGAAGAGTGAATTGGTATGAATTAAAATGAAAATGAAGAAGGGTTTATATAGGGGTGAGGGATGGGTTAAAGTGTTAAAAAAAAAAGTTTGGGGGGTTGGGGGGCCAAAAATTAAGTAAATGACCGTTTGGCAACGGCCATTTTTGCAAATGGACCGTTGCCAACGGTCCAATTACTCCCAGCAGTCCCAGCCCAACGGCTCTTTAATTTTTTTTTTTTTAATTTAACCGGTTTAAACCGGTTTAACCGGTCCGGTTTCGGTTTCAAAAAAATGGGAACCGGACCGGTAAAGAATTAACGGTTAACCGGAACCGGCTAACCGATTCTACCGGTTCGGGTTCCGGTTCCGGTTTTAACCGGTTCAACTGAACCGGTTGACGGGTTTACTGGTAACTACTAGGGCACAGGAATTATCATGCACCTGCGCAACAATAAATTATGACGTGAATTTAACTTTATGACTGTAATCTAGACTATTATATTCCGTTTATTTCATTTTGCGTAGCGCATAAACTTTCTGTATTACTCTGTTCTTTCTGAAAAGAACAACACTTTTACATTTGAAAATAATTTCACTTTAAAATTTTCATTTTGTTCTCAGCGACATGTTTTTATGGTCCAGAAAATATCATGACATATTTAAGACGAGCAAGCAACAAAATTATTAATCCTATGTTTCCAAGTTAATATATCAAGCTTACTACGAAAAGTTAGAGAGAAAGATATTGCATGATAAAGGGAAATTAATTGGAAATAGTTGAGAGCTCACAAAACCTTGAGCAGATTTTCGACAAGGCCAGCACTGCAACCCATTCCAGTAACATTATAGCTGCGGATATCATCTCTCAGGTTGTAACGTTTCACTATTACACTTGACAATGATGGCATAATATTGTATACTTAGCACACAGTAACCAATATGTCTATATCCTCACATTTAACACTTGTTTTGAGAAGAAGTTCATCTATGGCTCCGAACACCGCCATCTTCACTTCTTCTTTAGCAGCTTCAGCGCTCAAATCCGGAGGGTCTTCGAACGATCCTTTAAAAGTGTACGTTTTGTCACCTAAGCCGGATCGTTGCAAGATCCGGTCCATGAACTCTAGTGAATCTTTGTTATAAAATAGACTTTTGGTGCTTTTATCGAGAAACATTAGTCCGGGAAGTTGCTGGTTTTTCAGGGGCTTATAGCATGCAAAATCTACCAAGAAAACTCTTCGCCTAGTGTTTTTGTGGAAGACTAGTACGACTAGTACTAAAGTTGGAACTAAAATGAGAAAAAGCTCAGGATATCTTATGATCAACTCCATTAGATGGGTAGTTGAAAGCATTGCCTTGTTGAAGAGTAATTAGCGAATGAAGGATCTCTACCTTAATTTCTTTCCCTTCTCTTTATAGTGTCGCTTTAAGGTCCAAAAAAGTTGGAGAACGAGGACCGTTGATTCAGGAAGGGAGTTTTAAGCAGTATATATTGTCAGAGTAAATAATAATTTTAAGACTTTTAACGTATCTTATTATCAAAGTTGAGATCTCACATTTTATAATGGATCGTAGGCTTATTGGTAGATATCATTTCGAGACCTGCCCCATTTCGAATAGTTTCAGGGTACAATTAACGAGTTTTCGGCTAAAATTATCTCTTATTCGTGGGAGTAGGTTCATTTTGGTCCCTTGAATATAACCCTGAGCATATTTAATCCCTTATGTATGGGAGTAGGCTTATTTTGATCCCTCAAATATAACGCTTAGCATATTTAATCCCTTCACTATATATGTAAAATTGGAGCACTTTTGGTATCCCTAACAGAACCCGTTTAAGGAGTAACAGTGCTAAACCCATGCGACACTCACGTGACTTGCAAGAGGCTAAATCCATTAGACAAAAATACTACACTCAGTCGCCTTTCCCCCCAACTTCATACGAAGAAACACTGCACCGGAAAAAGCCCGAGCCTCTCTGTTGAAAGCTTCAATTGGCTGGAAGAAGAAGAAGAAGAAGAAGAAGAAGAAGAAGAAGAAGCTGATTTTTTTTTTTAAACAGACAGAAAGTTTATCCAATATATTGAAATTTGCATTCACATGCTTCCGAAAAAAATTGGAGCGGTTCCACCAATTAAGATAATTTATAACGGTTGTTAAAATGAATTTTGATTTTTTTAATATTTAACCAAACAAAAAGGTTATATTAACATGCTTCCAAAATAAGTGGAACGGTTCTATGTGTCTTTGCCGCATTATCATTTAAGAGTTAGTTACCAACCATATGATCCAACTATTATGAGTTGCTTTGCTAATATCTTATATGTGAGTTACATTTTTTAGAGAAATGCCATTATGCTGCTTTGCATTTTGTCCAATGAATTTAGCCTCTTACGAGTCACGTAAGTCACAGGGGTTTAACACCGTTACTTTTTAAACATGTTCTATTAGGGAAACCAAAAGTGCTCCACTTTAGCATAATTAAGGGATTAAATATGCTTAACGTTAAATTTGAGAGATGAAAATGAACCTACTCCCATAAATAAGGGATCAAATATGCTTAGGGTTATATTTGAGGGACCAAAATGAACCTACTCCCATAGATAAATGATAATTTTAGCCCAATCTAAAATTAAACCGTTTTTTCTTGTCTTGCAATAACTGTTAGTAAGAAGGGTATTTTGAGCTATTTAGCTAGTTGGAGGGTATTTTTTGACATTTTTGGACAAAAAACGTAACAAAAGATAAATTTAAGCTATTTCAAATAACAATACTATTTAATTAGGGGTAATTTAGTCAAACTACATATTTTTGCATAAAAAATAGTATTTTCTTAAAGGTTTTTTTTTTGTTTTTTGTTTTTAAGCAACCACTAAGAAATCTTAGTGGAGGGATATTTTATTAAATATAAAATAAGACAAAACAAACAAATAGAGTCAGGGGTCTAAGCCGACCAAAAAGCAGAACAAAAAACATCACACAATTAGGAAAGTTGAAGCCTAAGGGTTTTCTCCTATTCCAATCCGCCGGATCTGGCCGGAAAATGAATGGAATTGGACTTCACCATAGCTCCGATACGAGCTTCTCCGCTCTGGACGCACTTCTTCGCACCTCAAGCTCTCACCAGGTGCCGTGAATCCATCGCTATGGAGTTGATTCTCTGAGGAAACTCGATCTTGATCTATGAGGTAAAGTTTCAACCCATCCCTTCAAAAACTTACTTAATCCTGTGCTGATGTTGTTGAATAGAAGCTCCATTCCATGTATCTAGCATGTGACTCGTAGAGTATCTCTATAGTTGAAATCCGTAGCTCATATCAACCTCGTGGAAATGTGTGAATGTTGTTGCATATGGTAAAGATCGTTGATTCTTTTGTCAGACATAGCTTGTAGTTCTCAACCTTTAGAACTAAATGTAGAAGACTGTAATTGCTGAAAGGTCAAGAATTACCCCAAAATTACACGTCTTGATAATACCTCTGTAAACCACTGAAAAAACCTGCTTCTATGTTAATCCCCTATTGTCACTACTTCAACGGACTGAGCCATAGGCTAATACCACCATTAGAAGTCTTAACAATATTGAATTAACACAGTTAACCTTAATAATTAGTAAAAGCAGTGTTTTTGGCATTCCTAATTCTAAGATTAGCAATTTGGTGCTTGTCAAGGTTCAACAATCTCCTCCCTGCACTAAGCAATTCTGAGAAATTATAAAATCTTGATGTACTTGCAAAAATAAAAGCAAGGCTAGTTAAAAAATCAGCTAATGAATTTCCTTCTCTGAAAACATGTTGTACTATCACATTATTGTGCTCCACTAGGTTCCTTATTCTGTCAACTAATGTGATAATACACCATAGGGACTCCCATCTTCCTTCAATTACATTCTTCATCATCATAGAATCAGTTTCCAAAATCAAAGGATGCAATTCATTGTCCACACAATATAGTAGCCCCTCTAAAACCCCTCTTGCTTCTGCCACCACCTTAGTATTATGCCCAATACTTTGACACTGGGCATAAACTAAATCTCCATTCCAGTTTCTCACATAAAAGCCATAAGAGCTAGGGCCAGGATTCCCTCTCCATGCTTCATCAGAATTGCACTTATACCACCTCTCCCAAGGGATTTTCCAACAGACAGTTTTGGTCATTAATAAGGGCTTGTATTCCTCCAAAAAAGCGATCAACTCTGCCATAAAAAGGAGATATTTTTCAACCATGGATATCTATACTTTGCCAAGTAGTACAGATTATTATTAATCTCATGAATCAACCTTCTAAAACTAACATTTCCTCTATGTTTTATAGTATTCCTCCTCTTCCATAACTCCCAAGTAACCATTGCTGGCACTGCATGAAGAATAGGTTGGAACTTCTTAGCACATTTTATTTTCCACCAATTCTGGAGCACCTGATGAATTTGGACCAGATTTATGTGAATTCCAATAGCATCCTTAAATACCTTCCACACCCCTGTAGCAAAAATTCCTGTCAAAAATAAATGCTGCATAGTTTCCTGTTAAGGAATATCACAACAGTAACACCTAGAAACAATAGGAATATGCATTCTCATTAACTTGTCATCTGTAGGAAGCTTAAATTTCCGCAATCTCCATAGGAAAAAAGAGATTTTAAATGGCACCCCTTTGATCCATATCTGTCTATAAACATCTTGTTCCTGTTCCCTGTGTCTCACAAGTTGCCATGCACTATTAACAGTGAATTTTCCTGTACTAGTTGGCATCCACCATGGTCTGTCCCATGTCCTTTGTAACTGCTCTATATGAATCTCAGCCTTAATATGCTCCACTATGTCTGTTGGGAAAGATTACTGCAGTAGCTGATCTTTCCAACATCCACCTCTATTAAATCTGCTACATCCACTAATTCTTCATTAATAGGATATTCAATAGGCACAACATAGTGTAATGCTCCCAATTTGGTCCAGTCATCATCTTATACATTAGTGGTACCTCCTTTAGTTTCCCACCAGATTTCATGTTCCACAACCTCCCTCATTTCCAACATTTTCTTCCATACTTGTGATCCCCTCTTCCATTGCACCAGTGTCAGAATTTGTTTTTTTACAATACTTGTTCCACATGTAAGTAGCCCACATAGTGCCTGTTGTTCTAAATTTCCACCACAATTTTGTAAACAAGGCATTAGAAACCTCAAATAAAGATTTAAAGCCCAAACCTCCTACTTGTGTTGGCAAGCAAACATCTTGCCATGCTGCCCAGTGTCTACATTACCTTTCCTCTGTGTTACTCCAAAAATATTTAGCAAATATTTTATGAATTTCATTGAGGACACATTTAGGAGGTGCCACCACTGATAGAAGATGAATAGGCATGCTTTGAAGCACACTTTTAATTAAAATAGCCTTTCCTCCATAAGATAGCAATTTACCTTTCCCAGAATGGAGTTTACTCTTCACCTTCTTAATAAGCTCAGCATAAAATATCTTCTTTTTTCTGGCATGAGAGATAGGACACCCAAGATAAGTAAAAAGAAAATGTCCCTTTGCAAATCCTGTTATATCACCTACTCTCTGTAACATTTCATTCCCAATCTTGCTATGCATAAAATAAGAGCTTTTCCCCTCATTGATAAGCTGCCCAGATGTCTGCTCATATGCACTCAGCACTTGTATAATGCAATTCAGAGACTAATCATCAGCTGAAGCAAATATAATAGTGTCATCTGCATAAGCAAGATGATTCATAGGATAGGTCCACTTTGGCATCCCATATCCAATGAATCTACTGTCATCAAAAAGAGAGTTCAAGGCCCTAGATAACACTTCTGCTGATAGGAAAAAGAGTGCAGGAGAAAGAGGTTCTCCCTGTTTAACACCTCTAGAAGATTTAAAGAAACCTGTAGCCTGCCCATTCAAAAGAATAGAATACCAATTGTTATCAACCAGCCTCCTAATCAAGTTTATAAAATGTTCTGCAAATCCCATCTTTCTGAGAACATGAAGTAAATACTTCCAAGAGACTCTATCATAAGCCTTGGCCATACCCAATTTGATAACCACATTAGCAGGCTTTCCTCTAAGTCTGATATCTGAAACTATCTCCTGAGTAAGAAGAATGTTCTAAAAAATGCTCCTTCCTTTCACAAATCCTGATTGATTAGGAGAAATCAACCTTGGCATTAACCTTTCCAATATCCCATGAAGCACCCTAGAAATCACTTTGTTAATGAAATTAGACAAACTAATTGGTCTTAAATCAGAGAAGGATTGAACAGGGTACTTCTTAGGAATTAAGACCAAATTAGTGTGAGTTAAGGACTTGGGAAGAGCAGCTCCATCAAAAAAATCTAGGACTATTGCATGGACATCATTTCCAACAATATCCCAACAGTGCTGATAAAAAAATCCCAGTAAATCCATCTGGACCACTAACACTTTCTCCACTTAATGCAAAAATTGTTTCTTTAACTTCATCCTTGTCTGGATAAGTACACATGCCCATATTTTGTTCATGATCTACCATAGTAGGAACATGCTTCAGAATCTCAGAGTCAGTAGTATCTCCATCCTGAGTGAATTGATTCTGAAAAAAGTTTACCGCCTCTTGAGAAATTTGTTCCATTGTATCCAGCCAAGTGCCACTGCCATCTTGAATTCTGCTCAGCTACAAAGACTTCCTCCTTCCATTCACATAATTGTGAAAGAAGCTAGTATTCCTATCTCCCTCTGTATACCATGTAACCCCTGCTTTTTGTCTCCAATATTGTTCTTCAAAGCGTAAGTATATCTTCAATTCAGCTTGTGCTTTCTGAAGAACAATTACGACAATGCTTGGCTCTTCCTCAAATAATGCTTCTTTCACCTTCACCACCTCTTCCCTGATCGAAAGTTGTTTAAAAATATCCCCATAAGTTTCTTTACTCCATGCTGACAAGGCCTTCTTCAAATTTTTCAATTTCTGCTTGAAGGCCAAATATGGAGTACCCACAAATTCGCTCCAAGAGAAACTAGATCTTTGAATGATTCATACTGAACCCAGAAATTCAAAAATCTAAAAGGTTTAATAACATTGGTAACTTCTTCTCCATAAGACATAAGTAGTGGGGCATGATCTGATCCTGTTCTAATCAGATGCTCAATTTCAATTTAGGGAAACATCTCCTGCAAAGAATTGTTTACTAGGATCCTGTCCAAAGATTTTGAAAATACAATCTTCTACTGATCTTCCATTCCACCAAGTAAACATGCTTCCTTTGAATCCCATATCTAGTTAACCACAAGAGTTTATGCAAAAGGCAAAATCCTCACATTCGTCTAATGTGACAGGTAATCCACCTAATTTTTCCTCATCAACTAAAATAACATTAAAGTCCCCTCTAACCATCCATGGTAGGTTCATGCTATCTGCTATCTGATAAATATTATCCCATAAAGCCAGCTTCTCATTTCCATCACATTTAGCATAGACAAAGGAAGCCAAGAAGTCCTTCCCTATGCCTTGATGTTGTAACTTCAGAGTAAGTTGTTGTTCTGTATCTAACACTATCTCCCATTGCATCTCAGAATCAAGAAATACCCATATCTTTCCATTAGTGTTTGATAAAGCAGCCTCCACACCCAATCTTCTTTTATATTTTTGAAGATGCCTACAATTCAGAAATGTTTCCATTAAAGCAATTATGAAGCATTTGTATTGTCTTTGCATGTTGATTAGTCTCTGAATATCCTGTTGAGTATTAACAGACCTAATATTCCATATGAGAGCCTTAATCATCATTTTTTTTTGGATGAAGCGGTCCTCTTTGGCATAGACCTTTTGGTCTGTTGAATCTCTGTGTGCTTGGCCTTCTTTCCACTCTTTGCTATAGCCTTTGGTGAAACATCTGCATCTCTAACTACTTTTTTAATATTTTGTGATCTGTCGTTCATACCTCTATCTTCTTCTATATGCTGAGATTCCTCCAATGATTGTTGTATTTCAGTTTCTGTCACCTTATGTGCAACAATATCCTGAAGGATGTCATTTGATTTTGGAGTTGTTGTTTTGATTACTAGCTGCTTACCTTCTTCCCCTTTGCTTTCTCTTGCAGGTTGTTGTTCAGCTGATTCTCCAATTGGTAGCAATACTTCTACTGGTTCAAAGATTTGTGATGATCTCCTAACCAACTGTAATCTGCATGTTTTCCTCACAATCTACTTTTTCCTTTGCAGGGGCCGGTTTAGATGATATTATGGAATTCCCAAGGTTCTCTACTAAATCAGTACTATCTGCAGCCACTTCCATGGTATGTTTCTCTCCCTGGTGTTCACATATTTTAATAGTGTTCTGTTAAATTTCCTTGGAATCATCCTCTATCTGCAACACATTAACCATCACTTCTTCTTCTTGAATATCTGGTGGTCTTCCTGGTGGTTTTTGTGCCCCCATCAAATTGTCTCCCTCTTGTATTTTCTTATTTTCATTCTCTCCTATCTGTGAATTAGAGCATGAACCACAGGTAACAGTTTCTTGATTGCCACTCCTTCCTGCCTCCTTCTCATATTTTTGTTCTGCTGGAATATTTGGAACACTGTCGACCTCATTATCCCCATATGTTGATGAAGATGAATTAACCTCTTGATAGGAATCACCCTCCTCTGCTTCTAATCCAGCTATGTCCTCTACTCTGTCTCCCCGTTTACACTTAGTATCTCCTGGATCTGTTAATAATTCACTTTGTTTTTCATAGTTGCTTTTCATTTCCCCTTCTTCATTGAGAACCTTTCCAAATTTATCTTGTACCCTAGATTTCGCACCCTTCTTCTCTCCTCCTGCATTCTTCTTCTCAGACCCTGCCTCCGTATTATCCTTGCCTTCTCCATATGTATTTAGACTTCCTGTTGTTTGCATTTCTTTGTTGATGTCTCCAGAATTCACCCCTGTATTATCATCTTTCCCTTCTTCTATTAGTACATCAAACTTGTTATGAGTTTGTATCTTAACATTTGTGTGCCCCTTTGTTCGTTTTCTAACTATCTCCTTTCCTGTATTCTTCTCAGTACCATTCTCCTTGTTATCCTTCTTAGGATTCCATCTCTGTAAATTTCCAACTCTCTTGCCACTTGTCAACTTCCTGGGGTACCTATGATAATTTCTATAACTGTATCCTCCTTTTCTTTCCTCACCTTTAGAGTCAAGGTTCCTCATGTCATCATTCCCTTGCTTTACATTTTGTTTTCCCTCTTGAACTCCTTTATCATTGTTATTGATGGTTTCCTCTTCTGTAGGTATTAATTCAGGATTCAGCACCCTGCACTCCTCCTCATTATGCCGCTGAAGTTTGCACTCAAAGCAATATCTGGGGAGATAGTCATATCTTATTTCAACCACTACTGTCCTCTCAGCCCCAGTTTCCTCATCTATTATATCCATTTGAACAGATTTTGGTAAATCTAACTTGAGATCCACCAACACCTTAACCCTAGCACAACTTGGACGGGTTTTGTTTATTGTTGCCTGATCTAGATGTAATGGTTTTCCAACTGCCGAAGCTAAAGAAAATAAAGACTCTTTAACAAAATATGTAGGTAATAGATTTGGAAATGAGATCCATGCCATGACTTTTGTAGTTTCCTCCTCTAAATTGAATTTGGGATCATAGATCAAAGGTCGCATTTGATAGTAATATCCATCCTTGGAATTTAGATAATACGATCCTTTGGATGTAAGGTTCACATAGTCCTCCATTAAAGACAACCGAATTAGCACATGTCTATGCCTAAAGACCCCAACCCTACATTCTCCTTTCATCCCACATTGCGCTGGTATGATCGTCCTTAGTTCTTCAATATCTGGCCATCCGTAGGAAAAAATTTCCTACTACTGCATATTGTAACTTTTCAATAATGTTCATTCTAGCAACTTCATTCTCAGTCCACTGAATTCTAGGAACTCCATTAATAAAAGTAATAGGTTTCATAGGAATAGGGTCAACATTGATAGTAGTTTGCAAAAGATCTCTCAATAGAACAGGCTTTGGGTTATTCTCATTTTCTTCAATCACTTGAATTAAATTGTTCAATGGTGGGAACTTAGTACTAGAAGTGTTTAAAGGCTGACCAGTCTCCGGAGGAGGCTGGCCGCCGGCCAGAGTGGCCATAGTCGATGGTGGCAATCTAGGTTTAGGGTATTAGGTGCATGCGAGAGAATTTTTTTAATTACTTGGTATAAATTTCCTTAAAGGGTGTGTAAATGACTAAGTGGGCATTTTTTTAAACCTGGAGGAGTACCACCAATAATTAAATCTTAATCTAAACTACTGAACAATATCACATGGCCTATATAAGCGATGTCGGCATCCATTATGCTCAGTTATTATAGTTAAGTCTGCTTTGATTTGAACCCATTGTACGTTTTTTGAGACGGTATATCTATTTATATTTAGTTTATCTTTATCCATTTTAGTGTTATGGGCCCCTAGTATTTGCATATTCAATTGTAGTTGTGTCACACCTATATAACGTGCGATGCATTGGACGTCCACGTAGAACATCGTCCAAGCATCTCAAACAATTATTTATATTTAATTGTAATTGTGTCACACCTATATAACGTGCGATGCATTGAATGTCCACGTAGAACATCGTCCAAGCATCTCAAACAATTCTTTATATTCAATTGTAATTGTGTCACACCTATATAACGTGCAATGCATTGGACGTCCACGTAGAACATCGTCCAAGCATCTCAAACAATTCTTTATATTTAATTGTAATTGTGTCACACCTATGTAACGTTTGATGCATTGGATGTCCACGTAGAACATCGTCCAAGAACCTCAAACAATTCTTTATTTTTTATTCTTCTTATCGTACTAGAAAGGATTTGCCCACGCAAGCACGGGCCCAAAGTGTATACGGTAAAAATCGGGTCAATGTACGACCGGAGAGTCTGAACCCGAGGGTAAGTCCAAATGAGCACGAGCATGTTCGGTCTTTTCTTCATACCAGGGTATTGTACCGAATGCAGCTGACCCGATACAAGAAAAGTGTGTCCGTTAGTCCGGGTACGCCGATCTAAACTCAACGTGTCCATTGGTCCGGGTGCGCCGATCTAAACTCAAGGTGTCCGTTGGTCCGGTTAACCGGTTGCGATGCTGCCACGCGTCAAGAAACTGTTCTGCCATTTTGTACTAACGACCGTACGGGTGTCAGACCGTACGGTCCTACCTTATCCTTTTTAGGGTTTCTTTATTCAAAAGGGCTTTGTATTCAAGTCCCATGAGGCATACCTATAAATAGAGGACATTTTCCCACTTTTTGGGGGTTAGCTTTTTTCAGATCTCAAACATTGTAATAGCAAAATATATTGAAGCTCTCACTCTCTCTCTCTCTCTGATTTTGGTCCGGATTTGTGGTGTTCTTTAGTTTTACTTGTCCATTCAACATAATACGTTGCCTAGTATATATATTTAGCTTAAATCATCAATCTCAATACACTTACTCATAATATATATATTGCAACAAACAAATCCATATACATTTTATACCAACCAAAATAGATTAAAATTCATCCACATATCCTATACCTCACTTACAAATTTAATTGTTACCGAAATCCGGAGTAAACAGTTTGGCGCCCACCATGGGGCTAGGCTAATAGTGGTTTTTTAATCTTTGCTTCCTTCTTCTTTTACCCGTTGATTAAGGAATCTGCTAATCTCTGCAAAAAAAAGGACAAAATGGCAAGCAGCGGACAGTCCGGTCATGTCAACAACAATGAAATTGTGGCTGAAAACAAGAACAGTGGGTTGCGAAACCTACCTGCAGATCCAGTTGATCCAAACCTGTTGATTCGAGAGAAGGCCTCAACTGGAAGAACACCGTGAATCAGGAGAATGCCGCCTTACCATCTACTGATCCCTTGAATACTCATAACTCGATTACTTTATCTCGGGCTCAAGGCCGGAAAACACCGGATGAGATTAATTTACGTTTAATTTTTGAAATGTTATAGGAACAGGGGACCGCCATAGCCAAACAAGGGATTGCAATAGCACAGCTGCAGAGCAAAAATGATAAAGCAGCTACGGAAAGGTCAAAAGGGGTCACCGAACCAAGGAGGGATGAAACACGGATAGTCGAGAGTAATGGATCGGGAGCTGAATCATCCACCAAAGTTCTAAAGATGCTCTAGACCTTGGCAAAGCGGGTAGATTCAACGAAGAAGATGGTGGAAATGTATAACTCTCGAGTGGATCAGATCCCGGGAGCTTCGCTGATTCTGAAAGGGCCGAATTCAAAGAGGTACATTTAAAGACCTTTCCCTCCAAGTGCGGCTCCGAAATTTATCCCGAAGAGGTTCAAGATGCTGAATATCCAGAAACACGACGATACAACGAACCCGCAGGAGCACGTGACTTCGTACACCTGTGCCATAAAAGGCAATGATGTAGAAGAGGATGAAATTGAGTCTGTGTTGTTGAAAAAATTTGGGGAAACACTATCGAAAGGAGCGTTGACCTGGTATGTGTAACGACCCATTTGGTCGTTTAGCACTTTTAGACCTAATATTCCTAAAACACCCTTTTCGTGGTCTAATCTTGCTTTCTATAGTCTGCGATAACGGGTGATTCGGTTATTTAATTAACAAGTATGTGAAGTGTGCTTAAGAAATTAATTATGCGTAAATGGTTATTTGATGAACTTAGTGGGAAGTTAATTATTTGATTATGGATTAAGTGGATGAATTATTTTGGATGTCACCCCCTAACGTGGCAGCAACTAGCATGACAAATTTATATATATTGTTATGTGGCATTCTTTAATTAAAGGGATTAGGAGTACACATCATGATTCCATGCGTACACAAGAGGATAAAATATTTGTGCTTTGTAAAAGAGTTGGATTACAGCACATGGTATGTTTTATCATTACATTAAGCTAGGCATTAAATTAAGGTTTCATTGGTACTATAGTGGAGGACAAAGTGGATGTATGCAGCAACATAAGACTATTGCTATGTATTAGTGGACGTGTGGCCCCACAAATCATGTGTCAAAATCAGATTTTTGCCCATGCTTAGTTGGGGGAACGTGTGAGACCCCCTTGGGCAGCAAAATGGAAAGTTGGGATTAAACTAACCATAAGTGGGATTGGAAACAAAAAAAAATCTGCCCATATTTTTGTTCCATGTGTAGCCGTGTAAATTAGTGCCATGGTCAAAAGTTATTGACCCAAGACTAGTGTGGTACACATGTCCAACGTATGGAGGGAATGTATATATTAAAAATCTGCTTTACTCCACTAAACAACTCATTCTTCATCTTCACAAAGTTGAGAGAAGCCAAGAAGATAGAGAGAGAAACTCTCGGCCATGGCTGGCCGAGAATGAAGCCTCATGTTTTGATCAAAAAAATCAGTTTTCTTCCTCAAATCAACTCCTCATTTAGTGTACAAGAATATGTAGTAGTTGTTGAAACGAAACAAAGAAGTGTAGCACTTCAATAGTGTTGAAGGTTCGGCCAAAGTGAAGAACAAGATTGTAAGGTAAGAATGCTTATTGTTCTTGTGTTTCATGACGATTTGAATGTATAGTTCATGCATGTTGTTGTTGGATTGTTGTTGTAGTTGAAGTAGAGAGTTAGCCATGAGTATTGGTGAAGTCATGGTTGATTTCATTTTGCTTGTATTGT